>NW_027150987.1:0-470735 GCF_018691715.1 Phytophthora cinnamomi
CAACTGCCATATCAACGTGGAGGTTTGTGGCCCTCACGGCGGTCAAATATCTGTACAAGTACGTCTGAGGGGTCCGACAAGGTAATCACTGTGGAAACGGTGGGCGGGGAGTCGAATGGGTGCAAGGATGGATCCCAACGATTCTTCGGTACCTGAACGCAAGGTATATATCTCCGATAGAGGCATGTATGCGGCTTCTCGACTTCTCCGTTCAAGGCAAGACGCATTCCATCGTACGACGATCCACCTGGAGAACGAGGTGACCTTCCGTTCGAGCGACAACGGATCGAGTTCTCACTCGCGGTCGCCACTCGATGTTGACCCGCTTCTTCGAATTGTGTGCGAGCGAGGCTCCGAGAACCAAGTTGCAAAGACCATGGTACCAAGACATCCCGAAGCTATTCCGATGGGATGACAAGGCAAAGAAATGGGTTCGTCGCAAACAATACCAAGCGGCGCTTGGGCGGATGGTTCATGTGACCCCTCGGGACATGGAGCGGTTCTACATGCGTGTACTGCTGTGTCACCGGAAGGGACCTCAGTCCTTTGCCAAGCTTCGGACAGTGGATGGTGTTACGTATGCGTCGTACCGCCAAGCCGCACTCAAACTGGGCTACCTTGAAGACGACGCAGAATGGATTGCGTGTATGGAAGAAGCCGCTGCCTTCAAGATGCCGTACCAACTCCGCCAGCTCTTCGCGACGATCATTGTTTATTCTCAAGTTTCGGAGGTTCGCGTTCTGTGGAATCGATTCTACGACGTTCTTTCTGAAGACTTCGCGCACACATACCGGGGCTTGGAAGGACAGGAGAAGGAAGACATGATCAGCCACACTCAAGGACCTTAACGACCTGCTCCAAATCAATGGCTACGTAGTGGCAGACTTTGACCTCCCTCAGCTGGATGACTACCCGCGGCTGGTGCTGGATTCGCTGCTGCGGAACAACCTCATTCGACGCGAACTGGAGGGTACCAGCACTCTACCCTTCAAGCCATTGTGGACCAAGAAAGCCAGCTGAACGACGGCCAACGAGCTATTTACGACGAAATCATCCAGGCGGCCGAAGCACCAGTTCAAGGCAACAAGCTGTTCTTTATTGACGGCCCGGGAGGTACAGGAAAGTCAACTCTGCTGCGGCATATCCTGGCGAAGGTGCGACTGTCCGGGAAGATCGCGATTGCTGTGGCTTCGAGTGGAATTGCTTCGCTGTTGCTCATGGGTGGGCGCACAGCGCATTCGACGTTCAAGATACCTCTCAAGCTGAACGACAAGTCGACGTGTGCGATTTACAAACAATCGCGCCTCAAGATGTTGATCGAGCGAGCCAGTTTGGTTATCTGGGACGAAGCTCCAATGACTCACAGGCACGCCTTCGAAGCGGTGGACAGGTCTTTGCGTGACATCATGGGTAACGACCAGGAGCCTTTTGGAGGAAAGTATTTGTACTTTCCGGTGACTTCCGCCAGATTTTGCCGGTGGTAGTGCGCGGCACACCAGCGGAGACCATCGGCGCGTGTCTGAAGTCATCTACGCTATGGCGACACTTCAAGCAGCTGCATCTCACGGAAAACATGCGTGTACAATCGGCAAGTAACGAAAGCACCGCCGCAGAGCTCGCAGCTTTCTCGGAGTTTCTCCTACAAGTGGGAGAGGGTAGACACGAGGTCAACAGGTCCCTGGGCAGGGACTTTGTGAAGATTCCGCGCGATATGCTGATCGACAACATCTACGAAGAAGGAGACGACATTGAAGACGAAGAAATCACACCTGGAGCTGTTCCACGGGGTTTGAAGAACATTATTGATAAGATGTACGCCGACATCAACGATCCCGAGGTTGCTACGGACGAGTACTTCGCCAACAGGACCATCTTGACGACTACCAACGCCGTGGTGCACCGCATCAACCAAGCTGTCTCTGAACGACTCTCCGGGGAGGCCCGCGAGTATCTATCGGTGGATTCAGTGGATGACGACAACGAAGGAAACTTCTTCGAGCCGGAGGTGTTGCATTCGGTGACTATCAACGGTATTCCTCCACACAAACTTACATTGAAGGAAGGCGCCCCAATTATGATGAGAAACCTGAACCCCGACTTGGGCCTCTGCAACGGAACGCGACTACGGGTTGTCCAGCTCAAGCCCCACGTTATTCATGCTACCATCATGACTGGCGAGCGCATAGGCCAAAACGTTCTAATTCCAAGGATCGTCTTCGTCAGCGATGGGGACGCGCGCGAGTTCCCCTTCCGCTTGCGACGCAAGCAGTTTCCAGTTGTACCAGCTTTCGCCATGACCATCAACAAAGCCCAAGGCCAAACCGTCCAGAACCTAGGTTTGTATCTGGCGACACCCTGCTTCTCCACGGACAGCTCTACGTGGCGCTGTCGAGAGTTACATCCAGGTCCAAGTTCAAGGCTTTGATCGAGTATCCGGAGCTGGAGGAAGACGACGGTGCATACACTGACAACATTGTGTACAGGCAGATATTCGAAGATGCTTAGGCGGAGTAGGCATTCAGCAGTACACTTCATAATTACATAAATACATGTCTTTTTTGGAAGTGCGTTTCACATTAGCAATGCATCCCTTTGACGAAACCATCGCCCGCCGGAGCGAAGCGGGTATCTACCCAACGTCAAGCGTTGTATAAGCAAACCAACCAGCCCGCCGGGCGAAGCGGAGTACGACCACTGTGGCCAAACCCACACCCACCGCCGCGAAGCGCGGCGCTCAACTAGTCTACCACAACTAACCGAGTATCCTGTAAGTTTGTCTGTAAGTTCGTCGTGTTCCGCCCTTGGGGCATCAGCCTGCCGTAGCGCATTGTCCTACCGCCCTGCATTAGCGCATTAGTAACCTGCCCTATGGCATCTCACCATCTTCCGGACTGGCTTATGTTTGCCCGATATTGCATAGCCATGCGTGATAATTATAACGCGCTGTGATTGGCCGATTTTGCCTCAGCGCTCACATTTCCTTTTTTGAATTCCGCGCGCGGCGGAGCGAGGAAGCGCTCGGACGTCGGGCGCTGCAGCGAGCCCCACAGGACGCGAGCGCCGCACAGGGACTAAGGTACGCTTAGCTATAGTTTCCTAACTGTAATAGAAGTGTCGGTTTCGGGAGTTCCGCCTGTTGGGATAACTGGTACCTTCAGGGCAGTCGAGGTATTATAGTGTGGGATTAAGGGCGGCCTGGTGCCTACTCCGGTGGGGCCACGGGGAGTTGCAGTGGGTTCCACGACACGGCCATGTAGTCGAGACTCCCCGTTGGCGCACAGATGCCAGGCAGGCCGTCCCGAATCTGCAACATTGCTCTCTTGCTTGCATCCCGGGTTTAATTACCTTGGAGAATGGCATTTGGGTACTGCAGCTCTCCACTATACTGACCGTTACTTTCTCTAAAGTGGGTAGCAATACCCATTTTAAGATGATAAGAAAGACTGCAGCTGGCACCCGCCGCCGACGTAGGATTGCGCGTGCCCTTGCCGCAGCGACCGCTCTTGGGAGCCGCGACCCTGAGGTGCCCACGTCCGCCCGCCAGCGGCGTGGGAAATCTCATACCAATCCGGGGTAAATGGGGCAGATCTCGGCGAAGCCGGGTGACCTGCCTCATCTCCGGGCCAGTGGTCGTGTATGGGACCGGCGCTTTAGGTGGACGCACCTATTTGCGCTTCTGTGTCCGCGGCGGGGCGCGTGTATAGGACCCTGGAAATGGCGACGGTGTTCTTAGACTTTATGTCTAACGCGTCATGTGACTCTGTTGCGTACGCAGCCCAGAATGGCTCGAACGAAAAGGAAATGGACGCGCGAGGAGATCGAGCAGGCCTTGCGGGACAACGAGCGTATCAACGCAACCCCGGCTGCTCCAGAGGAGCCTGCCGCTAAAAGGCGCCGCCAAGCGCGTCGGAGGGCTAAACGATACAACTTAAACAAGGAATTTCAATCGCTTATCGTGACAGACACGGCCGCTACTGTCACGGCTGTCGAGAGTCATGTTGCGGCCGGAAACACGTCTGTTGGGCCTCCACCAATCCGCAGAGAAGAACCTCCGGTCCAGGCAGCGGCGCCTGTTGATTCTACAGTTGTAGCAACTGATGTCAGCACAACGGAGCAAGTTCCTGGCTCGACCCCGGCGGAGGCAGCGCGTAGGAGGCGCGCTGCAATGACGGCGTCTCAAACAGAACGACGCCGCGCGCGAGACAGAGAGAGAGAGCCCGAATTAGAAGGGCGAACATGACGGGATCCCAACGCGAGCGTCAAAGACGTAGAGATGCAGAACGCCAAAGGACACGTAGGGCTCTATTAACAGAGGCCGAACGAAGCACAGCGCGCGAGCAAAGCCGTTTACTACAGGCCGCTAGAAGAGCTAACCAAACCGAGCAACAACGGGAGATCATGCAGGAGACCGATCGTCTACAACACGCCCAACAACGCCAGCAAGAAACGCCAGATGAACGTGAAGAACGCCAGGAACGCGAACGCGTTCGCCAGGAAGAACGTCGGGCTAATCTGACGCAAGAAGAAGCGGAAGCAGAGCGAGTGGCTCTTCGGGAGTATCAAGCCACGGTTCGAGACGCTCAAGGAGGAGGAGGTGAGAGAGGAACGACGACAACAGGAGCGTATACGGCGCAGCACTCTTCGCAGAGGTCATGCACTCGCAAACCAGGAGGATTTCAGAGTCTCCATGCTCAGCGGCGACAACATCGTTAATGGGCGCCACAGACTGCCTCCAACTACGATCTGCCCTCATTGCAACGCGTGGAAATGGCCTGCAGAGTCCAAAAAGGCTGTTGTTTGGAGGGAGCGGTGCAGCTACCTTCACTACGAGCTGCGCCTCCGCGACTGCACCAGATGTACACGGATGCCGAGTTTCGGCGCCGCATTCGTGCCTACAACCAAGTTTTGCCTTCACGTCGATTGGGGCTTCCTGTAGCAACCGGTCCAACTTCAGGGACGTGAACCAAGACGAGAGCGTTGCTGGACAACGTGGTGTATACACGTATCGTATTCAAGGAGCCATGGGGCACTACTTGGGCTCTCTACTTCCGCGTATCGATACGTTCACAAACGAGCCCATGCCCCCAAGTTTGCCCAGATCTACATCGTCGATCCAGACATGCAACAGCGAGCGGAGCGTCGCCGAGGTATTTTCGCTGACCTCCACGCCGGGACGCTGCTGGAGATGGAGCAGATGATGGAGGAGTGCAATCCGTTCGCGCAACAATATCTCAACTTCGCGGAGAAGCTGCGCGCCGACCAGGCGGCGGGAAAGGAGGTGGTTGATATGGTGTTCCGGCTGCACGAGAAGAGGTCAAACCCACGAACCCACAACCTACCAACGGTCTCGGAAGTTGGGGCGACTCTTATCGAGGATGGCAACTTGGACAGCCCGCGCGACATCCTTCTGCGTACTAAAGATCACTCGCTGCTTCGGCTCTTCGAGACGCACTCTGTGTATGACCCGTTGCAGTACCCACTACTTCTTCCGCATGGAGAACTGGGTTGGACCTACACAGACGTGTATGCGAACAACGTGGTGCGCAGAAAGAAGCGTGAAATGTCCCTCCGAGAGCATGTAGCCTACCGGTTATTCCAGAAAGTCGGTGACGAGTCGGTACTGCACCAAGGTGGGCGATTATTCCAGCAGTACTGCGTAGATCAACGAGCCAAGTGCGAGCAAGAGCAACTGCGTTGGGTGGCATCCCATCAAGCTGAACTTCGCGCCGATCAGTACAGCGGGGTTCGAGACGCGCTTCTAAGTGAAAACACGGCGGTTCTGCGCGAGGGCGAAGCCCTATTGACGGAGTACAACCGCGAAACTGGGGCGCTCCAGCACCCCGATGAACCGCAGCGTCGCTCGGGACACTTCCTGGACCAAATCGGCAAGCGCATCGTTCTACCAGCTACGCATTCGGGGAGTCCGCGGGCCATGTACAAGTCTTACCAAGATTCCATGGCTATCGTGCGGGAGTACGGGAAACCGGACGTCTTCGTTACTATGACGTGCAACCCTACGTGGGACGAGATCCAGGAAAGATACCGGAGCCAAACCAAAGCGCACAAGACCGCCCGGACATTGTAGCCCGCGTTTGGCAGCAGAAATTGGCGGCGATGCTGAAAGACTTGGATGAAGGCGTACTGGGACGTGTTCTGGCGAGGATCTACGTGGTGGAGTTCCAGAAGAGGGCCTCCCACACGCACACATTCTGATTATTCTCGCAGACGAAGACAAGCCGCGTACAAGACAAATCATCGACAAGTTGTGCTCTTCGGAGCTCCCGGACGCCGAGATCAACCCCAGCTGTACGAGACCATCCTCACTTGCATGATGCATGGTCCATGTGGCGCGGCGAACCCCTCCAGCCCCTGCATGAAGGACGGAAAGTGCACGAAGGGATACCCGAAGCCGTTGGTAGAGGTTACCCAAGGAAACGTGAACGGGTTTCCTGTCTGCAGACGTCGCCGCCGGCCACCGGGAGTACTCAAGTTCAAGGGAAGGGAGTACGACAACGCCACCATTAACCAATGGGTGGTCCCGTACAATCCCTACCTTTCGCAGAAGTACAACTGCCATATCAACGTGGAGGTTTGTACGGCCCTCACGGCGGTCAAATATCTGTACAAGTACGTCTACAAGGGGTCCGACAAGGCTGTAATCACTGTGGAAACGGTGGGCGGGGAGTCGAACGGTGCAAGGATGGATCCCAACGAGATTCTTCGGTACCTGAACGCAAGGTATATATCTCCGATAGAGGCATGTATGCGGCTTCTCGACTTCTCCGTTCAAGGCAAGACGCATTCCATCGTACAGCTGACGATCCACCTGGAGAACGAGCAATTCGTGACCTTCCGTTCGAGCGACAACCCGGATCGAGTTCTCACTCGCGGTCGCCACTCGATGTTGACCCGCTTCTTCGAATTGTGTGCGAGCGAGGCTCCGGAGAACCAAGTTGCAAAGACCATGGTGTACCAAGACATCCCGAAGCTATTCCGATGGGATGACAAGGCAAAGAAATGGGTTCGTCGCAAACAATACCAAGCGGCGCTTGGGCGGATGGTTCATGTGACCCCTCGGGACATGGAGCGGTTCTACATGCGTGTACTGCTGTGTCACCGGAAGGGACCTCAGTCCTTTGCCAAGCTTCGGACAGTGGATGGTGTTACGTATGCGTCGTACCGCCAAGCCGCACTCAAACTGGGCTACCTTGAAGACGACGCAGAATGGATTGCGTGTATGGAAGAAGCCGCTGCCTTCAAGATGCCGTACCAACTCCGCCAGCTCTTCGCGACGATCATTGTTTATTCTCAAGTTTCGGAGGTTCGCGTTCTGTGGAATCGATTCTACGACGTTCTTTCTGAAGACTTCGCGCACACATACCGGGGCTTGGAAGGACAGGAGAAGGAAGACATGATCAGGTTCCACACACTCAAGGACCTTAACGACCTGCTCCAAATCAATGGCTACGTAGTGGCGGACTTTGACCTCCCTCAGCTGGATGACTACCCGCGGCTGGTGCTGGATTCGCTGCTGCGGAACAACCTCATTCGACGCGAACTGGAGGGGTACCAGCACTCTACCCTTCAAGCCATTGTGGACCAAGAAAGCCAGCTGAACGACGGCCAACGAGCTATTTACGACGAAATCATCCAGGCGGCCGAAGCACCAGTTCAAGGCAACAAGCTGTTCTTTATTGACGGCCCGGGAGGTACAGGAAAGTCAACTCTGCTGCGGCATATCCTGGCGAAGGTGCGACTGTCCGGGAAGATCGCGATTGCTGTGGCTTCGAGTGGAATTGCTTCGCTGTTGCTCATGGGTGGGCGCACAGCGCATTCGACGTTCAAGATACCTCTCAAGCTGAACGACAAGTCGACGTGTGCGATTTACAAACAATCGCGCCTCAAGATGTTGATCGAGCGAGCCAGTTTGGTTATCTGGGACGAAGCTCCAATGACTCACAGGCACGCCTTCGAAGCGGTGGACAGGTCTTTGCGTGACATCATGGGTAACGACCAGGAGCCTTTTGGAGGAAAGTATTTGTACTTTCCGGTGACTTCCGCCAGATTTTGCCGGTGGTAGTGCGCGGCACACCAGCGGAGACCATCGGCGCGTGTCTGAAGTCATCTACGCTATGGCGACACTTCAAGCAGCTGCATCTCACGGAAAACATGCGTGTACAATCGGCAAGTAACGAAAGCACCGCCGCAGAGCTCGCAGCTTTCTCGGAGTTTCTCCTACAAGTGGGAGAGGGTAGACACGAGGTCAACAGGTCCCTGGGCAGGGACTTTGTGAAGATTCCGCGCGATATGCTGATCGACAACATCTACGAAGAAGGAGACGACATTGAAGACGAAGAAATCACACCTGGAGCTGTTCCACGGGGTTTGAAGAACATTATTGATAAGATGTACGCCGACATCAACGATCCCGAGGTTGCTACGGACGAGTACTTCGCCAACAGGACCATCTTGACGACTACCAACGCCGTGGTGCACCGCATCAACCAAGCTGTCTCTGAACGACTCTCCGGGGAGGCCCGCGAGTATCTATCGGTGGATTCAGTGGATGACGACAACGAAGGAAACTTCTTCGAGCCGGAGGTGTTGCATTCGGTGACTATCAACGGTATTCCTCCACACAAACTTACATTGAAGGAAGGCGCCCCAATTATGATGATGAGAAACCTGAACCCCGACTTGGGCCTCTGCAACGGAACGCGACTACGGGTTGTCCAGCTCAAGCCCCACGTTATTCATGCTACCATCATGACTGGCGAGCGCATAGGCCAAAACGTTCTAATTCCAAGGATCGTCTTCGTCAGCGATGGGGACGCGCGCGAGTTCCCCTTCCGCTTGCGACGCAAGCAGTTTCCAGTTGTACCAGCTTTCGCCATGACCATCAACAAAGCCCAAGGCCAAACCGTCCAGAACCTAGGTTTGTATCTGGCGACACCCTGCTTCTCCCACGGACAGCTCTACGTGGCGCTGTCGAGAGTTACATCCAGGTCCAAGTTCAAGGCTTTGATCGAGTATCCGGAGCTGGAGGAAGACGACGGTGCATACACTGACAACATTGTGTACAGGCAGATATTCGAAGATGCTTAGGCGGAGTAGGCATTCAGCAGTACACACTTCATAATTACATAAATACATGTCTTTTTGGAAGTGCGTTTCACATTAGCAATGCATCCCTTTGACGAAACCATCGCCCGCCGGAGCGAAGCGGGTATACCATACCAACGTCAAGCGTTGTATAAGCAAACCAACCAGCCCGCCGGAGCGAAGCGGAGGCGGCGGTCTACTGTGGCCAAACCCACACCCACCGCCGCGAAGCGGCGGCGTCAATAGTCCCCTACAACTAACAGAGTCTCCAGTGTGTTTGTCTGTCCGTCGTATTCGCCCTTGGGGCATCAGCCTGCCGTAGAGCATCGTCCTACCGCCCTGCATTAACGCATTAGTAACCTGCCCTATGGCATCTCACCATCTTCCGGACTGGCTTATGCGTTATTTATTCGTCCTGTGATTGGCCGATTTTGCCTCAGCGCTCACATTTCCTTTTTTGAATTCCGCGCGCGGCGGAGCGAGGAAGCGCTCGGACGTCGGGCGCCGCTGCGAGCCCCACAGGACGCGAGCGCCGCACAGCGACGACGGTGCGCTGCGTCCGCGACATAGCAACATGTACATGTGCGCGATAGCGCTATAAAGTAAATAGAGGACGACCTTCTGGGCGTGAGCTAAATACATAATATATTATTACTGCTCTGTGATTGGCCGAAACCCTCTCTGTTAGAATATATTGCTATTCGGGGTGCCACACACATTTCGCGATACAGCGCGCGAAATACAAGACGTGCGCTGGACAGGGGTGAGTCCGGACCTTCAAACGCGACTTGCAGGACCTTCAAGCACGCCGAACCTTCAAGTACACCGGACCTTCAAGCACCGAGCGCGATCGCGTAGTAGTGAAGCGAGCTGGCACAGCGAGCGTAACGGGTTGTGACGAACGGTAGATTCAGTAGTGGAGCGATCTGGCACAGCGAGCGTAACGGGTTGCGACGAACGGTATATTCAGTAGTGGAGCGAGCTGGCACAGCGAGCGTGACGGGTTACGACGAACGGTATGGCAAGTAGTGAAGCGAGCTGGAACAGCGAGCGTAACGGGTTGTGACCAACAGGAAGTGAAGTAGTGGAGCGAGCTGGCACGAAAGTAGTGGAGCGAGCTGGAACAGCGAGCGTAACGGGTTGCGATCAACAGGAAGTCAAGTAGCAAAGTGGAGCGAGCTGGCACAGCGAGCGCAACGGGTTGCGACCAACAGGAAGTCCAGTAGTGGAGCGAGCTGGCACAGCGAGCGTAACGGGTTGAGACGAACTGTAGACCAAGTCGTGAAGCGAGCTGACACAGCGAACGTAACGGGTCGAGACGAACGGTAAGTTCAGTAGCGTAACGGGTTGAGACGAACTGTACAACAAGTTGTGGAGCGATCTGTAACGGCGAGCGTAACGGATTGGGACAAACGGTATATACAGTAGTGAATGGAGCTGTAACAGCGAGCGTAACGGATTGTGACCAACAGGAAGTCAAGTAGTGGAGCGAGCTGGCACAGCGAGCGTAACGGGTTGGGATGAACGGTATGGCAAGTAGTGGAGCGAGCTGGCACAGCGAGCGTAACGGGTTGAGACGAACAGTAGGCCAAGTAGTGACGAGAGCTGGAACAGCGAGCGGAACGGGTTGAGACAAACGGTATGTTCAGTAGTGGAGCGAGCTGCAGACGAACGGTATGCCAAGTAGCGGAACGGGTTGCGCCGAACTGTAGACCCGCCGGAACGATGCGGAGGGGCTATGACAAATAGTGGAGCGAGCTGGAACAGCGAGCGTAACCGCCTGACTAACCACACACACCGCCGCGAAGCGGCGGCGATCAATAGTCCTACACAACTAACAGAGTGGTGTGTCTGTCCTGTTCGTCGTATTCCGCCCTTGGGGCATCAGCCTGCCGTAGCGCATCGTCCTACCGCCCTGCATTAACGCATTAGTAACCTGCCCTATGGCATTTCACCATCTTCCGGACTGGCTTATATTTTTGCGTGATATCTATTCGTGCTGTGATTGGCCGATTTGCTCCCGCTAAAATTTCGTTTTGAATTCGAATTCGGGCGCGGCGAAGCGACGCAGCGCGCGGACGTCGGGCGCCGCTGCGAGCCCCACAGGACGCGAGCGCCGCACAGCGACGACGGTGCGCTGCGTGCGCGACATAGCAACCTGTACATGTGCGCGATAGCGCTATAAAGTAAATAGAGGACGACCTTCTGGGCGTGAGATAAATACATAATATATTATTACTGCTCTGTGATTGGCCGAAACCCTCTCTGTTAGAATACATTGTTATTCGGGGCGCCACACACATTTCGCGATACAGCGCGCGAAATACAAGACGTGCGCTGGACAGAGGCCTTCCAACGCGACTTGCAGGACCTTCAAGCACATCCCGCCCGACGTTCAAGCATGCTGGACATTCAAGCACCGAACGCGATCGCGTAGTAGTGGAGCGAGCTGGAACAGCGAGCGTAACGGGTTGTGCCAAATGGTAGGCAAAGTAGAAGAGCGAGCTGGCACAGCGAGCGAGTAGTGGAGCGAGCTGGCACAGCGAGCGTAACGGGTTGGGACGAACAGTAGGCCAAGTAGTGGAGCGAGCTGGCACAGCGAGCGGTACGGGTTGGGACGAACAGTAGGCCAAGTAGTGAAGCGAGCTGGCACAGCGAGCGTAACGGGTTGTGACGAACGGTATATTCAGTAGTGGAGCGAGCTGGCACAGCGAGCGTAACGGGGTAGGACGAACGGTAGGTCAAGAAGTGGAGCGAGCTGGCACAGCGAGCGTAACGGGTCACGATGAATGGTCCTTCAAGCGTGACCTGCAGGACCTTCAAGCAAGCCGGAACTTCAAGAACGCTGGACCTACAAGCCTCCACGACCTTCAATCACCGAACGCGATCGCGTAGTAGTGGAGCGAGCTGGAACAGCGAGCGTAACAGGTTGGGACGAATGGTGTGTTCAGTAGTGGAGCAATCTGTAACAGCGAGCGTAACGGGTTGCGGTCAACAGGAAGTCAAGTAGTGGAGCGAGCTGGAACAGCGAGCGTAACGGGTTGAGACGACCAGTAGACCAAGTAGAGGAGCGAGCTGTCACAGCGAGCGTAACGGGTTGAGACGAACTGTAGCCCAAGTCGTGAAGCGAGCTGACACAGCAAACGTAACGGGTCGAGACGAACGGTATGTTCAGTAGCGTAACGGTTTGAGACGAACTGTAGACCAAGTTGTGGAGCGATCTGTAACGGCGAGCGTAACGGGTTGCAAGGAACGGTATATCGAGTAGTGAAGCGAGCTGGAACAGCGAGCGTAACGGGTTGTGGCCAACAGGAAGTCAAGTAGTGGAGCGAGCTGGCACAGCGAGCGTAACGGGTTGCGACCAACAGGAAGTGAAGTAGTGGAGCGAGCTGGCACAGCGAGTGTAACGGGTTACGATGAATGGTCCTTCAAGCGCGACCTGCCGGACCGCCAAGCACGCTCGACCTATCAGCACGTTGAATCTTCAAGCCCGCAGGACCTTCAAGCACGCTGGACATTCAAGCACCGAACGCGATCGCGTAGTAGTGGAGCGAGCTGGCACAGCGAGCGTAACGGGTTGGGACAAACGGTATATCCAGTAGTGAAGCGAGCTGGAACAGCGAGCGTAACGGGTTGGGACGAACAGTATATTCAGTAGTGAAGCGAGCTGGCACAGCGAGCGTAACGGGTTGGGACGAACAGTAAGCCAAGTAGTGAAGCGAGCTGGCACAGCAAGCGGAACGGGTTGCGACCAACAGTAGGCTAAGTAGTGGAGCGAGCTGGAACAGCGAGCGTAACGGGTTGGGACCAACAGGAAGTCAAGTAGTGAAGCCAGCTGGCACAGCGAGCGTAACGGGTTGTGACCAACAGGAAATCAAGTAGTGGAGCGAGCTGGCACAGCGAGCGTAACGGGTTACGATGAATGGTCCTTCAAGTGCGACCTGCCGGACCTTCAAGAACGCTGGGCCTTCAAGCACGTCGGACCTTCAAGCCCGCAGGACCTTCAAGCACCTCGCGCGATCGCATAGTAGTGGAGCGAGCTGGAACAGCGAGCGGAACGGGTTGCAACGAACGGTATGGTCAGTGGTGGAGCGAGCTGGAACAGCGAGCGTAACGGGCTGCGACGAACGGTATCGCAAGTAGAGGAGCGAGCTGGGACAGCGAGCGTAACGGGCTGCGACGAACGGTATCGCAAGTAGAGGAGCGAGCTGGGACAGCGAGCGTAACGAGTTGTGACGAACGGTATGTCGAGTAGTGGAGCGACCGCCAAGCGCGTCCCGTTGGACCTACAAGCACGTCCGACCTTCAAGTACGCTGGACCTTCAAGCACGTTGGATCACGTAGTAGTGGTGCCAGCTGAAACATCGAGTGTATCGGGTTTCAACGATCGGTAGACCAAGCAGTGGAGCGAACTGGCACAGCGAGCGTGACGGGTTGAGACGAACGGTATTCCAAGTAGTGGAGGGAGCTGGCACAGTGAGCGGAACGGGTTGCGAGCAACGGTATGTTCAGTAGTGGAGCGAGCTAGCACAGCGAGCGGAACGGGTTACAACGAACGGTATTCCAAGTAGCGTAACGGGTTGCGCCGAACTGTAGACCCGCCGGAACGAAGCGGAGGGGGCTATGACAAATAGTGGAGCGAGCTGGAACAGCGAGCGTAACCGCCTGCGACTAACCACACACACACACCGCCGCGAAGCGGCGGCGATCGGCTAGTCTACTACAACTAACAGAGTCTCCGGTGTGTTTGTCCGTCAGTCCGTCCGTTCTCTGTCTTCGGGCCTTAGCCTACCATAGCGCATCGTCCTACCGCCCTGCATGAACGCATTAGTAACCTGCCCTATGGCATCCCACCATCTTCCGGACTGGCTTATTTTTTGCGTGATATCTATTCGTCCTGTGATTGGCTGATATTGCCTCCCCGCTAAAATTTCCGTTTTTGAATTCGAATTCGGGCGCGGCGAAGCGACGCAGCGCGCGGACGTCGGGCGCCGCTGCGAGTCCCACAGGACGCGAGCGCCGCACAGCGACAACGGTGCGCTGCGTGCGCGACATAGCAACCTGTGCATGTGCGCGATAGCGCTAAAAAGTAAATAGACGACGACCGTCTGTGCGTGAGCTAAATACATAATATATTATTACTGCTGTGTGATTGGTCGAAATCCTCTCCGTTAGAATATATTGCTATTCGGGGTGCCACACACATTTCGCGATACAGCGCGCGAAATACAAGACGTGCGCTGGACAGGGGTGAACCCGGATCTTCAAACGCGACTTGCAGGAACTTTATGCACGCAGGACCTTCAAGCATGCTGGACATTCGAGCACCGAACGCGATCGCGTAGTAGTGGAGCGAGCTGGCACAGCGAGCGTAACGGGTTGCAACGAACTGTACACCCTCCGGGGCGAAGCGGAGAGGGGCTATGGCAAATAGTGGAGCGAGCTGGAACAGCGAGCGTAACCGGCTCCGACTAACCACACACACACCGCCGCGAAGCGGCGGCGATCGGCTAGTTTTCCACAACTGCACTATCCCCCGACGTCCGTACAGATCGATCTATTATCCTCGTGTCGGTTCGTGAAAACCTACAGCTACGACGTACTCGTGCTGAACATCGAATCTACTCTACTTGTTTGCCTCGCGCGCGATTTTATCGTCGAGATATTGCGTGGTCTTGTCCTTCGCAGCACGCTTGGCAGCAACTGTTTGAGTGATCTGAGCCATCTTGTTGACGCTGGTGCCGATGACGGCGTCACCCGTTTTCAGATTTGTGTGGTTAGGCAGTGAACGAGTAGCGTTGCTGGCGAGCTGACCCAAGCTGAGGGAGGCCTTGTACTGCAGCTCCTCGTCCGTGGATCGAGCTCGCGCGATACGAAGCAGAGCTTGAATACCGCCCTCTTCGGCGATACGCAAGTGGTTCTCGTAGTTGTCGGCTAGTTTCAGAAGTGCTAGCCCGGCGTAGTGGCGTGGCTCGGCATGTACTGACATCATCGCGATAAGCGGCCGAAGTGCGCCACGCTCGACAAGACGGACCTGGTACTCGCGGTTGGACGCAAGGTGGGCCAGTGTGAAGGTCGCGTATTCTTGACACTCCATGTCTTCGACGCAGGCTAAGGCGATAGCTGCGTCCAAACCACCTTCACGGTACAGATCGTCGTGGTAGTCGGTCTGCTGCTCCACCACCAGCGCTAGCAAGTACCCGCAATTCCTCAACGTCTCTGTATCGATGCACTTCGTCAACGCTATCACGTGAGCAAGAGCACCCAGTTCCACCAACTTCTGCAGAACATCTTTACTTTCAGCCAACGAGCCCAAACAGTAGAGCGCACAACGGACACATTCCTCGTCGGTAGACGCCAACAGAGCTAATAGAGGCAATAGGCCACCACTTTGCATCACCGACACCTTCGTCACGCTCAGCTTCCCGAGCGCCAACGCGTTCAAGGCCAAACAACCGCAGAGCTGCACGTCAGCGCTTGGATATCGAAGTAGGTCGATCAGTGGGGGCACAGCGCCCTCCTCGATCAAGCGCAGCTTGTTGTTGCCTATTCCACCGAGGGCCAGAGCTGCAAGTGCCAACGCCGCATAACGCTGAATCTGCGCGTCGGGGAAGCGAATGAGGTGCGTAAGCGGTCGAATTGCGCCTTGCTCCACGATGAACGCCTTGTCATCGCCCGATGAAGCCACGTTGCATATCGCCAACGTTGCGAATCTCTGCGTAGCCACGTCCAGAGATCGTGTAAGACGGAAGAGTGAAGGCAGCGCACCTTGGCGGACCAGCTCAGGCTTGATCGAATTCGTGACTGATAACGAAGCGAATGCTCGCGCGCAGTCACGCTGCACTCGAGCATCGTCGTGCGCTCCAACATTTATCATGGCCGAGATAGCGCCTTCACGCACCACATCTAACTGATGCTCGAGCGAGTCAGCAACATTTGCCAAAGCGAAAACGCAGTCGCGCTTCACTTCCAGGTCATCGTAAGCGCAGCATCGAAGGATCTGCGTCAAGCCACCGTCGCGTACAAGCTTTAGCTTGTTTTCTTCGTTGAGAGAGAAGCTGGAAAATGCCGCCGCTGCTGTGCGCTGGTAGTCCAGAAGCGGGCTTTGGGCCAGCTTAATGAAGGGCTGCAGAAGTGATTCTTGCACGATGTATACTCGAATGGTTGGGTTGGCCGACAGGAAGCGTAAGCCCATCGCTGCGTATCGCTGCGTGATGTCATCCACAGACTCGGTAAGCTGGATTAGGCACAGCAGCGCACCTTGCTTGTATATTGCGATGTGGTTTTCCTCATTAGAGCAGAGGTTGGCTATCGCACGGCTGACGTCTTGTAGAATCTCCGCACTGTCAGGAGAGACCTTGGCCAACACGACAAGTGCACTCGTCAAACCTTCAGCCACAATTTTCTGTTGGTTCGCCGGATGCTCCGACAGATTCGCCACCAATCCAGCACACTGGCACTGCAAGTCTCGGAGCCCCTTTGCGCCAGGATTAGAGTTCAGACATCGTAACACCGGGCGCAGAGCTCCTTCTTCGACAGCTTGCTGCTTAATCTCCGGGTGCGATGCCGAGGAAGTCAGGTGCCGCAATGCTGCAACCGCAGGGGCTTGCAGCGAAGAATCGACATCCCTAAGAAATGTTATGAGAGCCTTGAGTCCGCCTTCTTCTACATACATGCGTCGGAACTCACTGTTAGCTGCTAGATCACGCAGTGCTAGTACGCTCTGTCGACGCGTATTCAGTTCTTTAGCGTGCAAAGGAAGAACAGCGCCTTAAGACCCCCTTCGTACACAAGTCCGCGATGACTTGCAAAGTTTGGTGCAAGCTTGCGCAGTGCTAGTGCAGCATTGTATTGGCACTCAGGATCCAGCGATAGTCCAAGATGAACGAGGCCTGGAAGACCATCAGCTATCATATCCGTGTGGTGCTCGAAACTTGAGAGCAGATTCGCGATCGTACGTGATGCCTCTCGGTGAATTTCTTCGTGACGGTGCTTCATGAGAGCAATGAGGAAGTTTCCGCTGCGTTCAGCCACGAAATGGGAGTGCGTGTCCTGGTGCTCAGCAAGATTCGCAAGAGCTCCGCATGCTTGGCGAGCGACCTCAAGGTCGGGCGACTGTGCCAGCTTGATCAATGGACGAAGGGCTCCTTGCTCAACGATTTCTACCTTGTACTCGTCACTGAGCGACAAATTACAATACGTCGCAGCGACTTCACGCTGCGTCTCGAGCTCCTCAGACATGCCAGCAATGGCTAACGGAGCCAAACCACCACCGCGCACGATGCGCCCACGATTTTGAGCCGAAAACTGACACAGCCGACGCAGAGCAGACACCGCGAGCGTGTGAGAGTTGGAGTCTTCAGCGTGAGCTAGCATAATGAGTGCTGCAATGCCACCTTCATCTCCGATAGCCGCGCATTGTGATGTATTACCAGCGAAGTTTGCCAACGCGAAGGCTGCGTACAAACGTATGTCCTCATCCTTTGACTGGCCCAACCGCAGCGCCACTTTCAAAACGCCACGTCCGATCATGTGGTCATGGTTGTTCTCGTTCGCCGCCAAGTTTGACAGCGCCATGATAGCGAACCGCTGACTTTCTAGATCATCATCATCTTCCGTGAGCGCGAGGATAGGCGCGAGACCACCGTGAACGAGTACTTGAACCTGGAGTAGTGGATCACAAGCCAAGTTACACAACGCAATGCAGGCATATCGACGCACACTTGGATCGGCTGCGTCTTTCGCAGCCAGCAAGAGTGCTTGTAATCCTCCACCACGTGCTGCGGCCGATCGGGTCTCACTGTTAGCCGCCAAGTTACACAAGGTCATGGTGGCGTATCGTTTGCAGTCTCCATCTTTTGCACCAGCAAGTCGCACCAGTGCAGATTCGATGCCTGCCTCCACGAGTTTCAATTGGTTTGCTTGGGCACATGACACGTTGTAGAGAGCCAAGGCCGCGCTGCGTTGGCATTCGAGGTTTGGCGACAAGCATAATGCCCGTAGCGGTCGTAGTGCATGGCGCTCCACAACTATGAGGCGATTCTGGCGATGAGCGGATACGTTCGCGAGGGTCATGCTGGCGTAGCGAGAGCACTCTGGATCATGAGACCCTGCGAGGTCTACGAGCGGATCAAGACCGTCATCTTGCACCACGAGGTGCAGTTGATTAGCTGGGTTGGCTGTCAGGTTGCATAGTGCCATGGCCGCATACTTGGAACACTCCATACTAGGGGATCGCAGTAGACCTACCAGCGCGCGCATGCCGCCTGCCTTCATAATTTTCTGCTCGTTGCTGGAATTGCTGGACAAGTTACAGATGGCCATAGCAGCGCAGCGCTGAATTTCCTGGTTATCAACCTCACCGAGGCGTGCAATCAGTGCGGGTAACGCGCCAGCATCGACAATGCGATGCTGGTTTTCTGCGTGAGCACTGAGACGGTAGAAAGCGCGAGCAGCATACTGTCGTGTCGAAGCGAATTCACTCTTCAATAGCTCAGATAGCGGAACGAGGCCGCCGAGCTCCGAGATTTGGTACTGGTTGTGTGTCGTGACAGCCAGGTTTCCAAGGCACATCGCTGCATCGCGACCACAAAACTCTTCTTTGCTGTGAGCGAGCTTGAACACTGCGCGGAACTCCTCGAGAGAAAATACGCCTAGGTGGTTCTCAGGATTGCTGGACAAGTTGGCAAAAGTGCGACTCGTGTGCCGCGCGATCTCCACGTGATAACACGCCTTTGTGAGTGCTAAGAGAGCTTGCAAGGCTCCTTCGCGCACCATTTGCACTTGATTCAATACGTTCTCACTCAGTGTGGCCATCGCCCCGGCGCATTGAAGTCTGACGTCGTCATCGTCTACGGCACAACAGCTGAAAAGAGGAGGAAGACCACCTTCATGCACGAACTGAGTTTTTACCGGTGCATATAGTGACAGATGCCGTACTCCTGCAGCTCCCATGGTTTTGAGTGTCACGTCAGCACTTCGTAGCAGCGATATAAGAGCCAACATGGTCCCGCCGTCCTCAGCTAGCGTGGGCTTGTTGTCTTTATTTGCAGCTAGAGTCTTAAGTGCTGCTGCCGCTTGACGCTGAACATCCAACCCAGGAGCACCAAGCAGCATGTGCAGTGTTTGAACGGACCCACTGCCCAGCATAGCGCGGTGAGTATCGGAGTTGCTCGTAAGCTTGTGCAGAGCGAGCGCCGTGTTATATTGACACTCGTGATCTTCTATCTTGGCGACGCGGGCTACTGCAGCAAGACCTTCCTCGTTGAGAAGCACGGCATGAAACTCTGGCGTACTCATCAGATTGGCGACAAGCCTGGAGGCTTCACGGTATACCGGCAAGTGTCGACTTCGCATCGCCTTCACTCCTACGTGTACTGCGTGAACATCGATCATGTATTCATGCGTCCGGATATTTTCTGCGAGATTCGCTGCCGCACCACAAGCATTTCGTGCAACCTCGACATCAGGAGACGAACACAGCGCAAAAAGTTGCTGGAAAAGCGTCGGTGAGCTGCTCACAAATATGAGCTTGTTGCTTTGAGCCAGACTCAAATTGCACAAACACGCTGCTGCCTCACGCTGATTCTCTAGCAGTTCTGTGCGTCGCGCACAAGCAAGAAGCGCCGCCGCGAGAGACTCACGATGTTGCGCCACCATGGATACTCGATTCACATCCAAATTCGTAATGCGGCGCAGCACTGAAACTGCATGACACTGAGCGCTTGGATGCTTTGCATCTTCAGCATCGAGGGCTAATTGGATAAGAGGTCCGCCACTATCGCTCAACTGACCTATAAGCTCATGGAGTGACTCGTTGGTAGATATCTTGCCCAGCGCAAAAGCGGCGTAGAAGCGCGTCTCCATGTCATTAGCCGTGTCCAGGGCCGCAATAAGTGCAGGAAGAACTCCGTTATCCACGAATGGCTCGTGGTTTGTTTCGTTCGTGAAGATACAACCAAGAGCAAGCAGTGCAAACTGGCGAGGCTCTGCGTGGTCTGCATCACAGGCCAGCTCAATAAGGGGCACCACAACCTTTCGCGCAGCACCCGGGAGTGATTCTGCGGGTTTGACACGAGGTTTCCTAGCCCGATAACACCAAAAGCCGAGTCTTTGGATCCGCATGTTGTATAGCTCGAACAAGGAATTCGTGGCAACCATCAGCGAGCAACAAGTCGTGGAGCGAGTAGTTTGAAGAGAGGTTCGCCACGCACTTGACTGCCTCACGAGCTACCCGCGCCGGAGCACCGTGAGCCTCAAATTCCAGAAAAAATCTCAAACCGCGGTGCTCCGCAATAGCTCCATGCGTGTCAGAGTTTTCAGCGATGTTGGCAACACTAGCGCACGCAAAAGCAGCCGTATCTTCATCATTTGACAGCATGAGGGTGATCAGATTCCCCATTAGCGGCGAAGCGGCGATTATGAGCTTGTTCTTTTCAGCAAGGGACAAGTTGTATGCTGTCATAGTAACCTCACGGTGCAATTCGGTATCAGATGAACGAGCTCCCAACACCAAAGGCTCCAATCCACCTTCCGACACGATATGCAAGCGGGTTTCAGGACGGTTCGAGAGGCCACGAAGTGCTGCGATGGCTGTCTTCTGGTCGTCCACGTCGTCGGAACAAGCTAGCTGAATTATTGGAGGTAGACCTCCCATAGCCTCAACCATTTGCCTGCGATCTGGGTTAGCCGCAAGGTTACACAAGGCGAAAGCAATGCATCGATGTGTCTCAAGGTCGACGCTGTTAGCCACTTCGACTAATGGCGATACCGCACCAGCTGCAACCAGCTCGTCTTGGTACTCGGTCTTCGCTGCAAGATTGCCCAACGTCACAGCGCCAAAAGTCGATAGGTAGCATCGGCAGAGCACAAAATGCCACAAGCGACTGCATCTCGCACGCCGCAATGAACACTTCTGGGTAAGCTCCGACGCAACCACTGAGCGACAGGTTGCACAAGCAAGCTAGCACCTCCTGCTGCACATCCATATCCTCGGATTTTGTTAAAGCTAGCAGTGGACGCAAAACACCACGGCGTACAAATTCCCGACGCGCTAGCTCGTTCACACATAGTCCTCGCAATGCACAAACAGCTCGATATTGACACTTCGCGTCCTGAGACTCCAGCAGACGAAGTAAAGCTTCCAGGAAGGTGTCTCCCAGCTCAAGAAGCATCGCATGGTTGTCTGGAAACGCTGTGAAGTTAGCGATGCCGAATGCCGCTCCGTTTCGCAACGCCATGTCAGCGTGTTGCAACAAGTCGGCGAACAGCGGGAGTACACCAGCGTCGACAAGTACGGATTGAGTAGCCCGCACACTTGCAATATTGGTGAGCGTGAAGACAGCATACCTTTGGGTATCGAGGTCACCGTTGAGTGATCCATTTGCAAGCGCGACAAGGGTGGGCACAAGTGCATCCTGCACGATCTTGGTAATGTTGTCGACGTTTGTGGAGAGATTAGCAATACCCATCGCCGCATACCGTTGACTCAGGAAATCGGGTGCATTCAACGCTGCCATGAGTGGCGTCAGACCACCGCCGGATACGATTTCAGCTGTATATGCGTACTCAGCTGACATGTTGGCAATGGTGCGAAGAGCTTCGCGCTGCACGTCCACGATTTTGCTCGTAACACGAACTTTATGTGTTGCAAGACGCCATCCTTCACCATTCGGCCCTGGTTTTCCACCACTTCTGCCAAATTGGCTAGTACTCCACATGCTTGATGAGCTACCTCTCCGTCCGCGGAGTGGATTAACGTCAATAGAGGCGCCAGGCCACCATTAAGCACGATGACAACTTTATTGTCTTCGCTCAGTGATAAGTTCCGGAGTGCAGCACACACTTCGCGTTGGACCTCAACACTTTCTGACAGCGCTAATTTGAATAGCGGGGCAAGGGCACCAAACGATACGGCTTGAGTGCGGTTCTTAGCCTCAACAACCATGCGTCGTAGTGCAAAGCACGCCTGCAAATGTGTATCTTCATCTGCGTCATGAAGTAGCGCGATCACAGTACGCAGCACTCCCAGCTTCGAGATTTGTGCGCTATTGCTTTCGTTAGCCGCTAAGTTGTTCAATGCAAATGCCAATGCACGACGAGTCTCCAGATCAGTAGCCTTATCCACCGTCATGAGTGCCGTGACGGCACCCTGGTCGAAGAGATCACGGTGGTTCTTGGGGTCCACAGCAAGATTTCCAATCGCCAACGTCCCGAATCGACGACAAACCACATCCTCTGTCTCCTGCGCAAATGCTCCGATATAGCGTAATGCGTTGCTGCGCAGCAACGTAGCCTGACTCGATGGTTTGGCCGCGAACAAAGCAAGACAGCGTGACACTTGGCGTTTGACCTCCAAGTCGGCACCAGTTGCTAGAGCGTACAGAGGTGTTAGTACACCTTCTTCGAGCATTTTCTTGTGCGTATGTCCTTCAATCATTTCAGCCAAATTGGCAAGTGCACACACGGCCTGACGTTCACGGTACGAATCTCGACTGCTTGCTAGTGCAATGAGCGCTGGTAAGCATCCACCACGAGCCATCGTGATCTTGTTCTCTTCACTCAGCGACAAATTGGAGAGTGTCGCCGCTACCTCACGTTGTACTTCAATACTTTCACTCGAGGCTGCAAGGATAAGCGGCTCCAGAGCGCCAAGACGTACAACCTGTTGTCGAACCACTTGATTTACTGATAGTCCTCGGAGTCCAGCAATGGCTTGAAACTGCACATTAGCATCTCCCGGAAATGCGAAAGAGATTATAGGCTGCAGGCAGTTGGCAGCTACAATGCGCTCGATGTTGTTCGGATTGCTGCACAAGTTTCCAAGTGCGAAGATGGCGAACTGTCGGCACTTGACATCCCGATGCTTGGCGTAACCAGCTAGGAAAGTCAGCGCCTTATCCAGTATTTCCTCATGGGTCGAAGGTGAAACAGCCAAGTTGGCCATCACCAGGAGACAATACCGAATGACATCATTGTCTGCGAGCGAGCGAGGATCCAACGCTTCTTCGATACGCGCAAGGATAGGAGGAAGTACTCCTTGAGCTAACAATTTGGGTTGGTTGTTCACATTCGTACCGAGGTTGCAGAGCGCCATCGCTGCCATACGTTGGCAATCCACCACTTCACTACCCACAAGCTGCACGAGCGGTGGCACCGCACCTTGTCGCAAGATCACTTCAGCAAAGTCACAGTTCGCAGATAGATTCCCTAGTGCCCGAGCCGCCTCACGCTGCTCAATGATACTTCCGTGCAGCAGAGCATCCACAATAGGCGGGATAGCACCGTTGGCCACGAGGTGGCTTTGGTTCTCCACATCTTCGGCCAAATTTGCTACTGCACAAAGGGCTTGTCGTTGAACACCCACATCAACACTCTTAAGCGCTGACAGGATTGGTGGCAAACCACCACACTTGCAGATGTCGGACTTGTTTGCATCCGCGAACGACAACGTGCAGATAGCCGGTAGCACATCCGCTTGTAAGTCAGAGCTCTGGGTACGTGCAAGGAAAAGCACGGGCTCCAGCCCGCCTTCGTCAGTAATCTGCTTGCGGAGATCAGCGTTGAGCGCAACCTTGACTAATGCGAAAGCGGCGTACTGCCGAACTTCTTCATCTGGAGCACTGGACAACGAAATAAGTAGTGGCAGCGAACCTTCCTCTACGATAGCGCGGTGGTTTTCAACACACGTAGCAAGGTTTGCGATAGCGAGAATTGCAAACCGCTGGATTTCTAACTCCACATCCTCCGACCGTGCAAGTGACATAAGGGGCTCCATGGCGCCACTTTCCATGAGAAGCTCTCGCATAGCAGGGTTTGTGGCAAGATTGCAAATGCCCAATGCACCAACGCGCTGAGAAGCCATGTCAGGTGACAGCAAGTACGAGATCAGAAGCTGGTGACCACCGTGCTCAATAATGTCCTCATGATTGAGGCGGAAGGCTGACAGGTTGCCTAAAGCACGACCAGCCTCGCGCTGAACCTCCACGAACTGGGAGCGCATCATGGCAATCAGGGGCGGGACACCTCCATCTGCGCATATTTTCTCTTGGTTTTCCTCCACCTCGGCGAGATTAGCTAGAGTAGCGCAGCTCTGGCGAGCAAGATCCATATCTTCAGACTGAGCATGAGCGATTAACGGCGTTACCGCACCACTCTTGGCAATCTCGTATTTGGTCTCCTCGCTAACAGACAAATTACAGAGGTGCTGCGCAAGCTTCGCGTAAAATCTCTAGGTCATCAGACTGAAGTAGCAACACAAGAGGTTCCAATCCGCCTTCCTGCAGGATCTTGATTTTGTTCGCCTCGCTCACACCAAGGCCACGCAGAGCAGCAATGGCTTGGTGATGTACATCGGTGTCTTCAGACGATGCCAGGGTGATAATTGGCTGGAGCCCGCCCTCTTCCATCATGCGCGTGTGATTCTGCTCATTCGACGCAAAGTTTGCTAGGGCAAACGCAACATAATACTGGCTTAGTGCATCGGCCGTACTCGCCAGAGAGAACAGCGACAGGAGACATCCAGCTTCAACTAGCGCTGGATGGTTAGCTTTCATAGCAGCCAGGTTGGCTATCGCTAGCACAGCGTAGCGTCGGGCTTCAAGCTCACGGTCAAAAGCTTGAGCAAGCGCGATAAGTGGCTTAATAGTGCCCAGGCCAACAATTTGAACTTGGTAGCTGGCGGTCGTGCTCAGGTTAGCAAGCGCCAGTGCTGCATACCGCTGACATACGTGATGGTCCAGTATGAGCGCTGCTGCCAGCGGCTGTAGCACACCTTCCTTCATCAGCGCTGGTTGCACTTCCTCATTCGCTGTGAGATTAGCCAGGCATCGACAAGCCTCCGAGCGAGTATTGAGATCTCTGGCTACCGCCAACGCCATAATAGATGCTAAGCCGTTCTCGCGCAGTAATTTATCGTGCAGCTCATGCAACTCCACCAGATTGGCGATCGTGCTGCACGCGTACTCTTCGACTGCAGGATCTCCAGATAGTGACATCGAAATAATCGTGAGCAGTGCTCGGTCCGATATCTCTACTTTGTTTTCGGGCGTAGCTGAAAGCGCACAAAACGCAGCTGCAACTTCGCGCTGGATGTCGGGCTCGTCCGAGCGTGCCATTAGCACGAGAGGGTCCAACATCCCTTCCTTGACTACGACGATCCGGTTGGCCGGCGAGATACATATTCCACGAAGACACGCCAATGACTGCCGTTGCGCGTTCAACTCCTTGCAGCATGCCAGAGCGATAAGACGAGGGATCGCACCTTCATCAACGATCTGGGGTCGATACTCGTTGTTCACCGACAGATTTGCCAGCGCAAAGGCACAATACACGCCCGAATGGACCATTTCAGGATCCAATAGCTGGACAAGCGGCTCAATCGTACCAAGTTGTACAATTTCCTCGTGATTCTCCGGCTCAGCTGCTAAATTGCCAATGATCATCGCTATATACTGCTTCGCCACGGCATCGTTTTCATTCTCAACGTCCTTGAAGAAATTCACGAGTGGCGGCAGCGCACCGTCTTCAACGATCTTAACCCGGCTTGCTGGACATGATGCCACATTAGCCAGACACAGGCATGCTAGGCGAAGCGCCTCGGGGTCACTCGACTGGAGAATTAGCGTAAGCAGAGCCTTTACCACGCCCTTGGACACCATCTTCTCGTGTAGCTCAGCATTGGTCGAGATTTCAGCCAAGCTAAAGGCAACATCGCGTTGCTCGGTCGGTTTGCGCTCGCGTCGCCCGCGCGCAATCAGCTGCTCCAGCACCTTGGACATCCTGTCCAACCTGGGACCAGCTATTTGCGCGGCCCCTTAAAGAGTGGAAGATAGCTGGTGTCCCCTCATCACCAAGAATGGAAACCGTCAACGAACAAATCGGGGTCACGAGTACGTGTTCATAACGTGGTTCGCATACTGCTACCTCTTTACTCGGCAGGATCGCCGAACTCCTCTGTAATGCGCTGCAGATGATAGCTTCTGGCGTCGGGGCATTCTTGCAGTAGAAGTTCGAGATGAATGTTTCAAGCTGTTCACATCATAAAACAGGAATTAGCGCACAATATCCTAACTGACATTCACTAACCACGATGCATACCCTCGATCGGAAAAAGGACAGCGATGAGCTCGTGATATGAACGCGACAGAACTGGTGGAGATCCGTCCTGTTAAAGAGACCAGAGTCAGCATTTGCACGCGGTCAGAGCAATGTTGCTTACACGAACGAAATAGCACGGCATAAGGTATCGCCTACCAATACGGTTTGTCAGAGTGTGCTTTGTACACGGAGAAATCTTCAAGGGCTCCCAACGACTGGAAAGACTCGTTCTTGACATACACGTAGAATAGCTACACCGAAGTCATCAGAATATTATCTTACATGAACGTAGCACAAGAGCAGCGATAAACGTACGCGATTCTGCTTGTCCAAGAGTGAGTCTTCGATGTACTCGACGAAATCTGAGCTCGCAAACCGCTTGATTAAAGACGGTGCCTCATTTCTGCACCACATTCCTCCAAAACGTGAGCAATATCACCAAGATACCGTACAACATCAGCAGACGTACCGGAAGCGTAAAACCCGGCGTTTGAATACAGCGCAATACTCGTCGAGTTGGCGCTCCTCGACCAGTTCAATCGAATCCAGCAACCGACTGGCTGGGTCCGGCAACGGTTCCTTGAACTTGCGGTAGTACACATCCGCCGTCTGGAAACAAATTGCAGCTCAGCACAGTTACAAACACTGCTGCCTTCACAATAAACGAACATACCTGCTCGACCGTGTACGGAATCGTGGCACTGCAGTCGCCAAACTGGAACGCGTCGGCGTCTTCGGGCAGACTTAGAGCCAAGCGAGGGACAGTATTCCCCGCTTCCGCCTGGCGCACGACTTTAATCCCGTGCTCGCGAAGAAACACATCCAGCTCTGACTCCGCCAGCGCTCGACGTCGACGCCTTCTACCCCGGGAGCGCGCAACCGGCGCAACGGTCGAGACCCACAGACCCTTCGGCCACGGGAAGCTCTACGCTCCACCAACAGTTCATCAGCTCCTACTCCGTGCCAGTATAAGGCCCCCAAATATGACAAATTCACCAAGTACAACGCACCCTCGAGCGCAGCAAGATCACGGCCGCGTACCCGACCGCGAACCACAGCAGCGGCGAGAGCTTCTGGCCCAGCTCTTCGTACTGCGCCACTTCGTCGGGCAGCGTGTAGGCCGCGCGCCGGGTCATGGGCAGCGCCGCCTTCACGCCGAACAAGAGCGCGGCCCCAGCCACCGCCAGCCACGACGTCAGCTGCAGCAGCACGGAGGAGGCGCGTCCTCCGGCGGCCTGTTGCCTGGGTCTTTGGCCCTGCATCGGCGCTGTAGGCTTCTGCATTGACTTCTGCTTCTTCTGCTGCTGCTGCTTCGGCTGTGGCGCCGCGTCCCCCGCCGCTTGGACGCTCGGCAGCAGCGTCTGCACCAGCTGCACGTAGCGGCGCTTGGCCTCTTCCGGCGGCGTGCCGCGCAGCTCGCTCCAGCTCGACCTGCAGCAGCGGGCAGCACGTAAAACATAGCGAGGACGCAGTAAAACCAGGGCTAATTCCTACCATTTGGCCCGCTCCACGACGCGGAAGGCGCTAGGCGCGGCCGCGCCGCAGTCGCCTGCCGTGGACTGCTTGAACAGCGCGTACAGCTGCAGCTTCTGCGCGTCGCTAGCGGCCACGCGGCCCGCCGCCTTGAGCTCCTGCGCCGCACGCTCGAACGCCGCCGCCATCAGCTTCAACACTAATAAGTTACAAGTTAGTGGCGTGTGCCACACCATTTATGTGGGACCATTTTCCTGGACCTTTCCGGTGCGAAAGTCCTACCTTTACCCAAAATCACCCCCATCTCTTCGTAGCCGCTCATGGCACGCGCCCCATTTCATATTACCGGTATATATACCGGTATGCCTGTCAGTATCGACGCACTTTACCTATCAAAGTTGAGCCAAAGCTCAGCTCATTCGCCAAGTCTCCCGACAGCGCGCAAGTGACCAACACTCCTGCTCCTCTCGCCCCCATGGACTCCCTGCACTCGGGCCTGCACCACCCCGCGCAGCGCGCGTGGAGCGAGCCGCACCTGCACCCGTCGCAGCTCATGTACCCGCTGTTCGTGACGCTGCGCGCCGAGGACCGGCCGATCCGCGGGCTCGAGCCGGAGCTGCAGTGGGGCCAGGGCGCGGACGGCGGCTTCGCGACGCTCGTGGCGCACCTGCGCGCGCTCGTGGCCAAGGGCCTGACCAGCGTCATGCTCTTCGGCGTCGTGGAGAACAAGGACGCACGCGGCTCCATGGCCGACGACGACGCCACGCCCGTGATCAAGTGCACGCGGGCGCTGCGCCGCGCCATTCCCGAGCTGCTCGTGGCCTGCGACGTGTGCATGTGCGAGTACACGGACCACGGCCACTGCGGCATCCTGCGCGATGTGGACGGCGAGCTGGTGCTGGACAACGCGCGCACGCTGGAGCGCCTGGCCAGCATCGCGCTGGCCTACGCGCGGGCCGGAGCGCACATGGTGTGCCCGTCCGATATGATGGACAACCGCGTGGGCGCCATCCGCAAGATCTTCAACGACAACGGCTTCGAGCACGTGTCCATCATGGCCTACACGTCCAAGAAGGCCTCCGTCATGTACGCGCCCTTCCGCGACGCCGTCGAGTCCACGTTCCAGGGCGACCGCAAGCGCTACCAGCACCCCGTGGGCAGCACGAGCCACGCCGCGCTGGCCTTCGAGCGCGACGTGCTGCAGGGCGCCGACAGCGTCATCGTCAAGCCGTCGCTCTTCTACTCGGACATCGTGGCCAGCTTCGCTGCCAAGAAGACAGTGCCCGTGGTCTGCTACCTCGTCTCGGGCGAGTACAAGATGGTCAAGGACTACGGCGACTCCACCAACTCGCTCGAGAGCGTCGTGCGCGAGGCCCACCTCGGCCTGCTGCGCGCCGGCGCCAGCGTGCTCGTGACGTATTTCACGCCCTACATCCTGGACCGCTGCGCCAAGTGGTAGATCGGCTTGACTCGGGACAGGGCAGAAGTTGTAATAAATGTTTGACCCTGTGACTCTAACTGCAAACCAGTTTGTTTTACAAAACAAGGAGACATCTTTTGTAGTTCCAGATCGCCGTGACCTCGATTCGCTCTGCAAACGGGTAGAATATTGTGGATCTGCTAAAAGCGATCGGACTGCTGGAGGAAGCTCTGGAACGCCCAAAGGATATTCGTCGTTCCCATGACCAGTATGGCAAGTCTGGCAAACAAGCAGGAAATCTCGTGGGACCCAGTGTCTCGGACTTTGCTTCGACTTTGTAGTTGTGAATGCATTAAGCTGAATACTTGGCAAAAAAAAATATCCAAGAGCCCTCCTTTCATCAGCAAATGTGGTCAAGGTCAAATCTTGACCACGTCAGTGCTCGACACCCATCTGCGACGTGTGTTACGTATGCCCCACTATAGTCTCTTTTTGTCCAATGGCGCGTCGCCATCTCTCACCTCTGATTGTATGGCCCCCGCATATCACGAAAGCCCCCGACACCTCGGCACCATGGAGGCGCAGCAGCTGACGGACAAGATCGTGGCCGTGGGCAACGCCATCCGCGAGCTCAAGGCGGCCAAGGACGCGGCCAACGCGGCGCAGATCGCGGCGCAGGTGCAGGAGCTGCTGGCGCTCAAGGCGCAGTTCAAGGCGCTGACGGGCGCCGACTACGCGCCGCCCGCGGCCCCCAAGAAGCAGAAGGACGCCGCTGCTGCAGCCCCCGCGGCCGACGGCGACGCCCCCAAGAAGTCCAAGAACCAGCTCAAGAAGGAGAAGAAGCTGGCCGAGCAGGCGGCCAAGAAGGCCGCGGGTGGCGCCGCCAAGGCCGGCGGCAAGCAGGCCGGCAAGCAGAAGCAGAAGAAGGCCAAGCCCTCCGAGAGCGCCAAGCCCGCCGAGAGCGCGGCCGTGCCCTCCGACGCCGACCTGCTGCTGCGCCAGGCCGAGTTCCAGCACCAGGTGCTGAGCTCGGGCGCGGCCGCCGGCGCGCAGGTGGTGACGCCCTGGGACGTGGAGGCCGAGGACGGCGTCGACTACGACAAGCTCGTGGAGCAGTTCGGCAGCACCAAGATCCCGCCCGAGATGGTGGAGCGCATGGAGCGGCTCACGGGCCACAAGGCGCACCGCTACCTGCGCCGCGGCTACTTCTTCTCGCACCGCGACCTGGACGTGATCCTGGACGCGTACGAGAAGGGCGAGAAGTTCTTCCTGTACACGGGCCGCGGCCCGTCCTCGGGCAGCCTGCACATGGGCCACCTCATCCCCTTCACCTTCACGGCCTGGCTGCAGAAGGTCTTCGACGTGCCGCTCGTGATCCAGCTCACCAACGACGAGAAGTTCCTGTTCAAGGACCAGACCCTCGAGGAGAGCGAGGTCATGGCGTGGGAGAACGCCAAGGACATCATCGCCTGCGGCTTCGACGTCAAGAAGACCTTCATCTTCGCCAACACCGACTACATCAAGGAGATGTACCCGCAGATCCTCAAGGTGCAGAAGTGCGTCACGTACAACCAGGTGCGCGGCATCTTCGGCTTCACGGGATCGGACAACATCGGCAAGTCGTCGTTCCCGGCTATCCAGGCCGTGCCCTCTTTCTCGGAGACGTTCCCCGTCGTCCTGGGCGGACGCAAGGGACTGCGCTGCCTTATCCCTCACGCCATTGACCAGGACCCGTACTTCCGTATGACGCGCGATGTGGCGCCGCGTATTGGCTACCTCAAGCCTGCCTCCATGCACTCCAAGTTCTTCCCCGCGCTGCAGGGAAGCACCACCAAGATGAGCGCCAGCAAGGCGAGCACCACTATCTACATTTCGGACTCGCCGGATGACATCGCCAACAAGATCAAGAAGTACGCCTTCAGGTAAGCCTCCTAGCTGTTCTGTTGAATTCGTGTGCAGGTGTGATGACGTTTATTCTAACTGTGGTGGGCGGTTATATTCACAGCGGCGGAGGTGAGACTAAGGCCGACCACGAGAAGTACGGCGCCAACTTGGAGGCCGACATCCCGTACCAGTACCTTTCGTTCATGCTTGAGGACGATGAGGAGCTCGCACACATTGGCCAAGAGTACGGTGCTGGCCGCATGATGTCGGGTGAAGTGAAGCAAAAACTGATTGACGTCATGGCCGAGTACACGCTGGCCTTCCAGAAGCGCCGTGCCGCCATTACCGACGACCTGGTCTCTGAGTTCATGAGCGTGCGCCCCCTAGAGTTTTAGGCACCGTTAGCTCGTTGTTGTGTGGGTCAACTGGTGCACACTATTGTTATGGAAACAAGTGCCACCTTCTGCGCCTGCATCTTGTATTTGTGAGTTACTGTTCAGTATTCTCTGTCCTGCAAACGCGTAAGAGCTCATAGCGCGGAATCGTTCCACTGAAGCACTACTACACTGTCGACACCACCAGGACGCGAAAACGCTATGGAGTTTTTACTTAGTGACTTGAAAAAAAAATATGTGTCAGCGGTGGTCTTGGAGGAGACAGCCTTGCTGCACGAGGGTGAACATGGACGGACATTTAGTGGGTGCGCGCACAGATGCTCCTGCATCGTAGTCTGACGACTCAGCATGATGGCACGTCGTTGGTTGTCATGTTTGATTCATTCGCTCAAGGGCTAGAGCCACCAGCAACACACGCAACCAATGGGGCACCAGCAGCCAGGTTCTGGTACAATGCTAGCCACGCTTGAATCACCTAGCGAACACAGGAGTGTTACATTGAGGGTTTCCTGTGAGTACATATCGACGATTACCACTCACCTCGTGCATGCGAAAGCAATTGCAAATGCTTCGTCCAGGCTTGATCGGATCCGCGACATAAGGGATCACAACGGAGCATTGCGTGGATACCACTTTTTCTGGCGGAAGCAGAAAAAACTCTCTAACCACACATCAGTTCACAGTGTAAGTCCAGGGTATTTTCACTTCGCAAAAAGCACATGGACGAACCCTTCGTTCTCGATGGAGATGCCGAAGTGACGATAGTCAAAGGTGATGTACGTTTCCAGGAAGAGCATCAGCAGGCTGCCGATGCCAGTACGCCACGTAACACGACCGTTGCGCGAAAATGTGTAGCACCATTTCGGCTGGGGCCCGATATCACTCGGGCTGAAAGAGTAAGCGAGTTCGTCTGGGAAGTCCCGCGATGCGTTATCCGAGTAGCTTCTTCTTCTACCCCCTCCGTGTATCTTGCGTGCGCTGGCAAATGACTTGCGGTGGGTATCACCGCAAGCCTTTCACAACACCAAATAGATAATGCGCATCAATCAACAGAATCAGGTTAAATCGTGTCCAATATGGCATACATTACCTGCAAAAAGCGTATCACCAAAATCACCAAGACATACGACGATATACCACCAGTGAATGCGCACTTCAGATCTACAGTGTCGCAATTACCCGTTACGAGTCAGTGTCAGCACACCCAGAGGAAGCACTCAAGTCCTACCATGGCGGAGGAGGTGGCTCTTCAAAATCAGGACCAGAGGGCGCAACGCTGGCATCTCCGCTTGGAACGAATAAATTAGATCACGAGCACCGAGTCCAGTATGACCAACTGAATGACCGCACGTTAGGTCAAGCAGTACATCTTGCTGTGCTGGGTCGAGGGAATAGGTCATCTTGAGCACTGGGATTTTCGCACTTCCGAGCAGTTCAAGTTGTTTTGTCCACGGCTGGCGCTCTACCTCGGCTGCCAGTGCCTCCAAAATAGTCAAAGGTTGCTCTCCTGCCAACGATCTTGCAACTAGCACACAATCGACGTCACTCACAGGTAATGCAAGCCGCGTGTAGCTCGAGCCGTAAACGTCAATCATAGCATCAGGCCACAGAGATCGCACCAGCTCCTGCAGCGAGTCGATGGCTTGCTGTTGGTGCATATCCTTCGATGCCAGCTGGGTGTCAATATAGTCTACAAAACCTTCAAGTTGCTTGCTGATATTGCTGTCACAACAGGAGAACATGAGAATTGGATTGTTAGCCAGATATTCAATAGGCTGCAACCAGTAATGTCGGCGAGCAGTACCTGTGAAATTGCTCCTCAGTCACGTACTGTGAATACGGAGGACAGACCGAATTCAGTAACTGTGTTGCTGTCGCAGGAAGAGGGTAATACTGCTGCTGCTGTGGCTGGATGGACTCCGTTCGCGGTAGGTCGACGCCGTCGACTTCACTGAATAAATAGTTCGGATTGCGGCAAAACTTAGGGGAATCCCCATTGATAGAGTTTGGCGCGCTGTCACCTGAGGCGCACTTACGCCCACGCAGGTTTTTCTTGCGTCGCGGATAGTGCCGTTGAAATGGATACTGAAGGTTTGTGTCAGAACACTCGTTCTCTGGTGTCGTGACTTCTCGATTGGTGTGCCGGTTCTCATCGCCAATCCCGTTTGCTTCGGAGGTATTGTGGGGAGAAGCCTCGTTGTGCTTACTCTGCGCAAGTTTCGCCTTGCTCTGCCGGAGCACAGCTTCCTTAAACATTAGCTTTCCGCTGGACGACATCGGGACACCGTCTGTCTGGTTATCATGAGACTTGTGACCCGCAAAAGACGATGCTCGATCTCGCTGCGGTGGCATGCGCAAAGTCGAAGAGTGACGAGCCGGATCACTTTTTGGCATGCTGAACAAGATAGGACGAGGCGTCAGTCACGGCACAACAGCTCAGCGAGAGAGTCACCTCCCTACCTGCTTAGGCGTGCAAGGCAATAGCGGGAAATATGGAAAAGCACCACTTACGGAGGGTTTCCTGGGCCTGGCATCTGACGTTGCGTGTAGCTTTGACGGGACCGCGGAGGAGCGGCGATCGTGGCGGACCAGATTGAGTCGTCGTATCCGGCGGGCCTGCACTCAAGCCGCCTTTAATTAGCCGCAGCTGCACATTCTACCGTTAGAATGAAAGCGTACGCACCCGTACTCGAAGAAGCCCGGGTAGAACGCACGCAGGTGGTGTGAGAAGTGGCACTTGTCGCCGTAAGGGCAGCCGTACCCGGACAGCAGCTTCGTGCAGGGCGTTGCCGACTGCTGCGAGTGCTTGGGCTTTCTGTGCTTGTTGTTGTATCCACTGGCTGTAGCGTTGCGGCGGCCAGCCCCGGGCAGCGACAGGGAGTGGCGGTAGCTCTGCTGCGGTCTGTCTTGGTCGTCGGGTGGCGGGCTGGGCGGCCTCACGCTCGCTCGAGGCGGCGGCGTCCAGTGCTGCGGCATGTGCTGCGTCTGGTCGAACTGGTTGCTGGGCGACGTGAACGCGCTTGCCACCGCCACTTCACCGCGTTGCATTCTGCTGCCTTCTGAATCAGAAATGGCTCTGCTGAGGCTGCAGCCTTCGGCCTGCTGCTTCTTGTTGCACGGTTCAAAAATTCAAACGGGCTCGAGTGCTAAAGACGCTTTGGCTTTGGAAGGTGCAGGCAGGCAGCGGAGACGCCGCAGCAGCGCAGCGCTCGGGGGCTGAGAAAAAGGATTTTCCGGCGCAGCTCCGGCCACAGGCAGCAGTCCGGGAAGGGGCGCAACGTGCTGGCCGTTGACCTCGGACGCGACTGAATGCTACTACGGTCGACTACGGCTCAGGCGAGAAGATACGCTGAAGTTGACGTTTGGCGGCCGGTTGGTGTGGCCCACACGCGCTGTGGCGGCCATACAAAAAGCAAGTGCGGCGTTGGCGACGTGATTGATGGTGTTACATGTTGCCTGCGCGGTACTCCTCGAGCTTCTCGAGCGTGCCGGTCTCGAGGAACTCGTCGATCTTGGCGGCCGACGACTTGCCCACGCCCTTGAGCTTGAGCGCGTCCTTGCCGCACGAGATGGCGGACTCGCAGTCGCGGATGGCCTTGGCCACCTTGGACCACGTGCCGCCCTTGAACTTCTCGCCGCGCTTGAACTCGAAGCCCGAGAGCTCGGCGAAGGCGTCGGCCAGCGACTGGTTGGCCTCGCACGCGGCCTCGGCCTTCTTGCGCGGCTTCTTGGCCTTCTTGTCGTCGTCCTCGTCCTCCGCGGCCTCGTCCTTGACGTCGTCGGCCTTGCGCTTGCGGCCGCGCGGCTTCTTCTCCGTCTTGACGTCGGCCTTGTCGTCCGCCTTGCCCTTCTTCTTCTTGGGGGACGCCGACTCCTTCACGCCGAATTTCTTGATCATTTCCTGCATTGGTTGCAACGTATAGACAGGAAGTTAGAACGCTTTCCCAGCTGCCGGAATGGTATCATCACTCTAACTGCGCACCTTCAGCGCCGCGTCAAGCTGGAACTCGCCCTATCGGTGCATACAAAACGTCAGTCATCGTATACTGTGGACTCGCGTGCTGCAGCTATTGGCGCCGCACATCCTCGCGCGTTGCGTTGAGCATCGTGCCGGCCTCGACGGCAGCATTGATGGGGTTCTGGGCAGGCAGGCAGACAGCAACGCAGAGGGTTAGGAGCGACGCACAGGCGGTGAGTCGAGGTGCATGAGGTGGATTGAGCTGGCGCCTACCGTCGGGACCTTGACGCCCTCCTTCGCGCACAGCGCCAGCAGCTCCTTGGCCGCCTTCTTGCTTGCCTCGCGACTCGACATGGCTATCAAAAGTGTGGCGCTCGGAATTTTGGCGGGAACGGTATGTGACCTGTAATATAGAATGTTGATGCATTGTCCTAGGTAGTACAGAGGCAGGACATACACGCTGTGAAATGTATGAAAATATGCACTTTGTGATTTATATGTGTCAATAATTCTATGTATATATATGTTTTTTTTTGCGATACCAGATATGGTTTAGATTCTCGCTACTCTGGGTAGGACCCGTGAACGTCGGTGGAACCATGCCGAATTTCAGTTCGCCGGGTACAGCATCAACACGCTACGGCTTGCGCCCCGGTTCCAAGGTTTTTAATCTCATTAGTCTTGTGCGACCGGGGCGTGAGCTCCAAGGACCAAGGTCACTTCTCTTCGGATATCCAACACACATAATGCTTTGGGCACCAGCCACGTAGACCCCATTCGTGAGCTTGAGAAGCCAGATTGCTCCAACACATCGATGTCCGAACTGCCGGTAATTGAACATGTCGGGAACGGACAAAGGTGAAACGACACGCTGTAGCTGGTTGAGGAAGACACACGTCTGTTTCAGCTAGTGCCAAGCAAAACGTCCACACCGCGAGATGTTGCGCCTTCCTGGAGACTCTCAACTTCTTCACTTGGTTCCGCCAAAGGAGAGCCCGCGAGCACGGCAGTCTTCATCAAAGCGCCAAACATGGACGTGCCATTGACGTTGGCGCCTAGCAAAGTTTCATGTTGCGTTTTTGCCCAGACTAGAAAGTCTCCCTCACGTCCGGCACCAACCCACTCGTCCACGATGGTCATGGCGTCGCCAAATCCATTCTCACGAAGCTTGTCCGCAGGCTCGTCCGTCTCGGGGCCTTTTCCTTCTACATCAGTCTACCACACCACCGTGTACGTGACATCGGAGCCTGTCTCGACACTGTCGCGAAGATACGCAACCATCTACTTCTTCGCCATGGCCGGCCCTGGCTCTATTTGCCTTGGAATAACCAGCTCGTACTGCCAGCTGTCTCTTGGGCAGGGGGGGGGGCGGCTTGCTACCTGCTACCCACAGAAACCTTAGCTGCCTGCTTCGTGCGAGCCATTTTTTGCAGAGAGCTACCAAAACGTTTAGTCGAAAACAACAAGTGCGCGAATCAAAAGCAAGAACTAAAGCAAAAAAATATTATTATCTGCTTCAGCTCCGGGTGGCAAGTCGCCAAATGAGCCAGTAAAGCTCAATCGCGGGACACCCCAATTCCTTGCAGATCGTTCGACATTGTATGTGACTACACATCTCATAACTGCCTTGGTGCGATGGGGCTAATGTATAACCGTCTATTGTATCATCGCGCTGGCGCTTGTCGTGCGCAGGGATTTCAGCTGGCAGTTATCGTGCGTTTTAATCTAGGTAGCGGTTATAATATAATAATATAGATGTACGCAGCTTGCCTCTCCTTATTCATTCATTTTCGAATTCTTTCTGACTTAAGCTAACTTCCTCATTGATCCCTCAACAAAGACTGTGCGAAGGGTGGGTTGTTCTGCTGGAGTACGATTTTAGTCGATAAGGCATCTATGGTGCTGAAAGGCTTCGCTGTATTCTAGGTTTTGGACAATCTACTCGTTGCATCAGCTTTTGTTCAACACGAATTGATACTGCTTTGACTTTAGAATTAAATTCTACCTGGGTTTAAGTAATTCCTACAGATGACCTCGTCGAGGCGTGTTCGTGCAATTTGCCAGATCAGGGGTGTCTGCCCTGCCGGACCGCTACACCTTTTGCGGTCTTTACTCCAACAACAATAACGTTCAGATTTGCGACTTCCTGATCCCTCTGATACTCGGGAGGGTTTTGAGAAGACGCAAGAAGGTTGGTCCGGATGTCGATCATGGACATGAGCGCTTTGGCGCTTACTCAACCCATGCACTACCTCTAGTCCTCCAGAGGGAGGGTATCCAATTGTGCTACCTGAATCGGCTCAAGCCGTTGAAAAGTCTCGCTCCTTGCCGCCGCCATTGTGGCGTGCGAATATTCTTCACTCATTTTGGTTTGTCGACGACCAGGACTGCAGGTTGAAACCTGGCACTGCATCTCCCGTGCTTTGGATGGAAGTCGTCTTGTTTTTATTAAGTCTGACTCAGATTTAGTGATGCCTAATTCGGAGAGCGTCCTCAACAACTACTTCGAGCACATTGGTGGTGTCTATGCGGTAGATACCATTGTATCTCGTCGTGTGAAGGCTAGTACATAGTTTTCGATGCTCCTTTTTCTAATTGATGAAGTATATTTTCTATTTAATATATTTTGTTTTACAGATAAAAATTACCCTGTTTTATGATATAGATCGGCCGCTTCACAGATGCTAGTAATACAGAGCCGTTAGTATGAGCGACCTCGATATATGTTTATCGACCTGGTTTTATTACGACTGGAGAGGACCGCCAAGTAAAAACGACGACAAAATGTTTGCAAAACACAATACTATATAGTATTATTGTGAATGACCTTTGCGGTCATTTTTTTTAAATACAATTGTATGTTTGAACCACTGTGCGAAATTTAAATGTGCTTGGTATATTTCAAAATAGCTCTGAGGGCGAGTATGTTTGTGCTAGATTGTTGTTGCTGGACTCATAATTCTGTTTCTTGTTATCTGAGTTTTAATTTCCCTTTATTTTGTTTCTTGTTTTGTTTTACTTAGTATCATAGTGTTAAAATATTTGTTTTCAAAGTACTTTCTGTTTTTTTCTTGTACAAAACCGAATATGTTTGCTTCTACCGTACAATTCCGAGTTGTATGACAGTTTGATTCAATTTTGGTTGTTCTCGAATATTGTGATATCATGAGGACTGTCATGGTTTAGTTTTAACAACAATACGTTTAGGAAAAGGCTGGTATATGTGTGAAGTGGATCTTCGACCATGGAGCTTGGAACATGATGGCCTCGAACAAGCCTTCGCGTATGTCTTCAACACGCCTTCGGAATACCACAAGGTTGCGCGAGTGTTGAGCAGTAGCGACCCGGACAAGCTGTCGCGCTTCTGTCTTTATACAGTTTGACTCGAACACACAGACAAATATTCGATCCGTGACTGATGCACTCTCCACGGCATCATTTGGTCTGGAAACGGCGCATTATAATGTAAATGGGCGCGTACTCGACGCTTTCTAGGCATACCTACCGCTATCCGTGTGCCAAAAGCCTGAATCCGGATGGTCTCGCAATTTAGCGCCTCGAAGTGTGCGCAGTCGAAAAAGGCTTCACTTTGAACACACTGTTATCCTGGTCTTCACATTTGGCCTGCGATCCAAAGCCGTCGCCGTCGCCTTCGCCCAAGCCTTTAGAAAGCCAATAACCACACTGGACATCACACAAACCCCATCGTTCCGCCACCAAGCTGCGTCGTTTGAGCAATTAACCCAAGTCAGTCAAAAGCTCGACGTCCGCGTGTCTACAATGGAGGCTGCATTCTACAATAAGCCACAAAGAAAACGACAGCAAAACGACACACGTGAGTCAATCACCGACGATCCTCCAGCCAACCGGAAGCGTAAGACATCAGCACCCACCAGCCTGAAAGACCTGTGGCTTACCTGGTACGCACAGGAGCCGCGAAGGTGGAGATCTTCCGATAGTGCAACAAAGCATTCGAGGTCATCTATCAAATTTGTCGTCGTGTTCTTGAAGTTGTTCCTTCCGGAAGGTTTACAACTCGATGAGGGGTCTGCAAGCTACCGAGACAACGTCCTTGAGGCTGGTACAAATGTTGAGCAGGAGATGCTCTCGTTTCTTCGGCAACACGATATCACCGCCCGTGGTAGTCAAAACGTCCTTAAAAACCCTACGCACGCTGCATAGGACTGGTTTTCTCATTGACCACATTGAATGCTATCAATAGTTCCAAGCTGCCGGTCGTATGAAAGACCCTGCACCTCCCCACACGGATAACACGTTTAACAAAACCGAAGGATAGAGTGAGCGCAAAGAGTAAGAATTAATATAGGGTGTACTACAGGCTAAAAACATTTGCAGGCATTTACACAGTGGTAGCACCATATTAAACACTAAGTTTAGCCACCTTTCGGAACAGCAAAGTTAACCTCAATACAAGCATGCACACCACATTCAAGCAGTAATGGTGGCCGCACATCGCACATACACGTAGGTATACAAAAATACAGCCTGCGAGTTGGTGAGGCATAGGTCGAGTGATCGACTTGGCCGCCGCAGAAAAAAAGCAAGAGTGGGACCGCCCAAACCTCTCCGGTAGACAGAAGCCAACCATTTGAATGTAACCTTGGTTTTAATGTTAAACCTACGTGGGTTGTAATGGCCAATCACTAACAGGCGTATTTACGCGTAAAAACTATCGTAAAAAGGGCTCCCATCCAAGTTCTGGACGCCAAGTTTTGGGTGGCGGCATCATTTGCCAATTTACAACGGAGCGTGCGCATGTCTTATTGACGCTATGAGACTGAAGAACAACCTGATTTGTATTTCGCTGTTTTTCTTGGCCCACATGTCGTATCAGAACCTTTGGCGCCGCCTATAAACTCGCTCTAAATTGCTTTTGCACGGACTCTGGGCCCTTTCACATCCCAGTATAAATCACCTACACGCACTACACAACTTAACACACTTGGAATTGATGAAATAATATGCTCCCTTGATTCTCACACGTCTCATTGCGTGTCGAATGTTACCGGCTTGACCTGGCGGAAGGCCAATGAGCAAAAGGCTCTGGAGCTCCGAGCTTGCGGCCCATTTGCTCTTCACGTATGAAGATGGAAGCTAACCATGCACGGCGGTTACGTCAAAAGTTCTTGGAACATTATCGCAAAAGGATTGAAGCGGTGATGTTCGTTCGCAAGGTCGCTATTCAGGCTTAATCAGATCGCACATTTGCTTCGGTGATTCTGTCACCCATTTTCACTATTTTTTATTGCATATTCGGTGTGTGTGTGCCAGGGAAACCTCGATGAGGGTAAACCCTATATGATGCTATGAGTAAACCTATTTTTAGTGGAAATCTCGAGCTATCCTGTGATTCATAGTTGTTGTGTAATGATTGATTCATAGTTGTTGCGTAATAGTGAATTAATTTGTGTCACTGTGTTGACTTACCTGTTTTCTACAGAATCAATAGATCGCATTCCTAGTTTACTTCTTAACGTTCCGAACTGATTCTTGTCAAATGATTTGGTGAAGATGTCTGCTACCATGACTTGATATTGTAGTGAACAACACTGAATTCATGTCTCTCCACCTTTTCTTGGAGAAAAGGATAACGAATGTCAATGTGTTTCGCTCGTCCGTGTAGTTCAGGAATGTTTGATAGGTTAATGCAGCTTTGATTATCCGCCATAATTGTGCTTGCTTTAGTTGTTGAAAGGTCAAGTTCGTTGAGTAGGTGCTTATGGAAAATATATTTTTGCATGTAATGTTATGAAGCAATGTACACAACTTCTGTAGTCGAGAGCACTACCGTATGATGCTTTCGCGATTGCCAAGCCACTGGACTTATTCCGTTCATTGTGATGGGTACGCCAATCGACCTTCTAGTGCCAAGACAATAAGGATAGACCGAGTCTGCGTAAGGTGTCAGATGATCAGCTACTTTGTCGTCATCAGAGGTACTGATCCACCGAGTAGTAGACCTTGGTTTGTTATACCTGACAGGTATTTGAGATCTTTATCACTGCCTTCCAATGTTCCTTTCCAGGATTGGATGAGAATTGGGTAACCTCGCGCATAAAAACACGCGATCGGGGCGAGTCCCAACCATCACGTACATATATTGACACCAACTTCTCGGTCGGGTATTTCTTTCATGATTTCCCTCTCTTCTTGAGTGGTAGGCCCCATGGCTTTCGTGACTTTAATGCTGCGGTCCGATGGTGTCACAGTTGGATATGTGACAGGTGTTTGAACCTGTCGAGGATATTAGTTGCACATCTGCGTTGATGGATGAATATCGTTCTTGCCTCACGGTTGCGTACGATAGATCAACCCAGAATGTATTGTGCCTACCCTAAATCTGGCATTGAAAATATCTGTTTGAGGGCTGATGTAATACTGCATACGAGGTCAATCGTGGGAGCGATAATAAGTAAATCATCCACATAGGCGGCAATGTAGCAGGCCTAAATGTCAACTTTTGTCATCAAGACACATCGATCTCTAATCAACTTTCGAAGGAGTGGTGAATCCCTCCGGCTGAGCCATGAAGATTTCCTCAGTTGGACAACCGTTGAGGAAAGCGGTCTTGACATCCATCTTATGGATTTCGAAGTCAAGAAGAGTAGCTAAGATACGGAAAAGCACTTCCATCCGAACGACAGGAGATAATGTCTCATCATAGTCAAAACCATACTGTCGGAGAAATCCTTTCATGACAAGACGGTTTTTTTATCTATCCATTTCGCCGGTGCCAGAATATTTGACAACAACGACCCAGCGATTTTGGAGAACTCTCCGGCCTCTTGGAGGTGGGATAAGGATCTGTGTTATTTTTGATGAGAGACAGGCATTCGGATTCAGCTTTCGTTCGCCAATTTTTGGTACATGAAGATGCTATTGACGTTTTATATGTTTGGGGTTTGGGCACGTACTGGATAACAAGTAGGCTCAAAACAGTATGTATACGTTCTGTGGCTTCATCGATATCTTCCTTTGTCAGTTCAGGCAACAGGATCACATTCTCGTAACGAGGGCGTTTGAAAGGGCAATGGGTATGAAGGAATATGCGATCGTTCCACGGTCAAGGGCATCACTTAGTGTTGGGAATAGGTTTGGCGCCGCTGATATATTGGAAGAAAGTGGGACAGTGTCGGCGCTTCGTTCGCACGACTGAACGGAGTCACCTCACGACATGGAGATCGAGCTACAGCAAGAGCGATGCGGACGCGTGCAGTCACAAGGGCGGCACCACAGAGCCCACCCGACGCTCCTGCAAGAGGAGCACGTGCGCGTGCCGCCCCAAGGGCGACACCATCGGACCTCGCAGCCTGGACGAGTGGGACGCTGATCGACCCGAGTAAGCGTCGTCATGCAATCGAGTATCAAGACGCGCCAAGCGCGGTGGAAGTCGCCGCGCCTACTCCTGTAAACTTCGACACCACATCCGCGTGACGTAGCTACTGCCAACGAGTTCCTGCTGCGGCACCACTCAGTGGTTCGATATGTCCGCGATGCGATCGCGACTGCGATTGATTACCAAAAGGAGAATGCAGATCGTTGTGGCCGTAAGCATATGGAGCAATTTGCCGTGGGCGACCGCGTATTACTGTCCACGACCGGTACTCAACCCATTTTTGGTGACGAACTTAGGCGCGAACAAGCTCGCGCCCGATTTATTGGACCATTCATTGTGTTGAAGGCGTTAACACATTGCAGCTACCAACGGCTTTACGGCTACATCCCACCTTCTACGTCTGTCGGCTGCGGCGATACCACCCTGCGACTTTCCCCAACGACGCTGATAATCCCGGACGCTCCAGCTGTGATCATCCAGGTAGCGCACCGTCTCCTGCTGACGCACCCGGTGACGCAGCTCCATATTCTCGCACTCCAGTTGGTCTAGTCGACGCGCCAAACAATCGAGACGTTGCGCGATCGCAGCGTCCTGCCAGCGGCTACGCTTCGTTTGGACGTGATGGTCCGGCCCCGCTTGTGGATAGCGCGGCCAACGTTCGTCACATCGTGGAGAGTATCCTTCGACACGACGATGGCCGCGCTGTTCCTCAACCTGGTCTTCGGGGTCGCGGCGCCGCGACGGAGTTGTTCCGGCGTATCGCCAGTATCTTGTGCGTTGTTTGGGGCCGATGCCAGATAATTGGGAGCCACGCGCGGTTCTCCTTGTGGACGTTCCGGACTGTGTGGCGGTGGACGAGGCAACCCTGGAATCAGTGGCAAGTCCTCCACACGTCAAGCGCAGCGCGGTATCGTCCGATAAAAATGCGCTCGGATTCGGAGGACGGTGTATCCTCGAGGTATTCCAACCACTCGGTGGTACTGGGTCGCTGGACATGCCGGCGACACGATCGACACTCCTCGAGAAAGTGAACGTAATAGCAACGGCGATCAGCCTCCCAAGATAGACTACACAATTCACGAGCCCGAGCCCCCGCAGACAGTCGCGCCTGAGTTTCCTCACGCGCCTCCAGCTTCCGCACTAACTCGTCGCCGCCCTCCGGATTCCAACGTTCGACTAAGGCGGTCCACGCGCGGTTGAGCGGTCTCGGGGTCACGGCGCCGGTCGCCGTGACGGGTTTGCTGCGTGTCGCTCTCCAGCGCTTGAACAGGCGTCGCATTCCCCCGTCGCCCCGAGCGTTCACAACGGCGCTGCCGTCGTGCAGCGGTCACCGCTCCAGAGTATTCTCGTACGTGTTGCGCCCCGGTGCGACGGCCCCCGCGTCCATGCTGCTGCTCCTGCTTCTCCGCGCATGAGATCTGAATGTCTACTGACAAGCCCACGCCGCGCAAGATCCGTTATAGATTTTTAGATACGTGCATGTCGCAACCTTGAGAGGGGGATGGTGTGACAGGCTACTGTCACACGGGTGCCACCGCGAGCGCGCGGTGGCCAATCAGAGTGCCGCGACTGTCTCAACACTCAATCTCAGAGTCATATTCCCTGTCTATCTCCTACGCGCTTGTGTAAGTCAGTAACGGCCTTAAGCCTGTTACATATCCCGCGGTTGACAAAAAAACTCCTGTGTTCGAGACGCAGCGTACGGACAGCTTGATTTCAGAACCAGCATTTGATGATATCTCTGCGCTACGTCAACTAACGTGCAGATGACACAACCTACCGTCCTATCGAACAACTCCTCGATTCATGGCAACGGGCTCTTGGTAATGACAGTCACTCTGTTGTGATAGTGGCAGTCGAAAACCAACGCAACCGAATCTTCAAACTACCGCTACGCAATCATTCCGTCTTCTTCGGCGTTTGACCTGTGACTGGGTCCTTCGTCGGGATAGTGAAGATCTTCGAGTCTCACGGCGAGTTCGACACTTCGATCTCTCCATTCATCAACTTGTCTTTGACATATTCTTCAAAAACATCCTGTTCCATCTTCGACATGCGGAACGGTGCGCGTGAGCTTGGTTGAGCTCTCTTCGTCCACGTCATCTCAAAGTTGACTTCGCGCATTGAAAGCAATCCGTCTGGTAATTGCTCCTGAAACACATCCTTGAACTCCTAACTGACTACGTTAAAGGTCGGTTCTGGAATTCTTCCACTCCGGGCACAAGTTGTATCTTCACCCGACATACTCTCCTTCCTTCAAGTTGTGCGAGAACGACGGTGCGTCCACGTCGATGAATTGCATTCGGTCAGGTATGACAACCTCCTCCTTTTGCCAATCGACGTGAGGGTTGTAGTCCTTAAACCACGGTTTCCCCAAAATGACGTCGTGCGACTCCGGAAACTTCAATTCCACGAGCGCTATCGCTGGAAAAATGTGCCCATCCAAGCTCACTGGCGCTCCACGTGATTGGCATCCGTTGCCGGCGTCAACGCGCCATCAAAGCGCTGAGCTTGAAGTCGTCTTTACAGAAGTACATCCCATCCAGCTTGACTTCAGACAGCTGTCTCGTCTTGTGCAGCTCGTCGATTAATTTTATCTGCTCCTCACGGCCCCAAACACAGTATGCTGTTGGGCCGGATCCGCCATCTTGAGCACGCGAAAACTTCGTACTTTGTGTGTCCACACTTGAAACTTGATACCTGTGGGTGCATTCTACTTTTACGGCACTGACTTACAGAATGTAAAAATTAACGAAAGTAGTCTATATTAATTCCTAAAAAAAAGGTCTTTATCTTCTTCAATGACTTCGATGAGATCGATGACACGTGAGAGGTCGATGACGAGTGAGAGGTTTGACGACGGCGCTAGTTGTCCTTGGTCTCATCTTCGGCGAATTGCTGTGCCGGTCTACCAAGAACAAAATCTTACTAACTGGCTACGAGACTTACAATGCTCGACTTATATGCGGAGCGGTTATTTTCAGAACAGTAGCTACTTGGGCAAATGGGCTGTCACCGGGGCCAGATGCAAAACCAATTTGCACTACGGATGCCCTCTAGATCTTTCCCACCGCCAGTGTCCAATAGTAGGTTTTTCTACTAAAGTACAAAAGTCTCCCCAATAGTCAGGTTGGTCGCGCTGATGTGACACTTACCCCGCGAGCTGAAAATGCCTCCCTTCAGTGCCGTGCAGCAGCGGGCCTTCCCCCCGCAAGTGCTACGAGATGGCCCGAAGAGAGTTGGTCGTTGAAGTTGAGGGTGGGTCCTTTAGTAAAAACAAGTGATTGGTCTCGATGTGCGGGATAGACGGTTGATTTTATATTGAACTACTAGGACGATCTTTGCGTATTTCTGTTTGTTTTCTTGGCTATGTACTACCCTGTGTTGTTTTGTTTGTTCTTCCTACTGAATGCATGTTCACAGTTTCTGTTTTCATGTTATTATTTTTTCCCTAAATATTTGTTCATTGTGACGGCTGACCCTCTCGAGTAGCTGTCACTTAAACCACAAGCCTCAGGTTTCTGGTAAGCAAGCCCGAGCCTTTTGCACTGTATCGCTCTGGCTTGTTTGCTCAGCAGGCAAATCGGGTGCTCCCCTGTAGCGAGGGTATCATGCCCACCTCTTGTCCGCTGAGCAAGCAAGCCACAGGTGGGTATGACAACTTCGCTGTCGGGAGCACCCGATTGCGGAAAGAGTCTAACAACACAAAAAAATATAGTAGTTACAAGAGGCGTTCAAATGTTCACCGTTCGCCCACAAAAATTGCAAGCCACACTATGATATGGTATTTATATTTGAATTTGGTGCGGCTTAGACGGCTAACTAATCTCGATACTGCGCGCTGCACAATGAGTCATCACATCACTACTTAACATCTGTCGGACCAGAGATAAGAACATAAGGCTCAAAGGGGAGGCATTCGAGGTGGTCATACCTCTCTGACGACGCTAAGGATGATCTAGCCCTGTAAGACATTAACCCTATGCATACCTTCATCTAATGGTATAGTCGATCGTTTGAAAAACAGAGGTCGGAAATAATAATTGGGTTAAAACAATCTGGGGGTTTCAACAGTCAATAAACATTTTCATCATTGGGGATCACCGACCCCAGTACAATATAGTATTGTACCGATTATTGACAATAAACACGAAAAAAGTTTCAGGACACAAAAAAGCGCCGCTGAAATGAAAGACATAGGTTTACCCACGACGCCCACAAAGCTGCTCGCGCGAGTGGCATGTTTAATGATGATAAGGGCATAGCAATAGGCAATAGGCAATCAACATCTTATGGCGTTAATCTTGTTGAAGTTAGGCTCGTCTTTGGACCTACCTGTGATTCATACTATTGCATACATGAAGAATAATAGTTCTCAAGAAAGGCAACATGTTAAATGGTCATGCTGGCAATTCGTCACTATGGTTTTGAGAATGGTTTACTAGAACCCAATGAACCTCAGGGTTCCTATGCTTATTAATATCACGTTTCGTTTTACCCCTTCTTCAGCAAGTCTTTTTATAAAGCGCTAATGACGGCTACTTAAATAGGTCAAGAGTCCCAGGCTTCCCTCGGCTAACCGGGTCCAGAAACTTCGACGGGTGGAAGACTCCAGTGAAGGCATCGCTTGATGGCAAGCACCTCCTCGGTATCGACACCAAGGACTACAACAGCGTGAACGACGATGATGAAGACAACGATGCCTCGTCAAACGGCATTAACATGTCTGACGTCGAGGACCCTCCCAAGGCCTTCATCACTGTTGCCTACGAGCCAAACTCTGATGAAGACAATGCTGCCAGCGATGAGAACGTCAAGAACGGTTCGGCAGCTAGCCCATCCTCCCCGATCTGCTCGTTTTCGCTGTTTCATTCGCAGCGTCGAGCGGAGAAAGAGAGGCAGCCCCCGCTGTCATCTAGGTGCTTACGCCGAATAGAAGTGGTAACTAAAACCTTCTTGATGAAGACGATGGGCGACGCCCACATCCGTTTGTTTTAAGACCTCAACTCGGCTTACAACATCTTCCATGCCATCTGCAAGAAGTACGAGGGCGCCACGTTCCATGGAGATCCGTATTTCATCAAATACTGTATCATGGAAACCGATACGGGGAAGGCAGTGATGTCAACTAGTTCTTCCTCGTTCTCGAAGACGCGATCAGCGACTGAATCGGTTCTCACCGATGACATCAAATCGCTGCACCTGTTTCACTCCATACCAGTGTCATAGAATGATGTCCTGCGTGAAGAAGGTCGTACTGGGATCTTGCACTTGGAGACTTGGTCGTTGACACCGCCGAGGCTTGGGGCGAGGCGAGGAAGGTCACTTGGGGGGTTGAATCGAAATTCAGAAGTGATTGGATTGTTGGAGCTTACACCCTAGGCTAGTGCTAAAGACACGCGGCCATGCGTCCTATCAACTAGTGCGTCTAATCAACCATCATTCTACGCTACTCGTCCAATCAACCTACTCGTCTAATCAACGTGTGGTCGTATTGGACCGGTTCGGTTAACCGGTTCGGGTACCTCGGAACTGGTACAGTGTACCAAGGTTCAGTACCCTGCAACATTCCTCTAAAATCTGCTAAAAACTGTTTATCATCTATGAAAGGGTTGACAGCGGCTGGCTGTCAGAGCCCCGCTAACATGCATGACACTGATTGGTAGAAAGATGCTGCTTTCTACCAATAGGATCTTTGGGTATGTGTGGACCACTCATTGTGGTGGTCCACTTCAATGTATCCATTGGTGTGTCTTACACCAAGGTGAGGAAGCATCCAAAACTTTTAACAGATAACCTATCTGTTAAATTCACAAGTGGCTTGCAGCCACTTGTGCGTGTAACCCCGTTACACGTTCAGCCGTTGCGTTCGTTTGGTGCGCATACCGAACCGTGGGCTGTACTTCGATGCCGTGGTCTTCGTAGTACGCCAAGAGCGAATTGGTTGCGAACTCCTTGGCTCCGTCATGGCGCACAAACTTCACCCTGGCATCGAATTGCTTCTCCACCTTGGTGATGAATCGGCGCAAGTAGCCTTCACTCTCCGATCTGGCTCGCAGACAGAACCCCGACATGCAGCCGCTGGCTTCGTCCGTGATGAGCAGCAAGTAGCGGCTGCCACCCAGCGACTCTTCCTCCATGGGACCGCAAATGTCGAAGTGGAGGAACTCGAACGGCTTGTACTTGCGCTTGTTCGGGTTGCTTGAGAAGGGCTTTGCACCATTTTCCCTTGTTGGCACCCACGACATTGGCTTGACTTCTTGGATGATGTCGGCATTTTCGCACCCGTCACCATGCCACTTGAGACCATCTTCCGAAGAACGTCATTCGGCGCGTGACCCAAACGCGCATGAAGATCCACCGCGTTGACCGATGCCTTGGACACCGAATTCGCAGCGCAGCTTGGGACTCGGAGCCAGTAGAGGCCGTCGATCAGGTCCGCGGACGCCACGATTTTCTTCGACTTCTTCTGTGCGATGTGCATTTCAGCACCATCAAAAACCACCTTGAGCTGTCCGCTTCGGTTGATCTGCGGCACCGAAAGCAGGTTCTTGTTCATGCTTGGCACGTAAAGTGCATCTTGAATGCGGATGTCGCGCTCCTTGCCGTTGGGCAAAGTGACCCGCTGCATGACCGTCCCGACTCCCATGATCTTGGCCATGTTGCCGTTGGAGACCGCGAATTCACCTTCGTCGCACACCTTGATGTCGACAAACTTGGCCTTGTCGTTGCAGATGTGGTGCGTGGCACCACTGTCGATCGCCCATGAGCCTTGAAACTTGTTGGTCCTGGAGACTCCACACTCCATAGAGACCGCGAACGCGACGCAGTCGTCATCGCTGTCGTCACGCCACTGGACGTTGTTCGCACCGCGACCAGACCGGCCACGTCGTGCACCTCGATTCTCTTCCTTCTGCTTGGTCCAGCATTTTTCCACGACGTGCCCCGATTTTCCGCAGTACGTGCAATGGCGACTTTCACGCTCGGCATTGAAGGCCCTCGCAGCGTCTTCAATCTTCACCTGAGCCGTCTTCTCGCCCTGCCGCTTGATGTGCTCATTCGTGAGCACCTTGATCACATCTTGAGTGCGCAGCTCTGCGTTGCTCATCTCCAAGTTGAGAACGACGTTCTCGAAACTCTTGGGCAGACTCCTGAGCAAGCAGATCGCCACGTCTTCATCCTCCATCTTGGCGCCGATGTTGCTGAGCTTGGCGCTGATGTTGAGGACTTCATTGCAATGATGAAGCACATTGCCGCCTTCTGCCATCTCCATGCTGAAGAGCTGGCGCTTCAGGTAGATGCGTCCAGCCTTCTGCGACCCCCCGTAGAGCGAACGCAGTCGCGTCCAGGCCACCCACGCTTCCTCGCAGTCGTCGACCACATGATGGTAGTCAGCATCCATGTGGAGCAACATCAGGCCGAACGCGATGTTGCTCGACTTGACGTAGTCGTCCTTGGCCCTCGTGTCCGCGAAGCTTGGTTTCGTCTCGCGGTTCACGACGCTCCACACCGACTTGGTCAGGAACACGCCACGCATGTAGCGGTTCCACGTGGCGTAGTTGTCGCCGTTGAACTTGTCGATGGAGATCTTGGTGTCTTGGACAGAGGACATGGTGCTTGGGCTCATAACCTGAAGAAGGTCGTACTGGGATCTTGCACTTGGAGACTTGGTCGTTGACACCGCCGAGGCTTGGGGCGAGGCGAGGAAGGTCACTTGGGGGGTTGAATCGAAATTCAGAAGTGATTGGATTGTTGGAGCTTACACCCTAGGCTAGTGCTAAAGACACGCGGCCATGCGTCCTATCAACTAGTGCGTCTAATCAACCATCATTCTACGCTACTCGTCCAATCAACCTACTCGTCTAATCAACGTGTGGTCGTATTGGGCCGGTTCGGTTAACCGGTTCGGGTACCTCGGAACTGGTACAGTGTACCAAGGTTCAGTACCCCGCAACACTGCGCATCTAGAAAGGTAACCGGAAGTATATTCCGTATGGCGAGCTCAAGGTGACCATTGAGAATAAAGTCCGCAAGATGGAAGCCCAGACACAATACTCCCTGGCGAAGGGTACTCCAGAAAGTCGTCGTACCAAGGACGAGTGAGCCTTTGTGGACCCGTCACACATCACATGAAAGTTGAGGCGTACGGCGTAGTGTGCAGCTACTGCCAAAAGCCACAGCACCGCATCAGACAGTGTCATGGTCTGCAGAAGGATCTCCGTGATGGCACTGTCAAAGCGGGGACCGCCACGCCAGCGGTCGTTGAATTCCGTGGCGGTAACTCTCACAGATCTCGCCAGTATGGACGGCGTAGCACCAGTTCCGGTCGTGGAGATGGTTCCTGGTAGAAAGGCGGTCAAGGTCGGAGCAACTGACAAAATATGAAAAGCACCCTGCCATATGCAGGGACACACCAAAAACAGATGTGCCACATAGATGGGCGCGGCAAGGTCACCAGGATTGGTGATCTTGTCGCACCCCGGATAGAGGTAGGGAAAAGCCAGCGGGAGGACAAGGACCAGCCATCCCACTGGGTAGACCGCCCGCGCTACCGATCCTTATTCCGGAATCGGCAGCAAAGCAGCCAAGTTGGCAGACATCACCAAGGGCGCGGCGAGCCTGGCACCGGCGCTGCACAGCGGCGCCCGGCGGACGACATTACCCGCGCCTCGGCGGACAGCAACACAGGCGCGGTGACCAGGCCCCGCGCGGCCGCACGGCGGGGTGCACCGGACAGTATTACGAGTTCGTCGAGCTTGTGTATGTTGCTGCAGCGGCTTGTGCGAAACATGTAGAAGGGTAATCCCCTGTACTGCTTTAGCCGATGGCCGTAGCAGTAGTACACAAAGGCATGTGTGCTCGATCGACTACAGCGATTGCGTCAAGAAAGCATTCTGTGGTTTGTATTAGAAAGTTATCGTGTAATATATGTAAATGCGTACTATCGCTTCGTGTTTGCTGTGGTTCTTTTTCATTGTTCTTGCACTTCAGCCTCCACGTAAGTGCGCTCATCCTTGACGGCATCTGCGCCGTCTGTAGCGCTCTATTTCGCTCGACGGCAAGTTTTCCGCGAGCTCCGGCGTGGTCTCCCATGACGTTAGACAAAGAGTTCGCCCGTTAACGCGCACACGGTTGAGATTAGTTCTCATGTGGTAGGTGGGCGGCCACGCAGGTCCAAGTCAGGTGGCAGGTCCCACTCGGCCTCCTCTGCATCATCACCTTGTAATGCGGCATCGATAAGGCGAGCCATGGTGATGCGCGCATGCGGTACCGCATCAAGCAGCCGTTTGATTGCGCGCCCAGGATCCAGAGTGGGCGAGGTTGAAGTTGGCCACCATGTCCTCAAATAGCGGGCGGTCATCTCATCCAGTCGCCCCCACCCTCTTTCTATAAGGTACAGTTGACACCACTTCAAAAATCTAGAACGAGGTGATGGCGGTGGTGGTGGGGGGGGGGGTTGGTTAGAGCTGAGAATCTCCATCCGAAGTGTTCGTTGAGCAGAAAGTTTGCAAATGAGCTTTATATTGGTAGAATTGAGAGCTTTGGTTACAAAAGTAGTCGTTTTGAAACGACCACGTGAAATTATCGCGGTATTTAAATTTAATTATCCGCTACCAAGTCCCTGGTCCAGACAGAGGGCGTGACCGTTATTACGAGGTCGCCCGGCTTGAACACGGCCAGATTCCTTACTGATTTTGTGGCGCTTCCGCGATACTGAACGGTTGACTAGGGTTCTCTTACCATCCAGTCCTGCATAGTACTTGTCCTGCAAACCAAAGATAATGTGGATACAGATACCGTATTTGAAATGGTACTTGCAACCACATGTGAGCTTGCTCAGGTCGACGTTCCAACCACCATCGAGTTGACGTTCGACCTCCATACGACCATAGTTTGCCTCCATCTGCGCCGAAGTAGGAACTTCCTCTCGACTTCGTCGTAGCTCTGAAAAAAACACCTGGTTGCATCCACGTGACAGCACGCTAATCTCGTTTGGGCTGGGGGATACGAGCAAAAACTCAATGCTGGATCGGCTCGGCATCATGCCAAGAAGTAGTTCGCGGCGACGGAAATCCTTAACGCGGGCATTTAACTGCTGAGTAGCTTGAGGAATGACCGTGCACGGTTTGAGAATCACTGAGTGATGTCCACAACAGTCCGCGAGTAGACCGGTAAGAGTTCCGATCTTGTGTTTAGTACGAAGCGTGTAATCGCGCTTGATCAATCGACTAAACTGCCCCACTGGGGTTTTGGTCGTTGCGTAACCACTTGGAGCGTGAAAACATTGTCACCGGCGGATACACTTTTACCCACACCTTCTTGAAATTGCTTCCAACACCAGACAGCTGCTTGTCGCTCGACCACTTGGCCAACGATTTCCCCACCATTTCGTCATACGTAACTTCACTTGAAGCAAAGTGCAAGTCGTAAATATCCACCATCACCGGTTCATCCATCGTACCCAGCACAGTTATTTATTTGTGACCGCGGTAAACATCCGGCGAAGAGATGATAACGCCTTCACATAGAGTTCTTCTACGCGCTGCGATGTAATGAAGATGACCACCAAGTGGAACGACCGAGCCCAATCCGATATTCCACACACACGACGACTGGATATACCACTAGGATCAATTTGAAGTTGCCGTCCATGTGGAATACAAACGAGCTTGGGTCGCCGGCGGCGTTTCGTAACAGACACTTGGTCGTGATACCCACCAGGAACGGGTTTTCGTCAAAGCCGTTCCCCACGTCTGGTGTACCATTCCTGTTTTGCTCCCATCCGAGTGAGAATGGCTGTGTGTCTGCAACGACCGGTTCGTACGCGAAACGGTTAATCTGATCCATCACATCGTCATAGTCGTCTGTGCGGCGAAGCGTTTTCTTGTTGAAGTTGCTGACAAACCCCTGTACCTGCCGTAAGGTAGGCATCACCTGCTCGGTTAGCCCAAATCGTCGACCCATGCCCATGCGGATACGAGCTGGCTTCAACCCATGCGATTCCATTTTTCTCCCATAACCTTTCAGACATGGGTAACTTGGGGCTTGCGCGGTTCTCGGGCAAGGGTTTCATAGGCACCACACTCCATGATCGTCACTCAGTTCAATGCTTGGTGTAACGGGGTTACACGTACAAGTGGCTGCAAGCCACTTGTGAATTTAACAGATAGGTTATCTGTTAAACGTTTTGGATACTTCCTCACATTGGTGTAAGACACACCGATGGATACATTGAAGTGGACCACCACAGTGAGTGGTCCACACATACCCAAAAGATCCTATTGGTAGAAAGCAGCATCTTTCTACCAATCAGAGACATGCATATTAGCGGGGCTCTGACAGCCAGCCGCTGCCAACCCTTTCATAGATGATAAAAAGTTTTAGCAGCTTTTAGAGGAAGATCAATTTACAAACAATACAGTTCTCATTTTACCTTAAACTAGCTACTTGGAGTCTTATATAAGTTAACTTATATTTGTGTATTCAAATATAATTAACCTAAGTAATTACTAAGTACTTACGCTTCCTCATACACGTTGCGCAACGTGTAAGCTAAAGTAGTGAGTCAAGTTAGACCCACTACACCTGGTAGCACTTTGTAGTCCGTCCAACGACCGACTGCTTGACGTTCGTACGCGGTGTACGAACGCGGAGCCGAGAACCACATGAGCACGGAGGTGCCCATGGAGAGCTCCAACACGCCTGCAACGCATGTTGCACGCGCTGACTGCCCCCACCTGTCTGACCCAGAGTGGGAGGCCCTCCAACGACTGTCAACAGTCATTGGAGAAGCGGCGATAGCCACGATGCTGCGTACGCTATCGCCGACGGAGCAACATGGTGTTGCTCTGGGCTTCATCATGAAGGAGCAGCGTGATGCTGCTTCTCAGTGACGGCGTCGTCAGGGACGACACCGCGTGCTCAACCATTAAAGTTGAGCGTAAGCAATTACGTGGGAAGAGAGGGCGAGCCTCTCCTCCGATGGCTTGTCGAACTCGACACAGCCATAGCGGCTCGACGCATCGTCGACCCGCTGTCGAAGGTCGCGTTCGCCATGTCCTGCCTTGGCGGACGCGCAAGGAGTTGGGCGTATGGACGCCGACTCTCCGATCCTACGTGCTTCAGCACGTACGAAGTGTTCAAAGAGGAGCTCAAACAAGCGTTTGAGCCCCCGCAAACGAGTTCCGGTCGAGGGCGGAGTTCCTCGACCTTCAGCAGGGTAAGCATGACGTCCATGCTTACGCGCAGCGCGCACGATATTTGGTATCGAATATCGTGACTAACCCGATTGACGAGGCGACCAAGGTCGTCACGTTCATGAAGGGGGCTTAGAGATGGGCCTGTGAAGACCTATCTCTTCCGAGAGTACCCGAGTACTCTCGAAGCTGCAATCACTCTTGCCATGCAAGAAGAGTTTAGCCTGCGGCAGGCTAAACTCCATGTAAACGTACCGAGGCCGCAACCGCGCCCGGTAGCGAGGACGGGAGGTCCGGAGCCAATGGACCTCTCGAGCGCAACAACTGCTGGTTACCAGCAGCAGGGAGGTAACGTGCGATGCTTCCGCTGCGGAAGGATCGGTCACTTTGCACGGGAGTGTACAGCTCCCATGCCCCTGGAGGTGGCCGTCGTGGCGATGCTAGGCATCGCCGCGGACCAACAAAAACGCGAACATCCAGTAGGCGCGGGGCGCCCTACTGGTAATGCAGTCGCGCGTGCCGACATCGGACACGCGACACTGAGGACTGCAGCCCCCAGTGAGACCAGCTCTCACTGCAAGAAACAAGATGACAGGCCAAACCTAGTCATCTTGAAGGTTTACTCGAAGAGAGCGAGTGACTCTCTTCGAGCATTGGTAGACTCAGGCGCGTCGAACAACTTTGTTCGACTACGAAGCCTGTCGAGACTTGACTTCGAGGAGGTAGATACACCTCGAAGTCTTCTGGAGGTACGACTGGCAACAGGTGCCATCGTGAAGACCGAGAAGCGCGTCGTGAACGTGCGCTTCTCGTACAAACAACGAGTGTTTGTCGAACACTTTATCGTCCTGGACCTGGACGATAAGTTCGACGTGGTAATGGGCATGCCGTGGCTTGCACGGCATGATCCGGTGATAGACTGGAAGAAGCGCACGCTCGTGCGCTTCGGACGCGACAGCGGAACAGAGAGCGATGGCCCTGTTACCGCAGCGCGCGCACCTGCTGGTGCGCGCGGCTCACCAGTCGAGACAGCGCTTTATGCTGCTGTCCCGGAGTGCCCAAGAAGTGCGCGAGGGCGCGCACAAGTGGGATCCACGTCGGCGGTGCTGCCGACGTCGGAAGGTGAAGATGTGTCAGTTCCGGGAACCAACACTCGCGTTCAAGCGTGTAAGGGACAGTCCCTGACCCGAAGCGGTCAGGTCGACAACGACGCGTCGGCTCCGGGAGCCGACGCACCCTCAGTCATGAGGGGCTCCGCCAATGAATGGCGTCGAGGTGACGAAGGCGTGTCAACTCCGGGAGTTGACGCTGCAAACAGTGCGGACGGTTGCAAACGTACCGCACTGACGCAATTACATGCTGTCGTGCAGCCGGGCTGCACGACGAAGCGCCATGCGATCAAGCCGGGCTTGATATCGCGCGCCCGCAGACAGGGTCTGCCGGCGAAGGACACATTACCGTGCAGCCGGGCTGCACGAAGGAAAATGCGGTCAAGCCGGGCTTGATACCGCGCGCCCGCGGACAGGGTCCGCCGGCGAACGACTGTCCACGGCCGGGCCTGGACAAGAAGAACAACTGTGCGGAGCCGGGCTCCGCACAACAAGAAGACGGCGCAAGCGGAAAACGCTGCGCAAGTCTCGGTCCGGGACCGAGACGCAACAAGAGCAGTCTGCTGGGCAGACTGCGGCGGTGACGCCGAATGTCAAGACGCTAAGCGTCTTGACGCGCACCGATACTGGATTCCAGTATCGTGACATGGAACTCGCTAGTCCTCCGACGACGGCGTCGGAGTTGACTTCGCTTCCAGCCATGAGCTGGAAGCGCTTCACGCGCGACTTGCACGATGGACGCATCGAACAAGTCTGCGTTCTTTCGGACAGCGAAAGAACGGCGAGGCGAGAGCGAAGAGCTGAGGCAGCTCTTCATGGGAAGTACCACTGAGAGTGAAGACACTCTCAGTGCGAAGACGAAGCGAGAGCGCTTCGAGGAATAAGGTTGGGACTCGCTGAAGTCGAGTCCCTATTACAATTGTTGAGGGAGTACAAAGACGTACTCCCGGAAGAGATTCCTGCTGAGCTTCCGCAGGATAAGGGCATTCAGCACGAGATTGATCTCGTGCCGGGCACGAAGTACTGTGTCACGCGGCAGTGGCCACTGCCGCGAGAGCAAGTGAAAGCGATCGACGACTTCTTTGAAAGTCGTCGTAAAGCAGGACAAGTGCGGGAATCAAAGTCCCCGCACAGTGCTCCGACGTTCTGTGTCAAGAAGCCACAGGGCGGATGGCGCATCGTTCATGCCTACAACAAGCTGAACGATGCGACGGTACCGGCGCAGACGCCGATACCACGAAAAGATGTTATCATCGATTCGATGGCCGGGAGCACCGTTTACAGTGCTCTCGACTTGCGAGATGGATTTTATCAAATCCTAATGCGTGAGAGCGATATCCCTCTCACGGCAGTGAGCACGCCAAGCGGCATGCTCTGGGAATGGCTAGTAATGCCACAGGGGCTTAAGAATGCCCCTGCGACTTTCAACAGGTGCGTGACGCACTTGTTGCGCTCGGTGCGCGACTTCGCACCGAGCTACTTCGATGATGTATTCATCCACAGCCGGGCTGTGGACGGGAAGACCGACGTAGAGATGCACAGGGTGCATCTCCGGCAGCTACTTGAGCTTATGCGAAAGCATAAGCTCTACGCGAACCTGAAGAAGTGTATCTTCGGGGCGAGCGAGATACCCGTCCTCGGGTGTCTCGTAGGGAAGAATGGTGTCCGCCCTGACCCAGAAAAGGTCGGAGTGATTAACGAATGGCCAACGCCTTCAAGTGTCAAGGAACTGAGGCAGTTCCTTGGCTTGGCCACGTACTTGTGCAAGTACGTGGAGGACTATGCGGGCAAGATCCGCCCGCTGTCACAGCTTCTTAAGAAAGAAGCTGTGTGGAATTGGACACCCGATTGCCAAAAGGCATTCGATGCAGTCAAGCGGGGCTGGACTGAGGCGCCGATCTTGGCAGAGGCTGACCAAGATCGCCCATTTCACGTAGTGTGTGACGCATCCGATTTCGCGATCGGATGCGCGTTGATGCAGCACGATCACGAGGGCCGTGATCGTGTCGTCTACTACCAATCGCGTCAGCTGAAGCCAGCTGAGCGCAATTATCCGGTGCATGACAAGGAACTCCTTGCCATGAAGTATGTACTCGCAAAGTTCCGAGTGTATTTGCTTGGGAGTAGACCATTTGTGGTCTACACCGATCATGCATCACTGCGCACCGCAGTGAAGTCGCCACACATTTCACAAAGAATGGCGAGATGGCTCTCATTCTTTGCGGAGTATAACTTCCGGGTCGAATACAAACCCGGAAGATTGAACGTGGTGGCCGACGCGTTATCACGTCGGCCGGACTATGGAGAAGCTGTTGACGTCAATGCCATTGACGCCATGCGATCGAGCAAACCCACATCATCTCTGTTGGATGATGTGAAGGCCGCGTACGCGCACGACGCGGACGCGAAGCTCTTGCTGGCCTATGGCACAGCGCCTTCTGACAAGTCCCGTCAGAAGCTGCCCATGCACCTTCGAGCGCGTGCACACCGCTTTCGTGTGCACGAAGGACTGCTACTTCACAACGCAGTCGACGACAACGCGGATCGCGTTGTCGTGCCAAATGACCATGACCTGTGACTCAGGGTCATGTACGAGTATCACGATGCCCCGACTGCGGGACATCTCGGACGTGAGAAGACATACGTCCTTCTCACGCGCGACTTCTACTGGCACCACCAGTATAAGTGGGTGCGCAAGTACATCCGTGCTTGCGAGGTATGCCAACGCGTAAAGCCTGCGCCATTCGCGCAGGCTCCACTGCAATCACTACCGACTCCGTCGGAGTGTTGGAAGTCCATGTCTTTGGACTTCATCTTTGGTCTTCCCCCGGACAGCGGAGGGAACACCGGTGTTGTGGTCTTTGTAGACCGTTTCAGCAAAATGGTACATCTTGCTGCGGTGCCAGCAGAGGTGACCGCGAAGCAGACGGCCCGTCTGCTCGTCGACATGGTGTTCAAACACCATGGCATGCCGTCCGACATCGTGTCGGACAGAGACCCGCGCTTCACAGCGCACCTGTGGCAAGAAGTGTTTACACTTCTTGGGAGCCAGCTTTCCATGTCGACTGCGGATCATCCGCAGACGGACGGTCAAACCGAGCGCGTGAATCGCGTGCTCGTCGATATGTTGAAGAGCTACGCTCACTCGTTCCACTACTGGAGCGAGTGCTTACCGATGGCAGAGTTTGCCATCAATAACTCAGTGCATGCCTCGACAGGGCATACACCGTTCTACGTGAATGCCATGCGGCATCCACGTCTACCGAGTTTACTCGGAGTGATGGCTCCCACTTTAAGTGGGGGAGGATCTACGACTGCAATACAGCAGCCGCAGAAACCCGCTGACACTTGCACAGTGTCAGCTGCAACAATGGACAAACCACATGAGTCTGCGCAGGGCGCAGACCTTAGTGGGGGGATCTACGACTGCAATACTGCAGCTGCAGAAAACCGCTGACACTTGCACCGTATCAGCTGCAACATCGAACAAAACGCATGAGTCTGCGCCCTGCGCAGACTCCTTCAACAACAAGGCCAAAGTCCACGGGTCTGCGCAGGGCGCAGACACCGCGAAGAACCACGCAGAGGCCGGGCTTCTAGCGGTGAGCGAGCTGAATGACTTCAGCTCGAATGCAACCAACTTCCTTACCAAAAGACAAGCCGTGATTCGGTTTGTCCAAGTGCAATAGCAGCTTCTGTTGATCAACAGAAGCTGAACGCAGACAATGCGGGCAGAGGCAACACAAATGAATTTAAAGTTGGTTCATTAGTTTTGTTAGCTACACAAAACCTGCCTAGACATGCAGTTTCGGATTTCGGAGCAAGCAATCTTGCTCCGCGCTTCATCGGGCCGTTCACTGTGTTGGCACGGCACGGCAACGCATACACGCTAGACATACCGTCTAGCATGCGCCTCCATCCGACCTTTTACGTCGGACGGCTGAAGCCATACCGGCAGCACGAGCCATCTAGCTCGGCTGACCCGAAGCCTCGGCAGGAGCCGAGGCAGAAGCGGAGGACTTGGCCTCGGCGACGAGCAACCTCTCCTCCAGCGCGCGGACGCGCTGGAGCAACCCCTTCATCTGGGTCCCCAGCTCGACCTGGATATTCGAGGCGGTCTGCGAGACCGCCGCGACTTGGGCCTTCTGGTTCGCCAGCTCCTGCTTCAGGGCGGCGAACTCAGCGCCCTGCAGACGCTCCACGACGGCCACCCGGTCGTGGAGAGGCGCATACTGATCAGCCCGGGGCTGATCATACCCGGGGCGTGTTCCCACCCCCGCCACCGCCGATCCGTGACGCCCGCGGCTCAACCCGCTGGATTGTTGAGCGGATTGTTGACCATAGTATCCCGAAAACGAACCCTCAAGGGGCTCGTTTTCGTAGTCGTTGGAGAGGATTTCCTCCCCATCGAGATACATGGGAGCCGCGGAACGTCTTGCTGGAGGACGTTCCGGAAATGGTGAGGGCGTACGAAGAGCAGTACGCGCTGGCGCAGCGGAGTAACACGAGCGCTGCGATCATCGCTAGCGCCCGAACCCTCACGTGCTAAGAACTTAGCACGGAGCTCTTAGAGACTCTCGGGCACACGGAACGACGTGTACCCGTTCAGGTCGCGGTCGCTCAAGCGGACCGCGCCTGAAAGCACTTCGTGCACTGAAAGCCCTCGGGCACAGCGCACGGCACATTTGCCTCCTCACCAGCAACATGAAGTTGCTCCAGCTTTCCACGCTTCGAGTACGTCTCGAAGCGATCACGCGCTTGCTTAATCCGATCACGGTAAGCACTCGGCCTCTTGTTGAAGTTCTCAACAAAGGCGTTCCAGCTTTGACAAAGTGCCTGCCATTCGGGCACTTTGCTGCGAGAAGAGGTCTTCTTGCTTTGAAACCATCGGAGCTCATGAAAGAGTCCGATGTAGTAATCGCGCCTTTGATGCGTTTCCGCATCAAAGTGCAGCTCGGCAGCCACAGCGTCATCTTTGATGGCGCTGCATACGTACAGCGGCACCTCATTCGGAGGTACCGAGTTCCCAAACCGGTCCGCGATCTCGGACGCGGACGGCATCCATGGATCGCGCGCTGCAGGCGCAGTGCTTTAACATCACGCGCTGCAGCAACAGCGCGCGGAGTACTGAGAGCCCCAGCTGAAGCGAGTGGGGTATCACTCTCAGTACGCGAACGCTTCGAACTCGAAGCGTCCGATTCGTCCCCTTCACGCGGGCGAACGTTCTTGGCGTGAGGGTCGAGCGATTCGCTCGACACTGAGTCTTTACGCTTTGAGGGCGAGTCCTCCTCGCCCTCCATGTCTTCATCGTCGTCGTCGAAGTCGACGACGTCACCGTACTTCGCCTTCTGGCGTTCGAAGTAGTCGTCGATGGAGAGATGACTCCCCATCGACTTTGCGGACTTCTTCTGAGGCGCGCTCATCGTTGAATGAGCGCGGATTTCTTCTCCAAACGCGGAGAATTGACGAATGGTCAATTCCAAAGATTGACGTGCGGGGACCCCGCGCGTCTAACCTTAAGGGGGGGATGGTGTAACGGGGTTACACGTACAAGTGGCTGCAAGCCACTTGTGAATTTAACAGATAGGTTATCTGTTAAACGTTTTGGATACTTCCTCACATTGGTGTAAGACACACCGATGGATACATTGAAGTGGACCACCACAGTGAGTGGTCCACACATACCCAAAGATCCTATTGGTAGAAAGCAGCATCTTTCTACCAATCAGAGACATGCATATTAGCGGGGCTCTGACAGCCAGCCGCTGCCAACCCTTTCATAGATGATAAACAGTTTTAGCAGCTTTTAGAGGAAGATCAATTTACAAACAATACAGTTCTCATTTTACCTTAAACTAGCTACTTGGAGTCTTGTATAAGTTAACTTATATTTGTGTATTCAAATATAATTAACCTAAGTAATTACTAAGTACTTACGCTTCCTCATACACGTTGCGCAACGTGTAAGCTAAAGTAGTGAGTCAAGTTAGACCCACTACACTTGGCAGGTAAGAATATTTAGCACCGGCCGACACGGCCGACACGCACATGATTGGCTAAAATACAATATTTTTTATTAGACAAAACCTCGACAAGAATTGAGGACGGTCGTTGCCCGTGAATCCGACTTCGCACCAGCCAAAAAGCAAAAGGAGCGGAACAGCGCAAGGCAGCAGACGTGCGGGGGCGGCGCGCGCGTGCTTGGGCGTCCGCGGTCGAGGGGAGGGGGGTCCCCTCGCCACCAGTAGTGACAACACGACGCGAGCGAGGCAGCGCAAGGCAGAAGGGAGACATGCGGAGACGTTGATTGCGAGACACAAATGTTTCAATTTCACTACGCTATGTATGAGTTACTGGCACTATTTTTTTTCAGATGTGTAGATTGTAGAAGAACGGGATAAAGACCGCGTGGGCTTGGTGTGCTGTGTACACAGCTCAACCTCGCTGTGCGAAGTCGTTTCTCACTGCGCAAGCTTGGTGTGCTGTGTACACAGCTTAACCTTGCTGTACGACGACGGTTCTTACGGGTAATACACAAAATTGAAATGGGAAAATGCTGTATTTGTGTGCTTAGTTGTCTGCAGCTCGGCGAAGGCGACGAAGTGGACGACGAGTGCGTCTCGAGTGTGCACGTCGGGGGTGTTCACGACCATGATGGGCTTCATCTACAATGAAGACACGGCGGATCTCCTCAAGCCGTCGACGGTTGAAGGCCGAGACCATTGCAGGAGGAAGATTGCCCTCCGGCTCCTCGGTTTGCTCCCAGTCTACGACGTACACCCGCTGCCCGTTCCGCACGTACGAGTTGGTTATCTCGCGTACTGCGAACCTTGGAGCGGGTGTCACGGCTGGTGTTGCGAAAGCCGTCGTCGGAGCCCACTCCGTCTCACTGTCGCTGTCGTCACGAGCTGCCTGTGGTGGTGGATGCAACAAGATGACGTCGTCGTCATCGCTGTCAGGGTCTTCAGCACCAACAGCGGCAGTCTCTCCACCAGTAGAAGGGCGTTCGGCGCCAGAAGCAGCAGAGTCCACCTCGACGGTAGCAGCAGCGGCATTTACAGGGGCTTCAGCAGGAGCGTCAGCTACAGCGTCTGCGGCGACGTCTAACCGCTGGTTGTGACGCCAGTCTCGGACGTGACGCCCTTCTACGCGGCGCCCCACAGTCAACGTCAGGGCTGGCAGGGCTTGCGACAAGAAGGCCTCCAGATTCGGGTTGTGCTGTGCGCGCAGATCTGCGCGCAGGTATCGTAAGGCTTCATTGGACACCCGAGTTCTTGGGAAGTGCTGACTTATGAATCTCTGTGCAGCGACATTAAAACGAGTTCTGCTGTACGGGGTTGCCATCTTGTTGGTAAGTGAGGAAAGGATTGTTGCTCTGCATTGCTTTTTGATGTAACGAACAAAGGTTTTCTCTTTATAATATGAGGTGCTAAACAGAGACCATGTTGAATTTGCACAGTCTCAAGCGTAGGTTATATTTTTGCTAAAATATTCCTTTGTAGATTCTGGTGCTGGATCTCTGATTTGTCCAACACTCAAACGTGCCCGGTACTGTGCAATTAAATCCGTGAGCTTGTTATCTCGATGAAGTACACGTAGTTGCTTCAGTAGACCTGATCCCAGCTTGCGCTTGATGCCTAGCTAACGCAGAAAATTGTTCATGTTTGTTTGCGCTAAGTCCCCCCATTTCTTCACAGCCGCTGAATAGTTCGCGCCGGCAGGATTGAGACTAAAGCCGTAAGGTAAGAACAGCTTCATGAACGCAACAATCTGCTTGGACTGAGACTTGTACTGACGATCACTGCATCGTTCCCAGAGTCGCGGAGTCTTTGTATACCACTCGAACCAAATAGCGGATGCTGTCTTCGACGGTAAGCGTTTCTTGACAGAAGAACTTCCGGCGAAATCCACTGGTGATGGGGGAACTTTGTTCATGTCTTCGTTGGATGCAGTTTCACAGCTAGCAGCACTCCTACTTACGCGCAAGACTTGCTTCTCCAGCTGAGCGATGCGGGCGGTCTGAGCTTTGCTTGCATCTATAAGTTGGGCAATCACAGCATTCTGATGATTTATCAACTGATACTCACGCGATACTGGTTTTTCTTCCTCATCACAGGGCTGGCCTGATGATTTAACTCCACGCCCCAAGCTAACAGTTCTGACATCACAATGTGAAGAGAGAACAAGCATGACCGCATCCGTGACGCGTATGGACTCATCGGGTATCTGTCGTTGACTTCAGGAAAGTGTTGGATCAATGACGCCACAAGAACGTCAGCTACTCGCACGTCAGTATCCAATAACGTTCACCAATGTCCATACTGGACGCAAAGAGAGGTTTTGCAAGTCTGCGAATTCTTGCCGTTGTCGCCGTGTCGAATTCAGAGAGGGAAGGTACGGTGGGTTTATCGTTTGATTTCCAGTCACTGAGAACCTTAGAGACTTTGGTGTCCTCACTTGTTGTGTTGAAAACGTAGGCGAAAGCCTTATTTGTCGCTGTCATGTTCCAGTTACCGCGGTCAAATATCCACTGTGCACTCAAGGTCGAGTCGGCGTTAGCGTATTGAGCACCACCTCGACGAAAGGAATGCGACGAAAGTCCTTCTGATATACCAGCTTTCAGTTGACGTTCGCTTGCTCTTTCACGACGCGATTCACGTAACCTTGCATTTTCAACAGGGCTAACTTTGATTTCTTTGTCGATGTCTGTGACGACGTCCTTAACGGCTCGACTTGATCCTCACAAGCCATCAGTGCTTCCATCAATGGGGTGTCATCTAAATTTAGTGGTGTGTCGTCAGCTTCGCCACCAGATAGATGCTCAAGGTCGAGAAGCGAGAGAATAGGACACGACTGCATCGCCAACGCCATGCCGATCGCGTGAAGGGGGCACGTGATGAAGGAATTCTTGTCGGGGTACAGCAAAAGCCCTTGTTCTTCTGACGTTTTGGCACGAATCAAGCGGATAAAGAGCACGTTTCCACCGACACCGACATGTTGCACTTCTAAACAACCGCAAGATCTGACGCCCGCCCAAACGCATACCACATGACGCTTAGAAGCGCGGCGTCCTGGTACTCTTGCGCGGAGCTTGCACCGTAGTATAGTCCATCAATTAAGATGCGCAAGTCCTTCTTCGTACAGGGCGTAGCCTTGCTCGCCATCCCGCCTTGCTGCCGCTTGAGACAGTAACGCTCCAAAATCCGGCCCATCTTCAGAAGCCTCTGGTCGATAGCATACCGATGCCGAGGGAATTAGTCCAGCAGCCGCTGCTTTCTTTACGTTGCTGTAGTAGCTCATCACGGTGTTTCGACTTCTCACTTCGCCACCTCGCCCTTGGGCAAACGCGAGGTACATTGCGAACCGATCCAGTAGCTTGACAAAGACCGATCCTGTCGTGTCCGCGAGTAGCGTTGTGCGTACGAAGTCCAAATTCGTATTCTCCGATGCGAGAAATACATTGAAAGCGTTGATTGCAGTAGCTTGGGCTCGCATTGTATTCTCAGGAGCAAGGTCTTGGAGGCTCATTTCCTCAAGTCAAGTGTCAGCTGGGGGCTTGATATACTGCATATACGCGAATGACTTGGTTTTTGTAGTTGCGGCAAAATATCTCGCTGTTGTTGCCGACATTATGCGTCGGCCACGTGTCGGCCGTCCATTTACCCTAACCATAACAATTTTAATTGGCTAAAAATGAACACTCGTGTCAACGGATTCGTTGAAAATCCATCACTGTGCAATAATTGGTTAATTTGAGCCCATATTCAATGGAAGTATACTGTCGGTCAAAACACGATATTCATCCATAGAGTAATTCTACATTAAAGCTTGTCCATTGTATACAAAAGTCCACATCAAAGCATGTTCACTCGAATACTGTTTACCTTCGTAACTACTTGATGTAAATACTCCTACTAGTACATGGCGAAACGACTCAGGCGGGTCTTCATCAATCGTTGCTGATTTTGGTGAGAAGTAGCTCTAGAAGCGCCAGCTGTCTCGCTTGGAGTTCATGCAAAGCATCTTGCGATTCCTTTAACTCGTGAAGGGCACCAGCCAGTTTATCCTCCGAGCTCAGTGAAGCGGTAATCGCTGTCATACCTTCCTTCATTGCATCTGCGAGACTGGCCATTGGGACAGCAATTTTCTGCTTACTCTCTGGCACCGCGAAAGTCATGTTCTCGTCGGAGGATTCCACGACGTTGTCCGCATCAGCTAAATTGGCACCACGAACACCTGCTCTTCTGGCGAACGCAGTGTTAAGCATGTCGCACAGCTCAGTGTCGTCCTCACGACCGTCGTTGCCCGTTTGACGACGAGCACTTTTGCCCTGCCGATGCTCACGTTCTAGTTTCTTGTACTTGCTCAGTACCTATTACAACTCTAGTTAGTTAGGCAGAGAAGCAACTGTAGTAATACATGTCAACGACATACCTGATCCCCGCTGAACACGACTTTTAGAGTCTCAGAGAGCCTATCGGAGAAGACTTTCCACGCAGGTTTCTTCTTAAGGTTGGTATCAGCAGTTTTGATACGCTTCTTAACATCTTCATCGCCGAGTCGCATGTCCAAAAGCGATGAGATCATGGCATTCGTCCAAACGAAACGTTTCGCAGGGGGAGTCTCCGTCCGACATTGCCTTCTGTTTCCCCTTTCTGTTCGATGCCGGCTTCGTACTAGTAACACATTTTCCCAGCACAGGAGTAGCGGGAGCAGGGAGTTGAGCACGTGGGGTTTCATCCTGTTGCACGAAATTGAGTTGAGCATGAGGCGATTCTTTTCTTGCTGCACGAACGGGTTTGGTGCTAGCAGCGACGGCAGTACAGGTAGCTGTACGACGTCTTCAAAAGCGGGCGGTTGCGGACCCAAAGTTGTGTTATGTAGATGCATAGCTGGAGATGCTTGTGTGGTTTGGGAACGGTGCAGAATCAATAATGCGATGCTGGCTGCTAGCACTTCACTATCCTCGATGAATTCTTCGACGACTTATACACCGTCAGAACTCGTTCTGACAAGCTCCTAATCTCAGAGCGAACTTTGGAACGTGTCTACATCGTCCAAAACACCACTGCCTTCTAACCCTACCCGTACCTGGAATCTCAGTACGGTTTTACTTAGACCAGGGCCTTAACCACCGCGACTATATGCAAAAAGAAGATGTAAAAATCGGATTAGCCTATTAGAAAGCAATAATCGCAAGAACACTAGAATTTAATTTTCCTGGGCCTCCCGAAGTGATCGAAATTCTGTGTTGACCGGTAAGCTTGAATAATTACGAAACGGCTGCGAAATGAGCAAATCTGACCTCATTTTTGGAATCTAACGCGAATTTTTACCCAATATCTAACTACAGACAGAACTCCCAGAAATGATTCTCTATCACTTGATATGGCGCAATAAGTGATAATAATCTTCAAATCTGGGATCCACCGTTTTCACAAACAGTGCATTTGTATACTAGTTGATATTCTCTCTTTAAGCGAATAATTGATCATCCCTGCAGACGATTATTAAGAGCTTAGACCGGTTTGAAGTGCGAAGTGATCAGCTCTTGCTTCTTGTTTGCGAGCTTCTTCAGGTTATGCTCGAAGATCCATTTGCTTAAGAAGCTTTTCGTCATACTTACAGCACACGTCGTCTCGTTTTCACACGACAGCCTACGCATGACGACACTGGCAGCTGCAGCAAACTCTGCATCGCTTGGAGCGCCTTCCAGTAGAGAATCAGGTGCGTTGGTCACTTCTTCTGCTTCCTCATCAGCATTCTCTGGGCTTGGCGTCACTAAATCTCACACTGCATCATCAGAGTAGGCAAAATGCACTTCGTTTTCTCCCGTTGGGTTGAGAATATCATCAATTGAGACAGCATTGGTCAGGTTGAGAGCGTTGACAGCAGCCTGGATGTCAACAACGGAATCAGCCATGGAGCGCTTTACACTTAACGGATACACGCTCGAGCTAGTAGAAAAGTTGCAGGAGAACCCACATTTTCGCCAACAGTTTGCCACAGTATCGGTAGAAACCTCGCTCCCACGCCGTCGCAACCCACTTCATTGCTGTCAGAATGTCCACCTTAAACCAGTTCTTCTGTTGCTGGTCAGCTACTTCCAGTGCGTGCATGAGATGAAAGCGCCGATAGTGAGCTTTAAAACAGGCAATGATTCCCCCATCTAATGGCTGCAACACAGCCGTCGCGTTAGGAGGCAGAAAAACCACCTCGACATGGGTAAGCTGGACATCAATGCGCGACGGAGCGTTGTCGATTAGTAGCAAAATCTTACGGTCTTGGCGAGCCATTACCACATTAAGTTTCTGAATCCAGTGGCGAAATATAATAGTAGTCATCCACGCATTTTTGTTGGCATAATAGTGTAAGAAGCCCAGCTCTTGAGCCGATTTTTTCTTGAACGCACGAGGCTTCTTTGCATGGCCAATGAATAACGGTTCGAGCATGCTCGAACCCGTCATGTTCGTCGCCAAACCCACCGTAATCCGTGCTTTGTCTTGCTTGACGCCACGTGCAGCTCGATCTGGCACTCCAACTGTATAGCGAGGTGCACTTCTGTAAAAAAGGCCAGATTCATCAAAGTTAAACACATCATCCGGTGAGTACTGGTCCAGCTTCGGCTGAACTCGAGCCAAGAATGCTCCTGCTACCTCACTGGCGGCACTAGCTGCCTCGCCATGTAGTCGGATATGCTTGAAGTCGTGTCGTTTCTTGAAGGCTCCTAGCCACCCAGCAGAGAAGGACAAGTCCTTTGTAGCTAGCCCACGTTCCTTCAGAGCGTCGAAAAGCTGCCGGCCTTTGGCTTGTATGAGCTCGTCCGTTATGGGGATGTTGTTTGCCTGTTTGGAGTGCACCCACAGAGCTAGAGCGTCATCAAGCTCAGGGTAAGTGACAGCACGGTTCGTTTTGCGGGTCGCAGATGTAGTTGGAGCTGGTTTGTCCTTGTAAGCGCGTAAAATATTGGAGATGGTTGCCTGTACTGGCGCCTTGGCTAGGTTAAACTTGTTTTCGCCCACTTTGCGAGCTCAACCTGCGTCATTTTAGGATCTCGCTTACGTTTCTCCGCTATCTGGTACTTCTCGCTCTCAGTCAAGTTGCCCTCGCGCAGAGTTCTTGGCTTGGTGGGCATCTTCGCTACGACGGCTTGCACTTCTCTTTCCTGTTCGCATCTGTCGGTTGCGAAACCCACTGGCTCCGTTGTATGTGTGGTCCACACTACATTCTATCAAATGATAATCTGCTACTGTTAATAAATGATACACGATTTTCAGTCCACGGTGATGATCATTTCTGGGAGTTCTGTCTGTATCGTAAAAAGTCGAACGCTTCCATACGGGACGGGCACCTGAAAATTGGGACCATGAATGATGGCTGGTACAATAACTCTAAATACTGCAATTTTATTGGCCGATCTTATATGCATTTGTCCACTACAAGCCAGGGAAGTCGGTATTACTTGGGCTACGTGTGTCCAGTCAGATGTTTTATCCAATCAAGCTAGCCTTTAATTAAGCCAATTTTTACTGGTCCATATTACACAGATTAGGAAGACCACTCAATGTTAGGAACCTCTACGTCGCTATTAATATCTCAGAAGGATGACAAAACGACAGAAAGGTACAATATGAGCTTAAAAATCTACCAAATCCGCTGTTTTTGAGTGATTTTCAGGTATTTTGCAACAACAAAAAACGTTGTGCATCGTTTCACGAAAAAGTACGGAAGCACCGAACCACGACTAATTAAAGTAAAGGGTGTAGCTAAATCGGACTTGTCATTTAATATAATTCGGACTCCGAGATAAGAGGGCGATAAATTGGTGAGAACCAATCGCGACCTCGACAGACACTTCACGAAAAGCAGCGTTGCTCTTGCTTGTTCAGATTTATGCAAAATTAATAGTTTTATGTTTTTAATTATATACCACACATAAAAAGTTGGTCGTTTTTCACGGGGGAGGCATGCAATATCAATGCTACATTGCTAGTGAGTAGTGGATTGTAATCCATACAGCAATGCTTATTTGCCCTGAAAATGGCGGCCAATAGGTTTCCCATCCCTGGTCACGCGCGAGCGCGAGATGCTAGGACATCACATGTCGTGATTCATGGCGTTCCCAGTGATGCTCGCGCCTTCATTGTGAACGCACGAGAGGGAATATGCGCTAGCCTGCTCACTGCCTGGAATCACCACCCTACAAGAAAGCATACGACCGAGTCAGCACGGCGTCTAAAAGACTTGGGTGGTGCACGTTGTTCGCCACAGGAACATGCACTTCAACATGACCTTGTATCTGGCATCGCATGCGTTGTGGTGGTTCCAGCTGTTACTAACGCACGTGAGTCACACGCAACGTTGAAGCGGCCTCCCCAAGCTCGGTGGCTGTCGGCGCTTGGCGGAGACCAGCACTGGGGGCCAATTCGTAAGCAAGGCGACCGCTCTAGCGAATGCTGCAGCGGAGACCAAGGCTGGGACAGCTTTCTCGCGCTCCCTATGCGCGCCATCGCATGCTGGGGTGCGGACCGTGTGACCTTTCGGCTTTCGATATTGGCAGCAGCGACCGGCTACCGAGAAAACGGCTGCGCTGACTAGCTCGGCCAGTGTTGTCGCTGCTGACGGTGCGTCGATAGCCTCGAGTGGTCATTGCGCTCGCCCCCGCCGCCGCCGGGGCCTGATTTAGGCTATCGCCGGAGTGGCCGCCTCCGCCTCGGCCAAGATGGGGGAAGCGAGGGAAGCACGCCTCGGCAGTCAGCTGCGCAAGAGGCGGAAAAGATGAGCGTTGAATCCACCGCAGACGCCGTCGCTGCAGCCACCCATTCGGAGCCTGCAACCGCCCGGTGTCAGCAGTGTCGGTAGCAAGTGTCGAGCGCTTTTTGCCTGCGCGATGGTGCTAACTTGGCGCGCCCGAGCCGAGTTGCCCCGAGTTGGTGTGCAGCGGGGCAGCAGCTTGACCGCTTGCCGGCAGCATAGCATTTCCGTCAGCAATTCGGACAGGGGAACGTTCTGCGGTGTCAGGGCCCGAAGTGCCTCGCATTTTCCGGGCGACCAGCATCGGGCATAAAGCTGAGTTGGGAAATTTTGACGCGGCTGCCGCGCGTCCCACCTTCAAGAGTATAGTGAATCCAAGTCATTTGTCGGTCCTTTTTGCCGGCAGCCGCATCGAACAGTCACAGTAGGCCTTTATCGTCAGCACACGCATAAATCGCACCGGTCTCATTTCTAATCCGGCGCGTAAATCCTCCCCGCCCAATCCGCACTCGACCCCCGTATGCCACATCCCATAATTCCGGCACTTTAATCCGCGCCGACCCCGCCGCCAATCCGCATCCTGCCATCCGGCATAGCCCCCGCTGCGGCATCCACCCGCCAGCACCCTTCCTGGCCTGCCGCGCACAAGCGAAAACGCTGCGCAGAAGCCGCGACGAAGCAAGCCGACGCTGCGCGGAAACCGGGCCGCGCGCGTGAATAAGATCCGCCCTTGGCCTCGTTCGTACGCCCGCTGACACCGCAATCTCCCCGCTGGTGTCCGCGCCTCGTGCCTGCCTGCATTGACGCCTCCTCCTCCTCCTCCATGCTGATGACCGAGACGTACACGCCGCCCGCCGCAATGGGCACGGCCGCGGCCAACAGCGCCGCGGACGCCGACGCCGACGCCTTCAACGAGCGGCTGCGGCTCAAGATCCAGCCCAGTCCGCCCAAGTTCCCGTACCGGGACGACCCGTTCGAGCTCACCGTGTACCTAGTGGACCCGGCTGACCACCTCAAGTCGGGCGTGACGGTGCCGCTCAACGTGGAGCTCTACGCGGCCGAGAAGATGATGCCCGTGGAGAAGGACATCCTGCACATCGACCCCAGCACCAAGCCCGTCATGAACGGCGACGGCATCTGCAAGCTGCGCGTGAGCATCAGCGAGTGCTCCATGGCGCTGGGCAACCGCAAATTCGTGATCCACATCTCGGCCGCCGCCACCAAGGACACGCTCAACCTGAACGTCACGCCCGCCGTCACCTCCGAGATGACGGTGATCCAGCACCGCCTGCTCATCCAGGAGAAGCTGCCCGAGCTCTGGTACAAGGACGAGGGCGGCCGCGACAAGTGCATGACGCTGCCGATCTTCCTCGTCAACGCCAAGAACGAGCGCGTGGGCAACCGCCCCGTGCCGCTCCGCGTCACGCTGCTCTATGAGAACGAGCACCCGGTGCTCAAGCAGGACATCCTCAAGATGTCGCCCGACTGCCAGCGCACCATCGACTCCACGGGCAAGGCTGTGCTCAAGCTGCGCATCGAGGACGTGTCCAAGAACCACCAGGGCCAGGCCTTCCGCCTCAAGGTGGAGGCCGACACTGCGCAGTCGCCGCTCAACTTCGACGTGGCCTACGACCTGAGCTCCTCCATCTCGGTGCGCTCCAAGCGCAACAAGCGTCGGCCAGGCAAGAACGCCCCCGCGCAGATTACACACCACATCATCGCTGGCGCGTCCACGCCCATGTCAACCACGTCGTCCCCAGCCTCGAACGCGGACCATGAAATGATGCTGGCTGGTGCTTTCGGTACTGCCGCCTTCACAGCTGATGACCGACGCAAGCGGATGCGCACCGGAGGAGGCAGCGCCTCGCCAGGAACTCCGCGCGTGGGAGGTAGCCCGCAGTCGGGCAACTCTCTCACGGGTGCCATGGAGAGCATCCTTACCTGGACCGGCGGCGTTGTAAACGGGCTACACCAACTGGAGTGGCAAACGGTCGGCTACGAAAGCAAGAGCGACGGCACGGCTGACCCGGAGCGACCGATCTATCGCTGTCCGGCATGCTGGCGCTACAAAGATGTCATGACGTACGAGACGGCTCAGCACGACACGAAATGCCTTATCGCCAACCTTCTGCTCACATATGCGACCGATACCATGGGGCACCTGGACTTCGTGCTCAAAGGTATTGAACGGTTCCCTGCGATGATCGCTAGTGCGCAGGCTGCTGCGCAGAAGGCAGCAGCGAAGCCGATGGGTCAGGTGCAGAACGCTGGAACGCCTTCGCTTGTGAGCCCACAGAATGCCGGCATGATGGGTGTAAACCCTTTGACGGACGATGCGATTAGCTCGGCCATGATGATGAACTCGAGTATGGGGACTACGGCAACGTCAAACCAGTTCTCGATGAGCAACAGCTCGTCAGCAATGACGACCGCGGCGTCTGGACTCACGGGTATGGAGGGGCCTCCTGGTCTCTTCCGGAATAATTCGGGTGGTCTTACGGAGTTCATGCGCTCGTTGGATGACCAAGATTCAAACGACCCGATGTTTTACCAGAATCTCGCTGCCAGTGGAAATAGCAGCAGCGGTGGCAACCAAATTGCTGATGCGATTGAGATGCAAGTGTTCTACGTGGTAGCGCGCATGGTGACGCTGAACTCGAGCAATGCCATCGGCTTCCCGGCGTTTGATATGAATATGAACCTGTTGGGATTCTACCAAGAGGGCCGTGAAAACGCAACCACCGAAGTTGTATTCGTGCCCGTGAGTGAGATTCCAGCCATTTCGCAAGGAGAGATTATGGAGACCCAGCGGTTGCTGCAAGGAGAAATGAAAGGTAACAGCCCGGCAGTGCATACGTTGGCCCGTTGCAACAACGATTTGGTGAAGCTCAAGGAAGACGTGATTCTCTTCCACTGGAACGCAAAAGATCGGATCACTCCGAAGTGGTAGACACTCGGTGTGCTGCTTATTGGTTTTATGAAGCACCAAGTGATCTCGCGATGGATGCAATTCAACACGTTGGGAGTGGAAGGCTTGCGTCACACCACCACCCATGCATGTTACATAAACGTAATGTTGTACAGAAGCAATCTCGCGACAGGAGGAAGGCAATCGTCGAGATGTAACGCGAGTAGCCAAAGAGGAGAAGGCGTCCAATGAATACTATAAAGACGAGCAATATAAACGCGATTTAATGCTACGAGGGGCCGTCCCTGTCTTGTCAAGATCGTTCCTGTCGACTCCAGTCTGAACAGCGCTCGACCAACAGCCTGCGGAATCCTAGCGTGACGGGCTGCCGAGTATTGACCAACTTGTGCATAGTCTTCTTGAACTTCTGCTTTGGCGGTAGGTCTTGGCCATTGATGCTGCGAAGAAGATCACCAACAGATACAAGTCTGGATTGCTGCGCCTGACCAGGGCCAATTCGCTTCACGTAGACGATCAAGGCGTTTTGACGGTCGGCGTCTTCGTAGCAGCCGAAGGTGATTCCAAGCTCACCTTCGCTCCAGAGAATACTGTATGCCGAGCCGAATGTGGAGTGTCTACCATCCATCGTTCCTTCGTCTGCGTCGAATGACGAATCCGACAAGACTGTCCGCTGGAAACCCGGCGGGCCCTCACGCCGGCGGAAGCGAAGCACTGCAGGCTTTTGTGCCACGCGGAGAAGAGTACGAAGCTCCGTCGTGGTCAAGCCTGAAATGCTCCAGTTATTGATGGCAACGAACAAATGCCCGACAGCATCATTCGGCAGGTCCAGAGTGGATTCCTTCAGGATTTTGTGGACGATCGGGTATTGCCTCCATCTGGGTGTTAGGCCGGTGTTGTTGCTGTGTGGTATCTCCAGTTGCAGTCCGAGTTGGTTCGTAGTCCAAATCACTTCATACTCTTGTCGCTCTCGAACCAAGGACGATTGGTGGAGGCAACAATGCTCCACCATCGATGCTCGCACAAACAAAGCCCGGTGGTTGTCTGCATCTAGTTCGGTTTCACTCGGGGCATGATTGTTTGGGGTTGTTGCTGGCGATGATGACCTCGAACTGTGCTCATAGTGACTGCCGTCCTCGCTTGTGTCGTCCGAGTAGGGTGGGCGGAATACAAGCTTTATGGGCTTTGGTAGCTTCTGGAGATCACGGCACAAATCATCTAGGAGGCGGCCCTCAGTTCGTATACCGTTAATGGAGTAGAGCTGAAACCCATGCTGGAGGCGCTCCATGTTGGCGGAAGAGCCTTTGCCTGTCAAACGATTCACAAGAGATGCGCCTGAAATGGGGTCTTCCAGCAGAGTCAACCCCAGCGGACCACTTTTCCACTCTATCAGAACTCCACGTTGTGCGTCTTCGACTGTCAGCTCTGCAGAACCACCAGGACGACCTCCAGCCTCCAGTTGAAGCCGAGTCTGAGCCGCATGACCACCCAATGGCATGAGTGAGCGCACGAATTCTTTGCAGCGAAGTTTGGCAATCGCACGAGTTGTCATGCCAGTGGTCGTCAGATTCGGAATGGCGCTGCGTAGAGAGATGGACCGCTCCTCTCCGGATTGCTCGCTAGCAACCTGACTTCCACACCAGCGATCATCGGCTTCGCCATTTGCAGCACGCTCAAACGTTAACCGCAATGGCCGGGGGCACGTTTCGACAAAATCCATGGTAGGCCCGAATCCGGCAGCGATCGCATCCATCCCGTTCACTGCCACCAGGATGTCTCCGAGTCTCACGCCGAGAGAGGAAGGGTCCTCCGAGCCGCGGCGACAAGGGAGCCGAGTTACGACGGGGACAGCATTACTACCATCGGGTGTGAAGAACAGCCCCAGCTTCTGGTGACCCAGCAAAACATCAAAGCGCACGCGCTTACCGCTTGATTGTGAACGAAAGCGAATGATTGACGGACTCCTGGACATTTGCACCAGCACGATCGCCGCCTCCGTGTCCATCGTATGAACGCGCTTGCTCGCGACGGTCTCCAAAACGTCTCCCGGTCGAATCCCCGCTTCCCACACTCTCTTCTCCGTGATGCGGTCAACCCTCAACTCGGCGTCTTCGTCACATGCCAGCGGGTGCTCCTTGTCGTCGGTATTCGTTGTCAAGGTGAACCCTGGGTCTCCACCAGTCCAAACGAAGAAGCGGAGACAAGTGAACTCCTTGTGGGTAGAACCCCAGGAACCTGGGTCACGTGCCGATAGCCGATGCGCCGACAAGGTCCCCCCAACACGCGGTTGCTGCTTCGAGTCGGCGTCTTGGCGCCGGGAGAATAACGCTTGTCGTAGTCGTTCCAGCGTCATCTTCGAGCAGCAACGTACCCGTCCAGCTAGCACGAGGATAATTCAAAAATGCTCCGCTGTCGTGAAGTGCCGTGGCATCGAGTGGAGCAGACTTGGGTTCCTCGATGGTTTACAACCATGTCACTCAGTAGTCTGTAGGTCCATCATTTGCCACGTCCACGTTGTACTTGTACATGTACACTTCCACTTCAACTCCCTCTTGAATCCGATACGTTTTGGCGGCAAAGCTGTTATCGCGTTCAAAGTCCGCACAACCGCAGCCGAAGCGATGAAGCGCTTGGCGTCGCAGCCGATCACGGCCTTCTTCCCGCGCAAGCAGGCGCGGCGCATCAGCATCGAGTCCGTGGACAGCGACAGCGACAGCAACAGCAGCCACCATGACGGTGCCAACCCCTCAGCGCCGCCTGTGGAGCAGGACCAAGAGGAGCAGACAGAGCAAGACCTGGCAGCCACAAGACGCTGCGCTGCCGCCCGCCGAGACGCGCGCGGAGACCTGACGGGCATCCTGCAGCGCCGCGAGCTCGTGGGCTGCGCGTCCACGCGGCAGCTCGTAGGCGGCCTGCGCGGGCCGAGGCGCCGCCGCAAGCAGCAGCTGGTGCGCTGGGCGCTCACGCACTTGCAGCGGCTGCCGCTGGAGCTGCAGCTGCCGCCGCACTGGGAGCGCCAGGCCGGCGCCATGAGCTCCGAGGCGTTCTACGCCAGCTGCCTCGAGTTCGACGCGCAGGGCGTCCTCCTGGCCGCGGGGGCGTCCAACGGCATCGTCGCGCTCTACGACTTCGACGACGTGTTCCACCGCAGCTTAAACCTCGGGCAGGTGGGTGGGAGATGAGGGAGGAGCCATGCAGGAGCTGGAGGACTCACTGCTGTTATGAGCAGAGGCTGCATAAAGAGAAGAGTCAGGACGACCAAGGCGCTGCTGATGGAGACGTGGAGGTGCAAGAGCAGGAGACGATGGCTGATGAGATCTTGCACCCGGTGAGTTTTCCATACACATACGTTGCTGATGTTGTTGTTATCGAAGTGGTTCTCTGTGTGTAAAATTACTTTTTGCTGTGTGGCGCGATGCAGATCCATACAATTTTCACTCCGTTTGAGGTCAAGTGCATTCGTTGGAACCCTGTCAATGAGGTAATAGTTCTTATACGTGTGTTGTTTTTCGTGTTTTACTGGGTGCTGATGTGAACTTTTGGCGTGAATGGAAAGGATGAGATCGCAGTGTCTTTCTCGAACCGCAACGAGATCCAGATCTTCAATTTGCGCAAGTTTCCGAACAAGCCGCACAAGGTGCTGAAGAGTTCGACCCACCCGTCCAGCGGGTACAACGATATGCTGTATCTTCGTGCGACCGAGCCCAACCTGCCAAACTCGCGTCAACTAGGGATGGCGAAGAAGAATCAGCGTTCCGGAGGCTGCAACATTATTGCTGGCGACGTCGATGGGGCTATCCGCATGTGGGATGTTCGGTTCCCATTGAGACCAGTATGGAGCTTTCCCACAGGGTCGCAGCCGATTAATGCGTTGGTTCTGTCCCCGAACAAACAGTTTCTCATCTGCGGGAACGAGGCTGGAGTTCTGATGGTACAGTATATTTATTACGCGATGCGTTCCCATTCGTACACACCTGTTAACCTCTAATATTTATTGGCGTGCAGACATACGACATTCAGCGCAAGGTTGTTCCAGCATTTGGTTCAAAACCCGTGCCACAGCGAAAGGCAACGTTCAACATCATGGAGGCGATCAAACGTAAGTAACCTATCACCCGAGCTGTTATACTATTTAGCGGGTCACTAACAATTGCCACTTATGCTCTTGCTCTTGACCAGCTTTTTTATCATCTGCGTCTATCAATGCCGTGATCCTCTCGAACCGATCGGGATCACCGGCTATAACATCAATGCGGTTAGTACCGCACGCTGAAACGCAAGTGTTGTGCCAGTTGCGAAACGATTGGGTCGTGGTCATCGATTATCATACAGGGTCCGTCGTGAAGCTGCACACGTTTATTCGAGGTAAAGCGCAAACAGCCTGCAGACAAGGCGCTATTACCTCGAGCTCACAGTGTATTGGTTCTGTTTGAGCAGGTCTAAAGCTGCGAGAGAAATCAAAGGCAGAAGCCTCGCCTTCGGTGCTCTCTATGGCTTCGGAGAGTCAGTATCAGCGGGACTTCTTGCCGCAGTCATTACGGAATTCATGGCTCTCCTGCCATCGTTGCAGAGGCACGATCTTGTTTGACGAATCGATCATGTGCACGGGGATCCACGACACGACAAGCTTGAACGTAATTGATTTACATCAACTACGGCGTGTTGAGACGCCAACAACCGCAAAGGATAATGTTGCAAAAGACGAGGTAAACGAGGCAAGAAGCAACACTTCATGTCCTGAATTGCCCCCGGTGGAACGACTTGATCGTTTCCGCATCCGCATGAGCAGCATCATCACTGCTGTGACGGCCCACCCTAACCATCATTCGGTTATCTGCGGCGGTGAAAATATGAGGCTGCAGGTGATGGATGTTATGACAAGGCTGCATGTAGAAGAATACAAGAAGACGGTCGGGGAAACTACAACAAACGACCAAGGAGCTGAAAGCTAACCGGTAACATGCTACTGAAGGCCACAAAAGTTTTTTTTGCATTTTTTTGCTGCGCCAACCTCGTGATCTTGTTGTGCTTCATTGCTAACGTGTTTGCATTTCTGCCACTGCAAAGGGGTGTCGATAAGTACTAATGGTTTGCGTTTGAAAGTGCTCAAGGGCTTGTTACAGATTTTTCTTGTGCTCACAACCTTTCTATGCGAAGAAACATGTTCCATAACTAAGTCCCGGCCGTTGTGGCTGACGCTTGAGGGTGTTGCAAATAACGAAGCCGATGATCGCTGGTGTGGGAGTCAGGTTGCTAGCGAGCAATCAGGAGAGCAGCGAAGGGGATCCATCTCGTTACGCAACGCCATTCCAAGTCTGATGGCTACCGGCATGGTATCCTGTGGCTGTGCGGATCAGTCTCGTGGTTCTGCAGAGCCGACAGCATTGTAATGAAACCAAGCGGAGGATATGAACTCGCAACGGAAACTTGTTACCAGACTCTTCAGAAACAATGACAAGCTGGTATTTTTACATGGTCAGTGACCCATTGCATGGTGCACTAACACAGCGACCAAAACCCAGGGATGGCGATGCTAGTGCGGTTAACGTGATGGTTACCGTATTCTGACGATAACGCACAGTACACTTAACTACAACATGTTTGACCCGACGTGTACTCGATAGGCATGACTACCATTGGTCTCGTGTGTATATTCCCTAGGTATGTGCATCATCAAAGCATACCAAAGTAGCGTTTTTTACCTCGGTTTTTTCGTGAGTTTGCTAGGGCTGCAGATGTTTCGAGTGGTTGCTTTGGAAGCCGCCACCTCCAGGAGGTCACGCGTCAAAAGTAATCATTCGTATGGGGCAAATGTAGCCGTGAGAAGCTGTTCTCTGGATTTTATCCAGAGTCCTTAGGCGGATGCCACACAGGTCCCATTATTCTCCAATCGAAGTACCTGCATAATACGATTCGTTCGATTCGGTTCAACAGGAGCTTGAGGGGACTGTGATGTTGAATTGCCTGTGCTCAAATCAAATTATGCTGGTGTGTTGACCCATCCAGTTTTTATTAAGTTGAAAACCGATTATTTCAAGTAACTCGAGTATAATGCCTGTGACAGGTAATTTATCTGATCGCTCGAGCGACATCCGCGGATTTTTTCCGCGTTCAGCAACATGCAGTCCTCGTGGTGAGGGGTGGTCGCCTACGTTCATTAAGACAAAGTCGTGCGCCGCACGAAGAGAAGCTCTGAAATTTGTGGCGTAAATTGGAAGAAGGAGAAGAACACAGCTTGAAGAACATCTCCGCATTGCGCTTGAAGCACTCGAACCAATCGACACCTTCACGTCTGATTTTTTAATGCGATTGACTAATAGATTTCAACAATATGAGATTATTGGCTTATATATTTCGCACTTAGGTGAGGTGGACGACACAGGAAACATTCAGTTAACTTATGGTTTTATGCAAGTTATTATATCCAGCATGAAAAACCAAGCGGTATTCTCATAGCACCTAATATTTGATTTTGAAGGGTATTTGACTTGGCAAACTCGCACACTCTGAAATAAATTTCAGGGACTTCGTGCCAAACGTTCCAGGCTGGTGTGGAACGAAGGTTGAGCCAAGCCGGTCCAGGTTGACCCTCTTCGGAAGGGGAGAAAGTATAGTTTTCAGACAGCGAGCTGTGGCACGCATGATTTTCGTGGGCGGTCATGGCGTTCTGAACCAAGTAGTGGATGAGCTCCTCAAGAGCGCAGTGCCGTCTAAGAAGGCATCATGCCCGCGACCTAGGCGGCCAGCATCCAGCTCTTCGTGCCCACCCTTGGCTGTGGTCGACAACGACCACCGCTGCAGAACGGCAATTACGCCGAGAAGAAGATCAACAAGCAGGATCATACTGCAGGATTCCTGCAGCAGAAAAAGAATCCTGCTCAACCCGAAATGCTGTGATTTTTCCTAACTTATTGTTGTTGTTAGCAAACTAGTGATGTTAAGTAAATAAAATATTAAAAAACGAAAGAATAGTGGATCAATGCCATGGAGAGGGAATGACACTTACTTATGGCGGCACGCCTGAACTAGGTCATCTGCGACTTGGCTGGGAACACTTGTGTTGTGAAGTGCAGATGCAAACATTGATACAGGTTGCTGTGACATGGACGACCTCGAGAATCCGATGGTTGCTAATAGAATTGGGTGATATGCATAATACGCAAGAGCGCTATGGTGCGTGACTCCCGGTGATTGCCCAGTTTGGCGAGGTGAAACTGTGCGTGACCGCCATCATGGATTGCCTAGTTTGGTAAGATAAGATGAAACTTGTGCGTGACCGCCATGCTGAGCTGCGGCAGAAGTGGACGAGAACTTCGCAATATTCCTATTTTGAAGTTTTTGTGTGTTACAGTGTGTCTTCCAGCCGAATTGATAGTCGAAACATTTTCCGTGGAATAAGAGTTATGGCGGCACTGCACCGAGATAATGAATCGCATGCTGAAGCGAATGAAGATATCCACGAGGTGGAGGACGAGAAATGCAGCCAATTGGCCTCAACGACAAGAAGTGTTGTTCTCCTTGATCGAAATATTATCTCGATCATAGCTCAATCAAGCAGCCCTCCCGGTTTAAGTGACAGCAATCCAGAGCTGTTCCGGCGAAGCACGGCTTTGTACAAATACTATTACATCAACACAATAACATAGTGATCCGTGATTCACCTCCACGGTCAAGCTCAACTTTGGCGCGCACGACTAGCCCACTTTTACGCGTGTTTTTATTTATTTATTTTATTTTATTTTTTTTTTTTTGGGGGGGGGATCTATTTGTGTGAGTCGTTAACTATAGAGTCCTGGATTTTTTTTGTAGGCTCAGCCTATTTGATGCGTTGCCGGTAGCCATCATGGGCTAGAATCGCGATTGCAACGTTGACGTTAAATGTTTCTTGAGCCTTGATTGGAACTCATGCTTGGGGCTTGAAGCCCAATTTGCTTGGGTTGCTTGGATTGCGCGTGAGTTTTTAAACCAACTGCATCCTTGCCAAATGCGATCCAGGACACCACCCAAGTATTACTTGAGAGGTGTCCCGTATCGCATTTGCGCTGGCGTCGAAGTTGTAACCAACCTGTTTTTCAGGGCAAAGTCACGCTTGCGCATAAGATGCCGCGGCGGCTTCGCTCAACTCAACAGAGGTGGCAAATGCAATCTCAGCAACAGGGAGACCGCAAGGGTGCATCTGCAATGACAACAACAGGCGTGCGTCGCGCGACTCGGGATGCGATCCTCGCCGTCGAGTTCGCTAACGCCATCTGTAATACATACAATAATTCCATATGGAAAGTTTCACGACTTTGTACATGACCTACATGTGACCTGACCTGCTGGTGACCTCTAAAAGAAGGTACTGTTGATTTTGCTGCTGGTTCGGCCACAAGTATTTTGCTGCATGTATCGCTGTCACTACTGTTTGGTTCTCGTCAGGGGAGTGTCGGACCAGCGAGGTTCCATGTTTTGCCACATTTCACCATTTTGCCGCTGTGCGCGAGTGTGATCCGGACGTGCGCTTGTCGTGCGGAGCGAGCGAGTTTGCTGCCGATTTGGCAAAAGACACTTTCGAACAGCACGAGCAGCAGCACGTCAACGCGAATGTTATCCGCAGCGAGCACAAACGTTTGGGCACGAGCTTTTTATTAACTGAGTATGAAGTGGACCTACTTTGCCTCACTACTACGGCTTACACGTGCGCGAACGTGTATGAGGAAGCGTTAGGTTTAGTTTTGACTTGAATGAATTATAGCCGAGTCCACGAGTATAATTTAAATCAAATAACGTTACCAAGTAGCTAATTTAAGGTAAAATGAGAACTGTATTATTTCTACGTTGGTCTTCCTCCTAAATGTAATATTATCCATGACAGGGGTTTGCGATCCGCTGGTTGCCAGAGCCCCGTCGACATGCACGTCTCTGGTTTGTAGAACGCAGGCCAATATGATCTTGGGGTATATGTGGACCGCTCGTTGTGGTGGCCCTAGCCATTAGTATACCTTACACCAATGTGAAGAAGTATCTAACTTCCTTACAGACACCTATCTGTTAGAATCACATGTGACTAAAGTCACTTGAGTGTATAAGCCCGTCACAATTAACGCCACTTTTACGGTGCCAAGACCGTCGTGATAAGTGCATTTGCCCGCATCCTAGATGGTCGTCTGTGGCAGTTCCCGCTCCAACCAAGTCCTTCTGCGCACGGTGAATGGCCCGCGGTGTGGAGGTCAGCGTAGAGAGAAAATTCGGATCTAGCTTTGGAGGGAGTCGTTAACCCCCTCGTTACCAACGTCGTATCTTATGACATGCCTTTTCTGTAAGTTACGACATTGCAGCGACATCAACAGGGAATGGCTCAAGCCATACTTTAATCAAGTGAGCTTGAAAATACGATCGGAGAGGTAAAACAAAAAAAAACAGAAACGGGGTAAGATGGAGGGAGTGGAATGGAGGTTAGGGGAACAGCGAGCCGATCGCAAAAATGAGTGACCCCAACCTCCTCATTCGAGAATCTGCCGAATGGAGCGCACCCGGATCAGTCGCCGCACGGTCTCCGCCGCCGTCCCCACCACCAACCGTGACGTCGACTTCCCGCATAATCAGACAACGGCAAACAAAATGTTGCTAACGCGCCTTTGAGAGTAATCGAGATAATCGTCTTTTAAATTGACCGACTGAAAATCGTACGTACGCGAAGTTTTGAGAAACGGGCCTTTTAGCAAATTCAAAAATTTGAACGGGGTGTATCGACGCTCTCACTTGCAGGTCGCAGATCATTCGTGAACACACTTTCAAAGCAAGATGCAGACCCACCAACCGCACGCTTCCTCGTCGCCACCTTCGCCGCCCCCGTCTCCAGCTGCTGGCACTGCGCCTTCCGCCCCTGCCCGGACCGACACAGGGACGACCAGTTGCCGGATCACCGACAGCCCAGCCGCGTTGCTGCCAGGCGCAGCGAAAAAGAAGGCGACGAATCGCCACGTGAAGGCCATGCCTACTCTACGAACAGTGGTGGGGGTGCGGAGGGCGAGTCTAGCTCCAGTGAGGAGCGTGACGACAGAGGCAATGAAGACTTCTCGCTAGAATAAAGTGACGAGGACAGCGATGAAGAGACGTTGACTGCAGAGAGCGCACCGAGCACGGCAGAATTGGAGGAGGACTTAAGTGACTTTTTGTTCGACACTGATCCCAACGCTCAGGTGACAGAGAGTATTCAGTCGGGCTTGCGGTCGACTGGAACTTGCATGAGCACCGCCAGGAGAGTGTACAGGCTAGTATTCTTCTCTTGTTTGGCCATCTGTGACAGCGAGCACAGCAGAGACTCTAACTCCATCGCCTGGCCGTGCACGCAATGGTTCTCGCACTGGCGAGGAAGCAGAGAACGCGAGAGGTTCCACTACTACCTTCCATTCGTTGGTCAAGTCTGTCGTCCAGTGTTTGCTCGCTGCTACGGAGTAGTGCCGATGACTCTTCAGAGCTACAAGAAACGGATTCGTGACGGTAACATGGCCGTCAAGGACCACGGGCAAAAAAAACAGCCCAAAAGAAGAGAGGAGCGCCAAGCAAGAAGCCTGCAGCAAAGACCAAAAAGCGCAAGTCTCCAGCATCGGACATTACAGATGCGTAGGTATAAGAGAGATGTCCACCATTTTGTTGCTTACGTCCACTGGTAATTCAAAATGTTACTTTGTGACTGAAGTCAAAAATTGGAAAAATATTCAAAAAATACCCCCATGGATTTGTAATGAACAGAGAAAAATGTTATTTTCGTGATGTTAGACATCGATTTAGTTAATGCTGAAACCACTACTGGATACCTCGCGTGATTTTGCTCTAGAAACACAAATAAAACAATTGAGAGCTCGACTCGAAAATGGAGATAATTTTTTGGCTGGCCTCGTCCTCAGCTTCATCTTCATCAATTTGGCTGTGGAGTAGCTCAAAAGATAGCCAAGATAACCCTCTTTCGAACGGTGTCCCTAAATCGCGATTCATACTTTGGTTGATTAGTAATTTTTTGTTTGCCTTTGTCTCACATGTGGCGGCAGCTGCGCACGGCGGGTTGGAATGCGAAGCACCCGAGAGGCCAGGTGAATGAGTGGAGGTACACGACACGTGATGACGCCCGCGTATTCATCGGGGAAGCCGCGATTGGGAAGCATACATTGGCGTCGTGCCTGCTGAATGAAAGCGCGCAGGACGTGGACGAGAACGCGCAGGACGTGGTCATGAGCGTGGAAGACGTGGACGTGCTGGACGAGGCCAAGGAGGATGCCTGAGATGACAAGGTGCGGCCGTCCCAGCATTTTGCTGACGCAGGGCACTATGGACGCGATGTGCGGGCCGTCACGCGCCAACAAGAAGCGGCCCGAGAAGGGGCAAGTCGATCTTTCGCTAGGAGCTGTGACGCAGGCCGGCGAGCTGACGCAGAACGTGCTGCAGGCGGATGAGACGGAGCGTGCTGCAGCAGCTAGCCTGCAGCAACTGTCCGCCCCGTTCGGTACCGACAGAGGAGGAGGAGCAAACCGAAGGGCATGCCTAAAAATGGAGGTAAGAGCGCATTCGACAACAAGACGGGTGCTGTCGCAGTAGTGCGAAACCTGAAGCTAGTGCTCGCCAGCAACGGGCATCGGTGGCACGTCGTCGTGGTTGACCGGTTCTACGCGTCTGTGCTGCTCTGCGTCGAGTCCCTGACCATGAATGTCGACGCCGTCGGGACGGTGATGACCAACCGACTTGGCCTCGACCGTGCGTTCATGGAGAAGCAAGCGACGCGCCCGGCCACTACCCCCCCCCCCCCCCCCCCCCCCCCCCCCCCCCCCGGCTCCTTGAAGTTCGCCAGGTCCGCCGCCATTCCAATCAAGGTGATGTTCCACTGGAGTGACCACAAAACCGTTTACTACCTGTGCATATGTGTGATCGCATCCGAGTCGTCGATAAATCGCAACGTCAAACAAGTTGGGCTGGTCAGAGGCGGTCACGGATTACCAGCGCTGGATGGGCGCCGTTGACGTCCATGACCAGCTCCGTCTTCAGAAGTACTTACTCCGGATGTCGGCTAAGTTCAACGGACGCCAAGAAGGCGTTCGCCACCACCGTCTTCTGCGAACGCAGCTCCCTGAACGACGCGAAACTGTGGCACTGCAACAAGATCCGGCGTCAGTACAAGGGCGTGAATAAGACGTGCTTCAACAGCTGGCACGGCGACTTCGACTCGGGGAATATCACTCCACCAACCTTGGGGAAGCGGGTCGTGTTTCGTCGTCCCGGACAGCGTATCGGCAAGCGGATGAAGCCAACTCGCGAACTGCAACTCGCTGCAGCCGGCAGCTTGAGCAACATGGACACTAGCGACAGCGATGATGTGTAAGCGCGTGCAGGAATGGCTGAGAGCGCAGTCAGCAATGATGAGTAGGCGCTTTCGTAGGACCGCAAAGCATTGATGATTGAACAGTGCACCTCCTGTGTGTCATTATCCGATCAGTCCCGCCATTTTCTCCCCGGCTCTTTGGCCGCTTTGTCGGTTGTTATGACATTGGCTTCATCAACATCAAACCAAGCCACTCGATTATACGACATTGACAGAAAACTCCCAAAATTGTATTCACCTATCCGCACGTGGTCTCATGCACCAATACAGATTTCAAGGGAACCGGTACGTCGTAAGATACGACATTCAATGTGCCGTTTTGTGTACATATTTTTGTTAACCACGGGGTGAAAAGAGAACTTTAGGTTTCGGAGCTAACTCAGGTTTTGGAGCTATTTTGGGGATGCTCCAAAAATATACTGTTTGGAGTTATAGGGGTATCAGATAGCTCCACTGGAATTAAGTATTGGACTATCCGCCGGTATTTTTATCCGTAATTTATTTCCAGATTATTTCAGACTATCTAGATTATATGTTGCTCCAACTCCAGAAACTAAAGTTCTCTATTGATGATATTTGGGTGCTTAGCGCTGGTGGGAGGGATGGATAGCGAGATGTTGAGCCTTGCCTCATGACAGGCTCTGGACTGTAGCAGATGTGCTCTGGACTGCACAGACCACCTGGTGGACACGAGACAGGCAGCATGCTATATCTTAGGTAGAAGTCAACTTGATAGGACAGGTAATCGCAGTTGCAGGCCAAAGTGATTCCCCATGACCCCAGTGCCAAGAGTATCCTCTGCGCATAATCTGCAGCGTCAACATCTTCGTAGCAAGGCTAACCCGAGCAAGGTTAGCTCGGTCTACATATATTCACTGTTCAAATCACCTGAAGCATCATGAGTGCTTACGCCAAGTGCCCAATACCTCACCTTCCAAGTCGAGATACACTCGAGTTCACTATACTATAGTAACTTTCTACTGTATCTGTTTATGCAGGACCTGGTGTGACTGGTTATCACGTTTCTGGGTACAGTGTATAGTAGGTCAGAGAAGTTACAGTGTTTCCCGGCAAATTTGGAAAGGTCGGACCAATAGAGACTGCAAGGTAGCAAAGCTTGCAAAGTAGTGGACAAAGATGCAAATGCACTGAATTACTCGATTAGCGGCAGAATTATCATGTCGAAGTTGGCGAGGAAGGCGGGGTCTAAGGCATCCTTACCAGGGTCGGCGATCTTCTTGTAGGAGTAATTTTCCTTAGGCAATTAGAAGAGCTTGTCTTGGCTGTGGGGCATCGTGTAGACCTCAGCCTGTGACGGGCACTTAAGCAAGTCAAACATCCGTACTGCGCAGACTATCATATCGTCAATGCTGAAAGCGTGCTTGCTGTACAGTTTGCTCATAGTGATCTTCTGACTCAGCTTGAGTCGCATATATCGATTGCGATCTGTTGACGAACGAAGCCTACCGCCATGGTCGCATCTTGCTACGTATTGCAGTATCAAATCGGCACTCTGAGCTCTTCATCTACCCCAGCAAACGAGCAACTTGCCATGCACAGCCTTGCTGTACGCAAAGACAGCCACCCGTTGGGTACGACATGACGAAGATATGGAAGACAGGAGTCGCTCGCTGTGAAGCGATCAGGGGCATACCACCCGTGACCTCTTAACGCTTGCGGGACAGGAAGATCAGAAGTGCTGTGAAACCGAGAGCCACGAAGTAGGCAAGAGTAGCGCGCCGAGCCGCCGGTACATACAGCGACACAAGGGATCAATGACGCCAAGCGGAGGCGCGATCGCGGGGGTTAGGTCGTGCGAAGATGCGGAGCCTGAGGAACTGGTCTATGGTACGGCTGGGAAACCAGTTTGGGATGTCACTAAAGTGAGTTTTGCTATGTTCCATCCAAGCAGATGCTGATACAGACCCGCGTTTTGCTGCCACCTCTCCTGCTTCTGTAACTTCCGAGATGGACAGTGATGACCTCGACTGTGTCGATGACGATATCCGGGTATGCATGGTATGCACAAATCTAAACAGCGAGGCTGATGTAGAATGCGTGGGCAACAACTGCCTGTGTGAGGGGCTGTGTCCAACCCTGTGGATAGTGGATCTATCCTGGATACTATTGCGACCGCCTCAGATGTTATTGACACAGATCAAGTCACTGTTGGGACAGACCACCCTGCAAGCGCAACAAACTAGAGTACGACTTCTGGCACTACCAACCAGATGTATTGCCCGATATCAGAGAAACTCTATAGTGGAGAAGAAGTAACCGTTGACCCTAACTATGCAAAACACTACTCGGAATGACTAGTAGTCTGCATAAACGACCAGCGTGAGTCTCCGTTTCGACAGCAGTATCGCGTGTAATGGATCTCCCGTCGCATTAAAAATAGACGGTACTACCAGCGCACATGGCATCCCCGCTGATAGCTACTCGAGGATGAGGTCCAATCGGGGATGGATTATGTCGACCGATGGAAAAACTTCGACGTTAAGAAATTCGATTCATATCCGAGAGCCGATGGCTATGGACTGTTTTTTTTATCAGGAATCGATTCCCAAGGCATTTTCCTGTTCAATGCGGAATTGACTGGATACCGCGATATAGTCATGCAACAAGTTATCGAGCAATTCGCCCGCGATAAACCCGATCTCTACTTCCGGGATCCAACGAAGGGAGAAACAAGGACGATTTCTCGGCGCTTCCTGTGCAGCTTGATCTTCTAGCTGCATGCCGGCGGACCGATGTTATTTTAGGCGGCAAACGAGTACCCAATATTAGTCATGCCACTCTCCGTTTTGCAATCAAAGTTGCCAAATCCACAATTAATGTTGTCAAATTTGACGAGATCCTGCCGAGAACTCCCGCGCGCGCCAAATTCAATGTGTGACCTAGAAGGCCTGCACATGCACCGCGCCGTGAAGGCCTCACTTCTCAACTCGCCCAGCATCGAACGGATGCCCACTCAAGCAGGACTCACCACGTTGAAGGCCCTGGTGCAGGAGGACTTCAACGTAGAGCTGTCTGAGACAACGATCTCGCGGCACCTTGTCGGCCAGCTCTTCACGATCAAGTGGGTGCCTTGAATTTCATGCAAATATGGTTGTCCAAGAAATATTTTAATGAACGCTTCTCACATCAATGTGCATTGGTTTTCGTAGACTCGAGTTGAGCCGACGACATGCAACAACGAAGCCAGTAAAAATAAAAGGAAGATACTTGCTGAGCCGTTGGTTACGCACCAAGATCAAGGCGACACAGTCGTTTACTTTGACGAAACTAATTACAATCTGTACGTTAAGCGTACGCGTGGCAGGGCTAAGAAGGGAAAGCGATCGATCGAGAAGCTACCGCCTTCCAAAGGGTCCAATTTACATATCCAGTGCGCTGTTTCCTCGGCGTACGGTGTGGCAGCCTACCGCACACACTGCGGAAGCATCAAGATGTAAGACAACGCCGACTTCGTCGAGGAGCTGTACCGGGTGATCAAAGCGTCGGATGTATACATGAATGAGTTCGAGAAAATCGTTGTCATGTTCGACAACGCACGGACGCACTCGCAGACGGAGACGCTCGTACCTGTTCACGACGATCTGTGTTTGTAGCGCTTGGGGCCGTACAGCCCCATGTGCAATCCGATCGAGAACTGCTTTAGCTCTCTGATGACCCACATCAAGCAATACCTTGCGCTCGCAAGAGAGGAGATGCTGAACCCCGTGCTGATCAGCAACGGGCAGCCAATCTCGAAGACGGAGGCACGGATGCCGCTTCCCGAGCGCACAGCACATTTGAACAATGGCCAAGATCACTCAGCGCATGGTTCAGAAGATGGAGCTGCACACCGCCCAGTTCGTCAACGCAGCCATCCGCATGGAGGACATGTCATAAGGCGCTTAAGCACAGTGTATGTTCACCCTGTGCCCACTTTGATTGAGGATAAGGCAACATTGAATGGCAATAAAAAGTTGCTAAATTGAATATGGGTGTCATCATCTTGCCTAATCTAAAATACGACGGCTTTGAGTGTGGATTTGCACAACTTTGGCCGGGCAAAGGTGTAGAGTGTAGTGAAGTAGAGTAGAGCAAACAGCAAGTACAAACGACTATATTTCTATTATCACAGCAAAGTAGTAATACATCTGGCACAAAGATGTTCTTACAATGAGAAAGAAACCGACTCGTCAGAGGTGTACTGAGTCTCCCGCTGAGAGGCGGAAGGCCGGGTAATGTAAGGCACTGGGTGTGAGCGCAGTCACTGATGCATCCGGTAATGACACTAGGCCGTAGCCCGCGCCGTTCGAACATGAGCACCCATAGACTGGTACCTGGCCAGCACCATGTCGTAATGTTCACTGCATGGGCGTGGAGCGACATTAGACCCACGTGAAAGTCGGTTAGAGCAGTGCACCGCAGCGCGACGCGGTCGGACCGGTTCTCGTTCCATTTGAATGTCGCGTAAGTAGCCTTCCACAGCATACACTTCCCGGCCGAAGAAGTTCAAGACGAGCACTCGGTCCGGAAAGTCCGCCTTGTTTCGAGCGAGGTCGTCCCGGTCTGGCGTTCCTCCCCGCGTCTTCGTTTTTGGCAGGATAGTAAGCACTCGCCCAGCACCTTGGTACCCCCTTGTCCACGAGCACCGCCCACTTCTCCAGGAACTGCGCAGGCTCACCTCCGATTTAGGGGGTCGAGGTGTCGATCTTCCGCAGCATCTATCGATGGACGGAAAGCCTGTCAAGCATAATCACATCCGAGCACGATCGCGGTGAATGGCCGGAACATCAACTGCGGGACCTGGGGGCGTCACCAAGCACTCGGTCTTGAAACCGTAGAGCTTGTGCTTCACCGGAAAGTAGACGTTCTGTTACGTGAAGCGACCACTAGGTCGGTAGGCTACCTGGAATTTGATATTGGTCTCATAAAGCGCGTAGGGGTAATTGACGAAGGCGTTACCAGCCTCCATCTGTTTTGACATCTTGACCCTCTTGACAGCTGAGGATACGGTACGGGCTCGACTGTCTGGATGACGCTGTGAACCATCTTCTCCAGCGTTGACATGTCGATGGTGAAGTCGATAGCATGCTTCTGCCATGCGGCGAAGTGTTTCAACGCGGTCAGCGTGACGAAAAATGCGCCCTTTCCGGAGATTGACGGTTTACTCCCACGCCCTTCTGTCCACGCACTCGTTACAGCAGTTTCGACGAGAGTTCAGAGAACATCCAGATCCGGCGCGGATAAGTTTGCCATCGCCTTGAGCGTGTCGCCAACCCCAGCGGCGGTGTACTCGGCGAGGATAGGCGATGGAGCGTCCGAGGCTTCGTTTTCCACGTGGCAGACGACCTCCCTAATGTTCTCGTGCCTGGATATAAGGTTGGCAAACCATGCCATCCCACGGGCGAGTAAGACGGTCGAGGATTTGGGCGGTGGTCGGCATCGTGTTGCTGTAATAATTAAAAATAAGTCTCAATCAGAGTGATCTTATGCCGTGATTGGCTCATCAGTAACTGGTTGGTATTTTGAGAAAGATATGTACTTTTTAGATAAGGCAGTATCTTAATAGATGTCTACAGGAAAATATGGATAAACCACCATCGTATTATATATTTCTGAGCTTTGCACATGCAAGTCAGCTGCATACAAAACGAACGAGTTAGATGTGTTAATAATACATCTTATAATACTTACAGCAGTTTATCCATAAAAGGGAGCTGTTTGCGCCCTGCAGTATTGTCTCGTAAATAACATTGGTATCCACGATACACTACGATAATTTACCGATACCCCTCGTTTTACCCTGTGGTCTACTGTTCAAAATAGCAAACACCTCATCAACGACTTGGTGGAAGATGAGTCAATACCGTCGGCTGAGGTCTGAATCAACAACTTACATGATTGCGTTCGTCCTTACATCGTATTCATGTAGAGATAGGTGATAGAAGTCGCTAGGGATTTATGCGGGATTGCCTTACTGATGATGGACTTTCCTAGCAAATTGGTCGTATTGTGTATGGATTATAAATTGCATGTGCCTTTATGATTCGGTACTAGACCAGGGAAACCTCAGTGAGGGGAAACCTGTGCGAATAAAATATAAAATCCAATGATAAACTACTGAAGGAACGCAATAAAAACAAGCACGCTTCTTGCTCTTGCCATCGAGTATAGTAACCATAATGACAAACTGTCCTTTTCGTAACGAACATCATCCACTGTGATGGTCCTTCTCCAACCTGACGAACGCACGCATATGTCTATGGGGGCATGTCTTAAACAGTTGTGTAAGCATCTCCGTGCTGTCATTCAGTGCCGGCTCTCATACCTGACTCGCAGAATGCTAGACCACTCCAGAAGCAGAAGCATCACTAGGCTGGTTGTGAGCCCCACAGGCCGGAGCCGAAGCCTCACGGTTGTCCCTGCCGACGCACGGGCACTGCTACTGTCACCGTGGGCGAGCCGCGGCCTCCACCGATACCGTCGCCGTGCAGGTCAACTACCAGGTATCACTGCAAAGCTGCTCAAAGGCAGCCATCACGTATATCCAAAGCTGTGCGAGTCTTTCTGTAGCGGAATCGCCGACTCGTCGGCAGTGTTGGCAGATTGGCGATCATTTTTTGCCCCCGATCTCAACCTCTTTGTGTTCGGACCGCCCTATTTCCGGTTAAGAATTTCGTTATCCTATCCGTGATGTCTTTCTATCCGTGGTGATGGGGGCGCATCACATGTGCATCGCAAGTGCAAGCTGCCCCTATGGCAGAACGAGTGCGGGCAGTCCGTGAGTGGCAGGAGCATCGAGACGAATGGGACCCGACAGAGGGTGGAAGGAGGCTAGCAGTCAAGAATGCCACACTTATCTGCTTGCGCCATTACGTCTATGACTACCGTACGTCCTTCATTAAGGAATTTCCGGTCAATTCAAAGCACGTTCGCGAATTGGGCACAGGCGCGTAGGCATAATTAAAGCCTCACGAGCTCCGTGTACTCGAGTTCTACACCAATTGTCTACTGGTTGGAGATCATGCCCACCCGAAAGACAGTAGGCAGTACTGCCAGAATATTCGGAAATGCGGAGGCTAGTCAAATCGTCTAGACCCAACTTTTTTAATATGACAACCGAGTAGTGTCAAAACAGGTACCGCAGAGACCGTGGAGAGCAGTCCGCCGAAGCTAGTGAGGGTGATGGGGCCAACTAGCGAGTGGAAACAAGTGAGATTGAAGTGCAGAGAGAGAGGGACAAGGATCAGGAGCAGGGCGCAGGCTATGATGAAGAGAAAGAGGCTACCAAAGAGGAGAAGGAGGACGGCGGCGAAGGGGATAGGCAGCGCGAATATAGAGGTGGAGCGCAGGAGGTCGACACCTAGATGAAAACCAGCCAGATGAATCGGCTGTATCATGGTGTCTCTATTTCGACGAGGTTACCTCTCTCGCTTTAGGAGGCCATCAAAATGCAGGAGGGACGTGACTGCTACGGAGACATGTCGGCCGCCATGGATGCCAGGGTCTTCGCCGTGGACGTCAAGCATTTGGTTGGGTCGACAAGTTGCGCAAGGACGTCGGTTACACAGCCTGATGAGTTTCAGCTCTACGCATAATAGCCAGATGTGGCGAGAAGGTGTCCGAATGTCTAGCCGAGCAGCCAGGTCTCGCCGACGACGACGTGGCTGTGGGAATTAAAGGAGTTGATGTTGGCAACACCCACTTTAGTCGTTATGGGGAAACGGCATCGACCAATCTTGTTACTGCATACGGTGAAATTAGCAGTTTCCTGGGTGCTACAGCTCCCAGATCTCAGACGTCAGAGCAACAACTTCAGTTGGAAGAACTTGAGTGGTTAGCCAAGCGAAGAACTGAGGAGGAATCTCAGAAACGCAAGGAAGATGAAACCCGAGCTGAGTATCTCCTGGGTGTGCAACGAAGTCTCAGAGAAGCTATCATTATATCCGTGACAGAGGATCAAAACGCTCAAGATCCGCTGAAACTAGTTACTCGCCTGGGGCGTCTACAGATTTTCTCTACTAAGATAAGTAGTCTAGATTGCCTCCATTCATTTACTTTATTACCCTTTCGCGAGTCACATATATTGACTATACTATACAAATCTTAGCCATTCAATTGGAAATGGTCGCAAAACTCGCCCTGTCACGAAATCACAGCACTACGTTCGCATGTCTCATGGGAATGCATTTGGCGGTTACATAGAGTGGGAATTTGCATTTTGACATTTGTATTGAATTTGATTATGTAACAGATGGGCCCAGCCGAGGGACCCATCTGTGGCAGATGTCGACGAGCGAGACGTAGGCGGCGACGAGCAGCGACGTGAAGCAAACGCCATGTTGAACGAGGGCACGGCGATGATGGGCGGCATCGGAGTGGCCCGGGAGCGGTCGGCGAAGCCAAGCGGACGCTCCTGAGTGGCCGAGTTGACGACGAGTGGCACAGTCAGCAGGACTCGGGGCTTGCAGTTGGCACCCGAGGGTTGACTCGACACGGCGGCCGAGGCACGAGACTGCGGGCGACAGAACAGAATTTGCGGGCTCGAGCACACATCGAGACCGCCTGTAGCGCGAGCTGCATCGCGAGACGCAGCGAACACGCACACGAAGAACGGGGACGTTAGTCCTCCTGAGGAACGAGGGACTTCCGTAGCGTTAGATACGAAGCCAAGAAACTGTCGTTGGACGGTTGAGGCTCACGACGAGGAATTGACAGACAGTGTGGGAAGTGGCTAGCGAGGGCTGGCGACGGACGCGTGATTTTGGGCTGGACGTGGGTTAGGGTTGGCATTAGCTTGTGTTTGGTTGAGTTGAGTGTAAAAGAGGTTCTAGTAACCCCACCTTAATAAAATTCGACCGGACACGAGGGTGGACGGTCAGGCGCAGCGATTGATATCGCTGTCGGCCATCTGGGCGTTGGAGACGTAAGAGGTAGACACGGCCGCGCAGCGACGGCTATACGATTCGCTTCACAGCCGAGCGAGGTAACAGGTCTGCTTCATGGTGGTCATAAAGGGGCCTACTTCGTCGTCTACCTTCGAAACTACGGGTGTGATCACACGAATGATGACGACGATGTCTCCGGCGGCACGAACGAAGACGGCGCTGAGATCCGGCAAGTCCAAGCGCATCTTGAAGTCGAAGACGAAACACGACAATGATGACGATGAGAATTCTAGTGAGGGCGAGACGGCTCCACGGAAGGATCGCAACGGCGCACCACGAGACGAAGAACGGCGAGACGAGCCACGTGAAGTACCCGCGACACATGTCGAGGCCCAGGCCCACGCACCTGGAGGGTCACAGCTGGCAAACCAAGGACGGCCGAAGCGTCGGTCAGGGCACAGGGCACGTGCAACGTCCCCGAGGTCCATGGAAATGGAGGCGATCGCAGCTACACTGCGGCGGCTGACGACAACCGTGGCTGGTATGCAGCCTGTCGAGGCACCGTCGCGAGGTGACGAGCCAAACGGGGAACGCGCGCAGGTGGCTGCAGCGGCATTCGGCTCTGACGGTCACGAGAGACCGCAGGTGACGATGGCTTCGGACGAGGCGACGGGTGACGAGCAGCGGCGACCACCTGCTCCCGCGATGACAACGAGTACGACGAGCGCAGCAACGACCGGCAGGACAGTGCACACGAACGCTGGGCTGACGGTGCCCGTAGTTCCGGCGGCGAGGGCGATGAGCGACACGAACGTGATGGCACACCCGTACACCGGAGTGACGACGGCGGTTCCGGCGAGTCACGAGATGAGCACGATGGGCGGAGTGACGGCGACGGGTGACTGGAACGCGTTGACCGCGGCGATGCAAGAGCTGGCGGGACGGATCGATGGCTTGCAGGCAGCGAGTGAAGCTAGACGCGTTCCAAAGCGACCTGGGGCGGACTTGACAGCCGTGGCTGCAGCACTGCAGCAGCTGACGACAGCAGTGGCGCCCGCGATAACGACAGCGGCGGAGAGCGGCTCCCGACCACGCATACATCACGTCCATGCTCGGCGTGAGCAAAGAGACGGCGGCCAAGCGTCGGTGCAGCGCGGACGACGTCATACTGGCGGCCGTGCGGGATCGCGACGAACGTCGAGAGCGGTTCCGGCATCTTCGGACGGTGGAAGTAGCAGTAGCAGCAGATCAGACGAGTCGTCCAGCGACGACACCGGCACTAGCGACGTGGGCGGCAGCGAGAAGTGAGCAGCGGAAGCAGCTCGGAGAGCGACGATCAGTCCGGCGGCGACGACGGCCACCATGGCGACTCGAGCAGTGACGATGACGACCAGCGTGACGACGATCGGTGCGAACGACGTCTACGGCAGCGGGAGCATGAACCTCGACACGAACGAAGCCGACGACCACGTGAGAGACCATCAAGGCGCAAGAGTGTGAAAGACCTCGAACTTCCTACCTTCACTCCGTCGCCGAAAGTTTCGGTGTCGACCTGGATCGACAGGGTTGATCTGGCACTGAAGGGAGCTGCTGAGTCTGGGCGAGGCCGATGGTCAGATAAGTCACTGTACTTCATTTTGGGGAATAAGTTGATGGAAAACGCTGCCAAATGGTGGGTAGACATGGATCGGCGCCTACCTGAACGGAAGCGCACCTGGACTAACTTGATGAAAGCTCTTTTGCGCCGGTACGGGGAGAAGCTTGAGAAGTCCGCGGCTGAGTGGCGTGTCAGCATGAGACGAATGATGCCGGGCGAAACGCATGCCGATTTTGCGGCTGGCCTGCGTGACGTGGTCGGTAGAAACAATGTTAGTGAACGCGTGCTACTAGCCCAATTCTACAGATGTCTTCACAAAACGACGAAAAAGCTGGTCCGGCAAGAACCGAAGCCGCGAACCCTTGAGGAAGCAGTGGATAAGGCAACTGAGATCGATGATCCGATGGATAATGTTGCTCAAGGTATGATTAACATTGGTCAAGCCTGGGCTACAGCTCCTAGTCGCTACGTGATCCCAATGAGTGGCACGACCGGTGACACCAATGTGATCCCAGGGGTCAGCGGAACGGGGTTGGCTGCGGATATGATTGGGGGACATGATGGCGGAGCCATGGTGCGGTCAGAAATGGAGCAGGTGGCCCTATTCACGAATCTGATGGGGGTATACAATGCTTACTCCGGCACGTGGGATATTCCTCCAGGCCACGTGTGGAATGGGAAGTATTGGTACGAGCCACGGAAGGCGGCGAGAAGGTCTACTACGGTTACGACAGCAGGCCACAGGACGGCTGTCAAGGCAAGGTCGAAGAAGGAGAAGGTCGAGTCGAGCAGCGAGGAGTCCGACGCGAAACCGCGTCGCAAGCATCTGAAGGCCGCGGTAAAGCAGGCAGTGGTGGAAGGGAAGTCAAGCTCTGAGCGCGCAACGAGTGAACGCCGGAGTGTGACGTCTGGTGGCAGTGACGACGGGCAAGCGAGCGGCAACTGCTATCACTGTGGGCAGGCTGGTCCCTGGGCGTCTCAGTGTACACAGGAAGTCAAGTGCTATGCCTGTAATCAACCTGGTCACTCCGCACGTAACTGTACCGATAGCGAGGCGAAAGCAAGTAATGTGGAATACCTACAGTAACGTGAGGGGAAACCTCGAGCGACGTCGGGAAATGCCAGCCGGACGTCGCAACGGGGGTATGGCGTTCGAACCAGACCGAGGATCCCCGGCAATTAAGTGCAAATGAGGACGAACGGATGGTAGCAGCGGCTATGCCGACGCGAACCGCGAACGGTGGCAAGCGGAAAGCAGGGGCGCGGTGGTGCCGCGGCATGGACGAGAAACGAGGACCACTGAGGGTGGCGAATGTGCTGCTAATGGCCGAGTCGAAGGAAGAGTGTTTCGACGACGAAGCACCAACGAGCGAGAGCGAGATGAACGAGAATGAGAATGAGATGAATGAGATGAACGAGAATGAGATGATTATGAACGAGAACAAGAATAAGATGAGTACGAACGAAGACAAGATGAACGCGAATGAGAATTAGATAAGACAGAACGAGATGGATGTACTTACCTCGACGACGACGGACCAATGATGAGAGCGGTACGAGCGGCACGGTGTGTAGTGTCCGCAGGCCGTGGTAAGGTGCACCGAGTGGTGCAGAGGATGAAGGACGATGCGGTCTCGCATGTTGGCGAGCGGGCTGCACGGTACGTCGCAACGGTTCGGCCAGCGATGGCGACGGTTCGGTTCGCACACGCGGATCAGGAAAAGGAACTACGGGGGTGCGGTGGTTCCCCTACCAAGTACCCTAACAGCCGACTTGGGACTGAAGAAGGCGAGCAGCTTCGGCCTGGAGAAGTCGCGACGGCGACGTCGCACCAGGAACGTCAGCGGGACAGTGAGGACCTGAGCACCAGGCACGCTACAGTCTCTGCGGTGGCTAAGCTGTACAAACTGGGGCCTGGCAAAGCTGGAGAAGGCGACCCGCCGATCACCATTACGAATGGAGCGTCGACGACGGCGGTCGTGGCGGTGACGATGGTGGCAGCAGGCGGACCCCACGCGATGGACGAGACTCCGGACATGGCGGCCGCGGTGGACCACGAGACGGACCAGACGAGAGCAAATGAGAGAGCCATGGCGCAGTCGAGCGGGTCGGCGACCATCACGACATCCACGACGACAACTGTGGCAGCCACTTGCGCGCTGGTGGCGGCTTCTGACGAGGGCGAAAGTCGGATGCTGGGCGACAATGCGTCGGCGAGCGGAAAAACAGCGCCGTCCAGCACGTCGACGACGCGTGCGACAATCAGTGAGTCGCAGGAGGTGGACGAGGCCGCATTCACATCGGCCGAGTCGAACGAGATACCGATTGCGGTGCGCGAGGCGTACTTGTGTGCGAGTGAGACGATCGCGGAGAAGAAGCAAGACGGGTCAACGACGGCGTGAGGGATTGGGCCGACGAGCGACGAGGTGAACACGATGGCAAGGACCAGACCCGACGACGACGCGCCGGGCGACGACTCAGCCGACGTCCATGACGACGGAGACGATGGACGCGATGATGATCACGACGGACGGCGACGACACGGACGTGGGCGAGGCCACCGCGGTTGTGAGTGAGGACTCCGCGAGCCCAAACGACGAATCGACGAACGGTGGCGAGGAAATGAACGACCTCACACGAACCCGACGCACACGACGTCGAGAACGAAAGGTCGCGAAGTGCCGACGAGTGAAGACGCTACTAGCGAAACAACGGCGCGAGGGGCACGAGACGCAAACCGAGCAGCAGCGTGTACTCGCGGAACAACTTGAGCAACGCCGGAGAGCAGCAGCTGGGGAAATGGTGGATCTCGAGCGGCGCCGCCAAGAGCGCTCCAGCGAAGTCAGAGAGGCTTCCAGGGACCAGACGAAGACGGGGGCTGCGCGCGTGAGCCTCGTGAAGCAGCGACGCCGAACGATGAGCGCACCAAAAGCTACTGAAGACGACGAGGTGGAGTACGTAGGTGCCGATGATGGGCTGCCGACGGCCCTCCTGGAAGTGAACGGCGTTCAGCGACGAGTGAAACTGGACAGTTGCGCACGGTACACTATTGCGGGCACCGAGTGGATGCAACGTGGAGACAAGGCAGCCATGGAGGCGCCTGTAGACTACGTAGAAGGTATTGGGGGCTTCCTACTCGACGTGATTGGCGTGTGGCGGTTTCGATTCCGCAGTGTGTTCAAGGAAGATATTGAAGTTGACGGGTGCGTGGTAGCAGGATGTACGGACGAGTTCCTGTTAGGTGTAGACTTTATGCGGTCACGAGGCGCCACAATGAACTTCGAGCATAACGAAGTCAGATATCACGACAATGAGCGAACCGTAGTTATTCCGTTCCGCATCCATGACAGCAGTGGTAGAGCACGGATAGCCGGAGTGCGTATGGTTGGCAAGACGCGACTCCAAAAGCACGCGGTGACCCCGGTAGAAGTATCAGTGGCAGCAACGGATGGCGATTGTGGTCTATTCCTACCTACACACTATACTGGCGTCGTGATGCTGGCGGCCACGGTAACTACAGCACGCAATGGGCGCGCCTGGGTGCCGGCGATCAACAGTGGTGAGCTGCCTGCGACACTCCCGAACAAGAAGCAACTTGGCACGTGGGTGCCGATGGACTCGGATATGTCCATGCTAGCGATGAGTGGGGAATTGGAGGTGGAACGAGTGGGGCAATGGATCGACGAGCTTGGCGATAGCACCACGCCTTTGAATGACGAAAGTGATGTACATATTGGAGTTGATGAGCCGAATGTACGTGTATTAGTTACTAAACTACTTCGTGTCTACCGCTCATTGACTGCGAATGATAGTGAGTGCCTTCCTGCTACGACCTTGGATGTGGAGCACCACATCGATACTGGAGATTCGGCGCCCATCATGATAAAACGGCAACGCCAAGCACATACAGAAGATGAGATTATTGAAGAGAATGTGACGAAAATGCTACAAGCCGGTGTTATTGAAGAGTGCAATAGTGCTTGGGGCTTCCCAGTAGTTCTAGTCAAGAAGAAGGACGGCGAAGTGCGATTTTGTATAGACTATCGTGCGTTGAATAGGGTGACGAAGAAGGATGTCTACCCTCTCCCCCGCATTGACGAGACGCTTGAGGCGTTGGGTGATGCCCTACTGTTCACTACGCTCGACTTACGAGCAGGCTACTGGCAAATTCGAGTCGCACCTGACGATCGGGACAAAACCGCTTTTACCACGAAAAAGGGGCTTTATCGGTTCGTGCGCATGCCCTTCGGTCTAACCAATGCGCCTTCTACTTTTCAACGCATGATGAATGGAGTACTACGAGGGTTAACGTGGGTGACATGCCTAGTCTACTTGGATGATATTGTAGTGTTCACACGCGGTGGTATTGAGCGCCACGTAATTGAGTTGGCTAATGTATTGGAACGGTTAGCTCATCCTAGGCCGACCCTGAAACGCAAGAAGTGCATGTTTGCGACGCGGTCCATGGAGTATTTGGTCCACGAGTTGAGCAGTGATGGCGTGCGGCCATTAGAGCGACTGGTTTCCGCGGTGCGGAACTTCGCACGACCAACAGATGCTGTTGAGGCGAAGCGGTTTGTGCATTTGGGCGGCTACTACCCCCGGTTTGTGGAAGGTTTCGGGGCCATGATGGCGCCTATCACTAAATTGCTCAGGAAAGATGTTGAGTGGATATGGACAGAGGTGCAAGAGTCGGCGTTTAAACAGATCAAGATAATTCTTACGGAGAAACCCTTACTGATCTATCCTAATTTTCAGCTGCCGTTCCGAGTAGTCACGGATGCGAGTCAGGCGGGACTTGGTGCCTGTCTGATGCAGGACCATGGTGACGGCTGGAAACTTGTTGCATATGCAAGCAAAGTCAACAGCAGTACGGAAAAAAGTATGGCATAACGGAGCTTGAGTGCTTCGCGGTGGTTTGGGCGATCAAATTGTTTCGACCGTACCTGTATGGTCGCTTTATCATCGTCACAGATCACGCAGCATTAAAATGGTTAATGACGAGCCCCAACTTAACCGGCAAGCTACATCGCTGGGCGCTCACCTTACAAGAGTTTGACTTCGCGGTGGAGTACCGCCCAGGCACGACGAACGTGGTGGCGGACGCCTTGTCCAGAGCACCGGTAGCTGCGAAAATGATGGCGGCAATCAGACGGCGTCGGCGGGCAAGGCAGCGAGGTGCTGCACGGGCAGCAGCTACACCAACTGTTGAAGCAGCAGCAGCTTCAACGGTACACACGGCAACGGACGGTATGAGGGTGAGCACTGCAGGCGACGCGGGAATCGCGGCTGGACTAACCGTGGCAACTGAGGACGAACCGGCTGCGTGACGAAATGCGGTCGCAAGGCCAGCGGTACGAGCTCTGCCGGGCCTCCGACAGCCCGAGGACACCGGGTACAACATAGAGGTAGTAGGCAGCGCGGCGGATGGCTCAGAGCAGCAGGGACGAGATGCAGCAGTACCGGTAGCGACGACAGTAGCGGGAGAGGTCGCGGAGGCGACACGGGACGACGTCAAGGCGAAGCGAGCACGACGAACGAAGACTTGGCATGAAGGGACGCGACCACTGACGCGCGCGGAAGCGCGGCGACTTGAAGATGAGAAGAGACGAGAGCAAGAAACGGCGGCGAACTGAACGCCGCATGACGAGGTGAGCACGAGAACGGCGAGCGAGGAGCGCGCCACGGTCCATACGCCATCGACACCGGAGGCCCGCACGACGGTGACGCGAGGGTCAGCGCCGAACACGGAGACCCGGCCACGACACCGAAGTACGGGTAAGAGTGGAGCGACGACACCAGCGCCCGAGACGAACTGCGACGGCAACTCGGCGGCGACTGAAGACGAAGTATCAGCAGCACACGATGATAAGGTAGTAGTCACTACCACAATGGCGGTGGGCACCAGTGAGATGAGCACCAGCGGGACGAGTGCGGCGGCGAGTTCACGGACGCCGACATCGCTGACGACGACGACGGCGACGCCTCCGGCAGGGATGGCCGAGGCGACAGTACGGATGGGTGACCAAGGACGACGACGGAAACGAGTGACGTTCGCGGAACCATTGGAAACCGACGACGAGCCGCGTGCAGCATTTTGTGTCGACGGTGAACCAGCGCGAGCACCGCGACGGCGGCAGCGCAGGCACGGCGGTGACGAAGAAGAAACAAGGTGCAGCAGTAAGGCCAGGTGGTGAACGACCACGACCTGTGCAACCATCCACAACCGCGTCCGCTGCGACGGAAGCGCGGACGAGGGTGACGGGGACGACGTCGACGACGACGTCGTGGAACAAGGAGATGTCTACGACAGCAACTCGTGGCCACGCCGGTGCACGACGAGGCGTCGAGCGCGGAGATGACAATCGGCAACGAGCGGCAGCTAACGATGAACAACCCCGGGACGAGCAGCCACGAGACGAGCGGCGTGAGTCGCGAGACTCGCGATTGGGTGAACGTACACTACAAGTCACGGACGCGGAGATTGGGGCGGAACAGGCGCGCAGTAGGCTTGTGCAGCGACTGCTCGAGGCTGGTGAACACCGCGGACAGCGCGTGACGACGGCGTACGGACTGGCCGCTATTGAGACGCCGAACGGGCAGCGGATTATATTGCCTCCGGCATTATGGGCACCGGTGATGAAAGAGTGCCATGACTCTGTGTGGGCCGGGCACTTACGGGCCCCCCACACACATGCACGCATTGCACAACTGTACTGGTGGCCGAAGCTTCGGCAGGAGGTGAAGCGGTGGGTTCAGAGGTGCCAGGAATGCGGCAGCCGAAAGGCCAAACCGCGCGAGGTCATTCCTCCCCTGAGGAGCATTGGAGGTGGCGACGTGGGAGATCGCTGGGCATTAGACGTGGCTGGCCCACTGCCAACCACGGATGGCGGAATGAGATACGTAATAGCTGCCGTGGAGTACGTGACACGATATGCTGTTGCCACAACGGTGCAACAACATACCGCGGAGACGGTGGCGGCATTCTTGATGAGGCACATTGTACTACGGTTCGGAGCTTTTCGCGAATTGCTTACGGACGGGGCCCCCGAGTTGACGGGGAAGGCCATCGAGCAACTAGTGGTCATGTTGCAAGCGCAACAGATCAACCCTGTGCCATACAGGCCACAGATGATTGGTTCGGTTGAGCGGTTCCACCGCACGTGGAAGGACTGCATTGCGACCTATATGCATGATGAAGAGCAGCGAGATTGGGACTTATGGATAGATTTCGCTGTTTATGCTTACAATAGTGGTCACCATTCTACGGTGTTACTATCTCCCAATGAGCTTATGATGGGGCGGCGCTTACGAGACCCGAACGACTTATTGAGGCGGGCGAGCGTGGCTGAAGCTGGCCAGCTGACGAGCTATCACCGGCGGCTCTTGACTGTCATGCGGAGCAGCTGTGAATGTGCTGAGACGGCGAGGAAGCGTGAGCAGCAGCGCTAAGCACCGTACTACGACCGCAAAGTGCGAGAGAAGAGAGAATTCACGACGGGTGACCGGGCGTGGTTGTACAAGCCCCCGCGAGGGCCCAAAGCAACGAAGTTAGTGCATCAATGGCTGGGTCCTGTGCGGATCATCGAGGCCGCAGGCTATGACAACTACTTGGTCGAGATGGAGGACGTCGCGGGCGAACCTGAGCAATTTTTAGCCCACGTGTCATTGATTAGCTACCATCAACCTTCTACACTACTGAAGACGGCAGCGGCCGATATTGAAGCCCAGTTGGAGTATGAAGGCTCGCTCGAATGGGAAGAAGATGCAGCGTCGGCAAGAGCGCATGTGGGAGCAGAGACGGCTGCTATTCGTGCAACCAAGGCGAATCGACCTGCAAAGAGAATGCGAGACGCAATGACAAGTGAGGAAAGAAGCATCGGATCAAGTGAAAGAGTGGTGGAAGTTCGACGACGGCGTAGAAGAAATGCAGCCGGGCAATACGTACTCGAATACGAGGTGCGACCCATACAACGAGACAGAGACGGTCAGCGAGAGAACGATAACAACGGATGGTGGCTGTCGGTCACAGAGTACGACGCGCTCCTCCAGGCCGGAAGGGTCGTGGGAGACCCTTCAAGTGGAGAAGTCGTGTAACAGATGGGCCCAGCCGAGGGACCCATCTGTGGCAGATGTCGGCGAGCGAGACGTAGGCGGCGACGAGCAGCGACGTGAAGCAAACGCCATGTTGAACGAGGGCACGGCGATGATGGGCGGCATCGGAGTGGTCCGGGAGCGGTCGGCGAAGCCAAGCGGACGCTCCTGAGTGGCCGAGTTGACGAAGAGTGGCACAGCCAGCAGGACTCGGGGCTTGCAGTTGGCACCCGAGGGTTGACTCGACACGGCGGCCGAGGCACGAGACTGCGGGCGACAGAACAGAATTTGCGGGCTCGAGCACACATCGAGACCGCCTGTAGCGCGAGCTGCATCGCGAGACGCAGCGAACACGCACACGAAGAACGGGGACGTTAGTCCTCCTGAGGAACGAGGGACTTCCGTAGCGTTAGATACGAAGCCAAGAAACTGTCGTTGGACGGTTGAGGCTCACGACGAGGAATTGACAGACAGTGTGGGAAGTGGCTAGCGAGGGCTGGCGACGGACGCGTGATTTTGGGCTGGACGTGGGTTAGGGTTGGCATTAGCTTGTGTTTGGTTGAGTTGAGTGTAAAAGAGGTTCTAGTAACCCCACCTTAATAAAATTCGACCGAACACGAGGGTGGACGGTCGGGCGCAGCGATTGATATCGCTGTCGGCCATCTGGGCGTTGGAGACGTAAGAGGTAGACACGGCCGCGCAGCGACGGCTATACGACTCGCTTCACAGCCGAGCGAGGTAACAGGTCTGCTTCAATTACATGATGATTATATCAAGCACCTTTTCTGATTCGTCATAAATGAGATCGCGTCAAACAAAAAGCTGCTTAGCCACCATTTGGGTTTTTCGAGAAAAACGGCTTTAAAGATTGGCCAAGCAAAATCGCACTTAACAGGGATATCCCAGGAGAGGCGATTTTCCAAAAGTCTAAATTTAGAGCAGGTGTATCGCCCATTACGTTTTCACCCCGAAGGATCGATGACCACCGCTGCGAACAGCGAGCACCGTGAGCCCACCAGCGCCATTCCTGGCAGCAAACACCATGCCAGCGGCACTGCAACTGGAGCCTGCGGCACTGCAGCTGGAGTCTGCGGGCCAGAAGCCCCAGAGGTACAGGAGACAGACCACGCGCCAGTGAGCAGTCCACCAGCGAGCAGCCAGGCCAGCCTCAAGCCAAGATGACTCCTGGGATCTCTGTGCAACGCGCCAGACGGCATTGTGGACGCTGATTCCGACAACAGCGAGTGGGAGCCGTCGTCTCATGGTGGAAGCGACTGTCTTCCGTGGAAGATAACTGCATGGACGGCGTCGGTGGGCCTTCTTCAAGTGATGCATGCAGCTCGGAAGAAAGCATCATTTTGTTCGACGGACACCTTCACGAGCGAGTTACAGCTTTGATTTGTGAAGACGGATGCAACGAAGGCTACCTTCGCGGAAAAACAGGTGAACTTGAAACCTTTCTTCGCTCTACCGACCACATGAGCTCCAAGGAGAAGAAGCAGAGCATCATCACTGCACTGGTGCTATTGATGAAGATGGACACGGCTGCTCGTCGCCGAGGAACTGATGAGCGGCAAACCTTATCGTACTACCTACCGCTGGTTAGCTGCGTTTGTCGTGACGCGTGGTGTCAAGTGTATGGTGTATCTACTGCTACTATCACGCGCTATAGACGCCAAATTCAGGCAGGTACCTTCTCCATCCAGCCGCACAGGGGCAAGATGAACTTGAACACTAACAAAATCCAGATTCGCTGGCTCGCACAATGGTTCCGCGATTTTGCGGCCATACTCGGAGATGTGGTTCCTGTTCGTGTGCGCACTCAAGAGACGGTCAACGGAGTTGTGAAGAAGCGCTACTCGGCAGAGGAGTACACGCTACTTCCAGCGTTCTTCACTAGGGACCAACTGTACACCGAGATGGAAAACTATGTTGCTGAAAACGAGATGGACGTTCGAACGCCCCAGTCATCTACATTTCGGAAGCTACTGCAGAAGTGTTGCCCTACGATTCGCATACGCTCGCATCGGAGCAACGTCTACGTGTGCTCCATCCTCTACTTTCGCATGAAGTCTGGGGTCGCTGCAGAGCTCACTGAGGAACTCGGCGTTCACACCGCAGCAGCCAAAAAGATGAGGTACGACGTTTGGGACACAAGAATCATTTTGTTTTGGTGTGGATACTAAGATCATTTTGTTTTATTCTGAATAGTTTTCTAACAGAAAAGAGTACAAACGCGACCTGGAAGCTGCCTCGGACGACCACGCAGTGATTGTGATGGATTTTAGCCAGAATCTCACGCTACCCAGCGTGACGGCGACTCCTTCCCAGTGGTATTTTCTGTCGCTGGTGAATGTGTTTTTCTTTGCCATCTACTACGCGAACAAAAACATCCAGTACAACTACGTGTACGAAGAGTCGGTGGCTAGCAAAGGAACAGACGAGGTAACCAGTCTGCTTTACCACTTCATCCAGAAGATCGTCGTTGTCAATTGACACAAGAAACTCACTACATACACCGACAACTGTGGGGGGCAGAACAAGAACAACTTCGTGGTGAAACTGCTGCTGGGGCTCGCCCAAATTGGTGAGCTGGAGACTATCGACATGAAATTCTTTGTTAAGGGTCGAACTAAGAATGCAGTAGACTGTGGATTTGGCCATATCCGAAAGAAGTTTGCGCGTGAAGACGTGTGGACGATGGACCAGCTGCTGGAGGTAGTGAACGCTGCTTCCAACTCCGCGTTAATTCATGTACCGAAGGAGAACTCCGTGATGAAGCTGTTCCGGACGGTCGTCCAGGAGGCCTACAAGGACATGAAGGGCGTGCAGAGCTATCAACTCTTCGGAATGGCAACCTCAAACCCAGTAGCCGTGTCGTGTCGTGCAAGCCTAGACAGTGATGCGGTGACGCAAGCTTTACGGCGGTCCTACGACGGTATTCCTACATCTGATGCAAAGGTGCGTGGTCTCTTTGAGAGCCCCTTGGAACTACTATCGCCGCCATTGCCCAATTTCGAAAAGAAGCAGCAAATGCACAGCAAGGTGCTGACCTACGTCCCAGAAGAGTACCGATCAGACCCAATCTACGATGCGCCTAATGAAGAAGAAGAGCAGAAGGCAAATGAAGCAAAACAGGCGCGCCGAAAGGCCGCAGCAAAATGGAAGAGATCAACCAACACCTCTGCTGAAGCAAAAGAATCGACCGATGTGACTGAAGAAGGAGGTAGAGGTGCGAACGACGCCGGGGTGGAAGAGCAGGATAAGGAAGCCGCGGCGCCGCAGTCAGGGAAACAGCGTCGAAAGCGCTCGAGGAAGGAGAAGTAAGTGTAGCCAGCCCCGGAATGTCAGCAGTAAATCAGAATGATCCTTCCGTGCATTTTCCTAAAATAGACATTTCGGACAAAAAATAACCCTTGGTATTTTGAGATCGTGATACGAACGCTCAAATTTGAACAGGAAGAAGGATGAATTAGAGTACCAGAGGTGGCCCATTCGATTCAGAATAGAAAATTGTACTGGAGCAAACCAAATTTTTTTTTGATGAAGTTAGTTTTTGAGGGCATCACGTTTTTCAGACGACCACAGCTCGTTCAGTTTTCAACTTCTTTGAGCACTGAAGACACCACGAGAAAAAGGAGATGCACCGCTTTCCAATGATGAGCTTAAATCGCGATTCGTACTGAGGTCCGTAAGCATTTTCTTCGTTTGACGTGGTCTCAAATATGGTGGATATGCAGTTGAAGTTCGGTAAAAGGGCAAAACGATGCGCCCTTTTAGTAGGGGTAATCGTACCTTGTTCTGCAAAACACCTTCAAGGGGCCGAAAATGCGCCTCTCGTCGCGAAAGATATAAACCTTTATATCGTTTATACAGGTAAACTTCCTGGATATTTGCAGGTGACGGCAGGCTGACCGATTCATCGAGTAATGACATAATGCGCGGACTTTTCGAGACTGGTCAGATGTAGTATACCTCGACCCAGCAGTCCTGTGTTTGGTTGAAGAGGAGAAGGACTAGAAGCACTAGCCGAATATGTAACCCCTCAAAGCAAGGTTGCTGTCAAAGAGTGGTATGCGGTAGTATGCGATGCTATAATATATGTTGAACAATGAAATCCGTGGTGAAGGTTACATATATGTAAAGAGTAGGCAATGGCTCTAAGCCCTGGCTTAGCTAATACACTAGTCCGTTTGAAGAGCATGGGTGGCGAGCGGAGGGTGCTCTCCGCTTCGCGGCGAGGGTAGACCGAATAGTATATCCGACCTACCGACAACCCTCGGCAAAGGATTCCAACGGAAATGTGCAGAGATACCCGTTTTGTCTGATGAGGGAGATACATTCTGTCAGAAATGCTCGCATTGGTTGTCGGTCAGACCTATCTCGGCGTTGGACGAGTCCATAGATTCGCTGACGTGTACAGATTCACACACGTTCTGGATAGAATGTGCGTTGCGTCAGCGTGTTGTCATGAGTGGTCTCGCATGCATGGTGATGTACTTTGCTAATGTTGTAGTATTCGCAAGGTTCCAATCCGAATGACGTACGACGTACATGCGCGCGACTGTCAAAACAAGTCTGAAACTCAGTGTACAAAGCAGAGGTTGTAGTTTCCGCAGCAGCTACACTTGAAACACGATCTGTGACAGTATAGGTAGAGAAGACCGGGTCACATGCGCGTTGCAATCTATTTTCACACATACCTACTCATAAGTGTTTCACCATATTCATTTCCAAGTCCCAGAGCAGGTTTTACTTGGACAGTATGCGAACAACTACAATTTTTAAATGCATCGAACAGAATTGTCAACCAAGTCAACCAATCAGCCATCTATTGGCATTTGACCTGATGAGCTCGACGCACAGACAATTTGAAGCTACCTCGTTACAAACAAGATGCTTTTGCCTTCTCTGCCTTGTCCAACACTATCGAACAGAGCGAGGGGTCTTCGCCCGCGCCCACGACAACAGAGTTAGTTAGCCCCCGCGTAGTTTCCACAGCATCCGCGTCTGGATGCACAGTGAGGATATGCAGTACGCAAACCGTTGACTCCACATGAGAGCGGATAGCAGCCGCAACCTTGGCCTTTAGCATCCACTTAGCAGTTTGTCTGATGTCTACGTTAGGATATGCTATCGAAGCAGTCGGGGAAGGTACGCACACCCGACATCATCAGCCAGTGTGATCATGCTTCGCAAAAGAGCGCATATACCACTTGTCTTTAGCTGAACATGGTGATTCACGTGTGAATTATACTTGCGTTGAAAACCTCACATGGATGGTTTGTGATGGGATAACGCCAATGAATCTAGAAAACCGGTCATCTCCAGTCGTGAGTATCTATCCACTGTTCCGAATAATATATCACAAGCATGATTTTGCCTTCCATTCCGAAATGACTCATTTCCTAACCGTACACTACTCAATGTAGCTAGTAGTGAAATGCATATCCATAATTCCCGTAAACACGGTCACCCCAGGTATCTGGGTGCCTTGCCCGTTTATGGACATTGTAAAGCACATGAAAGAAGCACATCAAGCACTTGCTATTGCGGAATACACCAATGCTCTAAAGAGCATTGAACTGAGCATCCTCCTCATCCCCCAAAACCACATCAACGCAAAGGGGAGTTTGAAATACTCGCTGGTATACCTGAGTGATACACCCAAACGCTAACTCGTACTCTCGATGGGTCCTCTCGCTGACAACAAGAACAGCCCCAAGGTGGTACAGTCTGGAGCAGGTAACAGGATGTCCCATGTGACTACGTTTAAACGTTGCATCAGGATGGAACATATCGAAAATGTTCGTCAACTCGAATCTGGTGCTCTATTGTAGGCCACATCGAGAACGAAAGTCCTTTCATCACTGCCCTTCTCAATCCATCTTCGTCATCAACATGTCCAAAGAGAAAGCCTTGTCTCCTTCGATACCGTCACAGTTGAGAGATGCTATCGCCAGCTTTTTAACATCTTCTCTACCATTTCGAGAAAGGTTCTTCTTTCGCAGGCGCTTCACAAAGTCTGTCACTTGCCATATCTAACGGAGGGGCGGGAATATCAAAAGCGCGACGAAGTTGACCCCAAAACCTTCGCGACCTCACGCCATACGAATCCATTTTTCTTATGAGCTCCTTCACCGCTTTTGTTATTGGCACCCTGTGAACACCTCAGCACGCTTACTTACCGCGTAAATGCTCCTTAATGTTGATGTATACCCGCCACGCAGGCCTGGTGGGAATAACTGTGAACAGAGTTAGGGTTACCGCGCTGCTGCGCCGGGTCCCCGCGTCTCGCCAATACATTCCTTCTCCATCGGTTGGACTCTTCGGGAGACACCAGAGGAGCTTATATAGCCCCACCTACAGGTATGCAGGATGAAAAGTTCAACACAGATCATGACTCCTATTACTCCACTGAACTCAACACTACTCACTGTTTCGGCAGTCCTCCAGTTTCGCACAAGATGACGGACAAGATTCACTTCAGCAATCACTCGGTAATTCGACCGTCTGTATCGCAGATTAGACAGTCTATTTTTCGCTTTATATATGCACCAGAACAACAAAATGCGCGGTGCTTTAAAATTTTTCGCCGGAACCACGGTAAGCTAGTAGCGTCCACGCTACGTGTGGCGTCGCTTGCTTGAAGAGCTCTAAGCGTCCAAAACGGAAAATGTGTTCGATGCTGGTTGGTCAACGCAGTACTACCTAGGTTTTGATGCGCCAGTCGTGGCAGGGAGCGACAACTTATGCCGTAGAAATCGGCCGTGTGGCTCAGAATTACGAGGCAAATCCATAGATGATATCGCTATAAACAGCTAGCGCTATCGCCATGGTCAAACACAACACTTCTGCGTGGCTTGGCCGTACGGTTGGGGTCAACACTATGGCGGTTTGTAGCAAATAGACCGAGACAATTATCGTTAGTGACGATTTGCTTCATCACTTTAGCCTCGTGTCACTATATGTACACGTACTGCATGGTACTGTGTACGTGGTGGACGCGAGCAACTGGCCGGTTGTGTTCAGTTTTACCCACGACCGCAAATATGTTTGCTGACGCCCCATCCCGAATTGGTGTCACTCCAAAAGGTGTCTTGCGGATCTGTGACCACGTTTGGATCCATCAATCTCCCAATCACTTCACATCTCCGAATTCCCGAATTCAGCTGCACCACACTTCCTGAGCGCAAGTCAGCGCTCGCAACATCCCCTTCTATCCTTACGCCCCGACGGGATGGGTCGGACACATGTCCTACCAAACCACTTCGGCCTTCTGATACATCCGGCCAGCGACACCCCGTCCCCTCCGCGATTACGCAAGCAGCGCAACAGCAAATGGAAACTAGCTTTGTCTGCGCAATATTTTGCCTCTAGCCCAACCCGGAGCGGTGGGTGTATATCCGCCATTTTCTCGGTCACTTTGTTCCACCCACTCTCGAACCTGTTGTGAAAGGGTATATTATGAAACGGTGCGGCGGATTACGATCAGATCTCGCCCAAACTCAGTGACATAATCGACGCGTCGCCGACGAAGCTCCCTCGGTGACACGGGTGGATGTCACGCCGCCTTGAAGCGTTGCGATCGGAGGAGGCGATCTCGGCCCGGACGTCGATCGCGTTTTGTAGTGCCGGTGTGCAGTCACCCAAACTTCGTCTTCTTGGTTCGAGGCGCCGCTGGAAAGATTGACCCTGGAATGCAAGCGACCGTGTCTGAATTAGTTCGTCACTTGTGGTTGTCGTTCGAGGAGACTGTACATCGATATAGAGGTCAATCCACCGGTGGCCTTAGGCTCAATAAACCCTTACTGGCGCAGCATCTTGACTAGCCGCTCCATGACTACGGCAGCAATCGTCAGCAGCAGCGGGAGTTGCTGCTGCTGACGATTGCACGTGGTATTAGAAATAATTTGCGCCACCAGTCACCCAACGCTCAACGAACCTCGGAGAATCACAGAGCTACGTAGTCGCTGTCGAACGTGCTCCGCCGCATCATTCGCGAAGACCAAGATGCGGGGACCTGTCTCGTCGTAGACGGTGATATTGCGCTGGAGTGAGCCTTGCTACTGTCTGTTTGGACGTGTGTCAAAGGCAGATCCTGCCCACGAAGTGCGCATTATAAATGACCCATTGTTTCCTGCTGGAGACTCTGCCACTGATCCGATAGTTCAGCCTGACCTCCAGGCCTCCCTCCACTGGTGGACGACAACATCAGCGTGATTGCGCGCCGGATTAAGGAGCTGTTACAACCCTCACCATTTACACCAGTCAAGTTAATGCGGGGCGATGAGAAGTAGGCATTCAAACATATACATGAATACTCGCCGGTGCGCACGAAATTCGCTGGGATTCTACCCGAGGAGGCTGCAGTCTCGATTAATGCCGAGATTCCGCTTGGTTGAACAGGGGACCTGGTCCACCACAGCCTGCTATTTCCTTCTTGGCCGCCGCAAAAGCTTTCACGTCTCAGTCCAAATGACTCCGACACGTCCCCTTACTTCTGCTTCAAATGGGTCAATGACCACGTGCTCATCGACGAAGGTGTCTCGCACTGACTGGGATGTGTGAATGTGCTCTATAGCTGGAAATTCTGGCTGTGCTCGGACCTCGATTGATCAGCCAGAAAAAGTTTACGCGGTGGTCGATAGCCCTGAAGTGGGATACCGAACACCTCACGGTTTCGATTTCCGACAGCAAAGCCACCAAAGCGCTCCACCACATCCTGGCAATGCGCCAAAACCCCTTCGTTACTCGTTCCGAGCAGCCGGATCTCCTGGGCTCCCTGCGGTTCGTCTGCTCGTACATTCGCCCCTCGAAGCCCTTCTCTCACCGTCCTGCAGCACTGCACCGCAAAACCCCAAAGGTAGGCGAGATCCGTCTCAGTGAAGAGACTGTACTATTATATGTCGAAACCGGCTTCGTAGCATGCCGCTTCGGTTTTTCTCCGAGCCATTAACAATGGATATCAACGTTCGTGTGGACATTATTTTCGGTGCTAGTGACTTCGGTATCTGTGGGCTGCATGCCACCCGCAACATTTTTTTCTCTGAGTTCAATTTGATGGCGACGAGCGGCAAATGATTGAACAAGGTGTGCTATCTATCAATGTCCTGGAACGGCTTGGCACCGTGTGGGCTATTTTGTGCTGGCACCGCGATTTGCGTCCTCCTGTAGACAGTTTGATCCACGTCAAGTTTTAACCGCTCTGTGGTTTCCTGATGCAACAACTTAAGCAACAGCGATAGCTTGACGCTAAAGTAAAACCGTATACTTGGAGTGGTTGAAGATCGGTGGGGCCTTCGGGTGTTCGCACATCATGTCCTAGGCCAAGTCAACACTATGACGGATGCGGGCGCTCGAGTTAGAAATGTCCATTTTGTTAACTGGTAGCGCAAACTAACTCGTGGGTGGTGACAGGCTTTCGTTCCAGCCGATATTCGGAACGTCTATGGTCTCCCTTTAGCAGCAGTCCCTAGTCAGATTATCGCGGCACCTGTATGCATATACCTAGCGTCACTGAATCATGTTCTGTCGTGTGGCGCTTTTGCGAACATCACAAGCAACAGCACGTCAACGCGAATGTGATCCGCAGCGAGCACAAACGTTTGGGCATGAGTTTTTCGTCAACTGGGAGTCATGCCAGGCCCCGTAAGGCCACTTTTATGGTGCCAAGACCTTCGTGGCGAGTACATTCGTTCGCGCCATGACCAGCAGATGTTGCCGCAGGATGATATGTAATAGCTAGGTTGGTGCGTGCTATGGTGTTTGGGGGAGGGGGGGGTCTGATTCAGCCAGCAGTAATTGTTCTGAGCGAAACCCTGCTATGGAAGGTGGTGATCCTGATATTTGCCCTCAGCCTATTGAGCTTGAGGAGTTAGTAAATTATCACCCGTTTGGCCAGATCTGTCGACCTTCTGTGCGAGCTGGCATCACCCGCGTTAAGTGGACAGATGCTTGTTGGTCTAACTATTAGATCTCGCAAGTCTTGGTCACTCTCTTGACCACCATGCTTGTCATGTTGCGCAGTCTTCTACATCTACCACTCTGCTTGTGTATTGTCCTTGCTATCTCTGCTTGTTCGCTGCACGAATTTCTGGCTATTTGTGATCCCTGTATACTTCTTTAGTAACGTGGAATTATCGTTGCGTAGCTGTTGCGTCGGCCCACTTGAGTTTCGATCGACTCGACATATTTACAACCAACTAGTACGCCATTGGTCTCCTTTCCGCGGCGCGAACGATAGGCGTTTTGCTTGGCCACAACCAGTGTCATCTCTTGTACGCTAATACGCTCGCGGAGGCTCTCTGTAACTTCCACCGAACTGTCTGTGTCAAACTTCAGCCGTGACAGACTGACGTTTATCTCCTTTCCCGTCAAGAAATGTCTGGCATCAAACGAGTAATTGTCGGCTCCTACGACCCGGTACGGACCTACCCAGCGGACCAACACGTTGCCACAGTAGCACTTCGCCTGAGGACGAGGCCACCCACTTCACCAGCAAAGTTGTCGCAGAGTGCGTAGTCGATTGAAGCCATGACTTCATGTTGACATACAACCCATGGATAAATGGAATCCTATAATGTGCAAATCGGGATACCATCCATATCCTTCGTGAACTACGAAGTGGGCACACATATTGTGTGTATATTTCATCCGCACTAATCGCAACGCGGTGACGGCCACGGTGCTGGCACTCCTCGTGATCGCGTAGGCTGGATCACACGATCATGTTCACGTCGCCTGCGGTGATGAAGTCGTCTCCTGGCGAAGCGGCGCTCTCGGAGAACCCTCTCTTAAGGATTGTTGGGTTGCTGCGGCTAGCAATACCCAGTAATTTGGTGGAGGTTTAGCTAGTAACGAGAACCGTGAGTGGTTTTGTGACCACGAGTCGAACTTGAATATCACGCTATCACTGAGAAGTTGTCATCAATGCCTACAATGTAAGTACACCATGATGCTACAAGAACTCCTGTCCAGGAAAAATGTGTACATAAAAACATCATGCACTAAATTGACTATCGAAATATACTGTAATGCATTTTATGCACTAATTTGATATGGTGATGAATCCTATCTTATGTCATGTCATGATCTGCTATAGGCTCGCGTATCGAGATCCGAGAAACAGCAAACACGGAGCTGAAGCCTGAAGAGATCCCCGCTGCTCCCCCCCTGTCCCCGTCATGAGCGCGCAGTCCACGTTCTCGCAGACGCCCGCCTACAAGGTCCGTCTGGCCGGCCCGAAGGAGGTGGCGGCCGAGGAGGCGCTCGTCTACGAAGGTAAGCGTCACCGCCAGTGCGGCTGATGCAACGCGATCTTTGCTCCCCTCGCCACGTCGGGACTGAGTTGCTCTTTGTATGCAGAGCTGAAGCGGACTATCACTCTGCTCGAGACCGTGGTGAAGACCAACGCCAAGGAGAAGATCCCGCGCATCCTGCGCACCACCAGCAAGCTGCGCAAGACGCTGTCGGTGGCGCAGCTGCAGCTGGCCGTGGAGCAGCTGCTGCCCGCGCAGAACGCCTCCAAGCCTGCGCTGCTGGCGCTGCTAGCCAAGATCGACGCCAAGGCACAGGTGGCTGCTGCTGAGGCCCGTGCCGCGGCCACGAAGGACCAGGATGTGGAGATGACGGACGCCTCGCCGGAGGTGGAGACTCCTGCTGCTTCTGGTGCCCCCGCGGCCGTGGTGCTGCCCGTGGTGGACCTCATTGAAGTGGAGATCTACCTGTTCCTGTACGTGCTGGCCGCGCTGATGAAATACAAGCTGGCGCAGGAGGCGCTGGACACGGTGGACAAGGTGGTGGCGCGCTGCCAGCAGTTCAACCGCCGCACGCTGGACCTGTTCCAGGCCAAGGTGTTCACGTACTACTCCACCATCCACGAGCAGTTCGGTCACGACCTCCCGGCCATCCGCAACACGCTGTTGGGCGCCCACCGCACGTCGTGCCTGCGTTACGACGAGGCCGGCCAGGCCACGCTGATTAACCTACTGCTGCGTAACTACCTGAAGGACAACCTGTACGAACAGGCATACAAGTTTGTGAGCAAGACGACGTTCCCCGAGACAGTGTCGAACAACCAGTTTGTCCGCTACCTGTACTACGTTGGCAAGATCCAGGCGGTGCAGCTGGAGTACACCGAGTCGTACACGAAGCTGATGCAGTCGATCCGCAAGGCCCCGGCCAACACGGCGTTTGGCTTCCGGCGTACAGTGTACAAGCTCGCTATCATTGTGCAGCTGCTCATGGGTGAGGTACCTGAGCGCAACGTCTTCAACCAGGATGAGCTCCGCAAGGCACTAGCGCCGTACCTGCAGCTCACCAACGTACGTTTATTGATTGGTTCGACCACATTAACGTGCGTTCTGGTGGTAATTGACGACTAACGCTGTTGTGTTCCTATCGGGCGTACTCAGGCTGTCCGAGTTGGTAATCTGGAGGACTTCAACGTGGTTTTGTCGCAGCACGGTGCGGTCTTCAAGGCGGACAACACGTACACGCTGATCCTTCGGTAAGTGAGATGGCATTCATATTTGTTCTAGCCTAGCCACTATTTTTCGTTTGACCGATCCATCGTTGTGCACTTTGTGTAGCTTGCGTCACAACGTCATCAAGACGGGTCTACGCAAGATCAGCACCTCGTACTCGCGGATCCTGTTCACGGACATTTGCGAGAAGCTCGCGCTGGAGAACGCCCAGAACGCCGAGTTCGTGTGCGCCAAGGCGATTCGGGACGGCGTTATCGATGCAGTGATCGACCACGAGAACGGCTGGCTGCAGCTCAAGGAGACGGTGAACGTGTACACCACGAATGACCCGCAGACCGCCTTTCAACGGCGTATTACCTTTTGCCTGGACGTGCACAACGAAGCTGTCAAGGCCATGCGCTACCCGCCGGATGCCTACAAAAAGGATCTGGAGAGCGCTGAGGAACGTCTCGAGCGTGAGAAGCAGGAGGAGGAGCTGGCCAAGGAAATCGAAGACGAGATGGACGAGGGTCTGTAAGCGGACGAACACCGTGTGTAGCCTCTTGTTGCAGCAATCGTTACGGTTGAGATACAAGGTGGTGCCTTTGTCCCTAGCTAGAATGTGAGAGGGTGTAGCACAACAGCAGCGCTGCCGCTTACACCACCGATAAGCGATCGAAAGCAAGACACGTCTTACCGCACATAAGCACACCGACACACTGGCAGCACCCGCCGCGATCGATATTCATGGCATTACTTTTCAGATGACAATTTCGAGCCTCGAGCGCGAGTGTGTATTTGCTTGTTACAGTGCTGCCACCCGAGAGCTCCAGGGCTGCTGCGCTCACTTCTTCTGGGCCCAGAGCGGCGCCTGGTAGCGGTCCGAGTGGAACGGCGACTGGCCGGCCACCCAGCCGGGCACGTTCTTCATGACCTGGCGCTCCTTCTCCAAGATGTGCTTCTCCTGCTCCAGGAACTCGACGTCGGCCTCCGCCTGCAGGAACGGCAGCAGCGCGATGCGGTTCTCGCGCTCCTCGCGCGCCACCTCGCGGTGGTGCTTGTTGTGCTGGCCCACGAGGTAGTAGCCCACGGACGTGACGAGGAACGTGCCGAGGAAGAGCGACCATCCCGGTGGTCCGCGCGTGGCCGGGCCGTTCTTGACGAACTTGACGGGCTTGAAGCCGCCCGGCGGCGGCATCTCCTGGTTGGGCGCGTGGAAGTTGGGCGTGGCCATGGCTGCGGAGCGGGCGGGCGGGCGGTCAGGCGCGGGTCGGCGGTGGCGGGGCTGGCAGCTTCGCTTCTCGGCCTCAAGTTGTGCGGCGCAGGGGAGCGCGAGCAGTACTTGGTGTGGCAGACACAGATATTGCGTGGCAGGAGCATCATAACTTGCTATTTGTATGTGGAATGAACCTCCGCCACATGTCGTACAGCGTTCGTCACCGACGTCAGCCGCGCGAGTTGATTGGTGTGGTCTGGCGGAATAGGTTGTTCACCACCAACTCGGCCTACGAGCAGAAGCGCAGACAGCAGCAGCGTCTCTCGCGTCTCTCGCGTCTCGGACCGACCGCTCGCCCGGCAGCCATGGCCAGCAGCATCTGCCCCACGTGCTCCTGCACGGAGATCGACGTGGTGGACGTGAGCGGCGAGGCCGTGTGCGTGAGCTGCGGCACCATCCTCGAGGAGAACAACATCGTGTCGTCCGTCGAGTTCCAGGAGTCGGGCGGCGGCGCGCACTCGGTGGTGGGGCAGTTCGTGTCGGCCACGGCCTCCAAGTCCTACGGCAACATCGGCACCAGCGGCCGCAACTACGGGCTCGAGTCGCGCGCCAACACGCTGGCCAACGGCAAGAAGAAGATCCGCCAGATCGCCGGCATGCTGCGCCTGGGCGACCACTACGTGGACTCGGCCTTCCGCCTCTTCGCGCTGGCGCTGCAGCGCAACTTCACGCACGGCCGCAAGACGCAGACGGTCATCGCCGCCTGCCTCTACATCGTGTGCCGGCGAGAGCGCTCGCCGCACCTGCTCATCGACTTCTCGGACAAGCTGCAGATCAACGTGTACGTGCTGGGCGGCGTCTTCCTCAAGTTCTGCAAGCTGCTGCAGATCCACCTGCCGCTCATCGACCCGTCGCTCTACATCCACCGCTTCGCCTCGCAGCTCAACTTCGCCGGCAAGACGCACAGCATCGCCACCACGGCGCTGCGCCTCGTGGCCACCATGAAGCGCGACTGGATCGAGACTGGCCGCCGACCGTCCGGTATTTGCGGCGCGGCGCTGCTCATTGCAGCGCGCTCGCAGTCGGTCATGTGCAGTCTGCACGACGTCATGGACGTTGTCAACATTGGCGAGCGCACGCTGAAGCAGCGACTGTACGAGTTCTCTCTCACCCCCACGGCGCAACTGACCTATGACCAGGTTGGCAAGCTCGAGATGTCACGTGTCGAGTGCGACCCGCCTAGTTTCCAGCGTCACCGCGAGAAGGAGGTCATGGAAATGCTACTGATTGAGTCGGAAAAACTGCCTCTGGAGCAGAAAGCGCGCAAACGGTTAACAAGAGGAAGACAAGATTCAGCTGACGATAGCGACGAGGACGAGGACGGCGCCTTGGGGAAAAGCATGTTAAACAAGAAAGCGCAGCGCATGAAGGACGAGGAGATGTCTCGCTTCTTGAGCGGCGATGCGTATTACAAGAAGAAACAGGCAGAAGCGCTGCTCGGCAACGATGGAGCGATTGTAGGAACGAAAGGCGTCGTCGCTGATAAAGGTGGCGATGGCGAAGATGAAGACGAAGAGATTGACTACGGGTTTGACAATGCTAACGACCAGATTGTTAACCGTGCGAGTCGCTTGGCGGCGCAAGAAGTTTTGCTTCGTGTGCGTAAGAAATCCGCCCGCTACATTATGCGCAAGCGCGAAGAAGCGAATTTCTACAAGACGATCGAGCGAGACCTTACCATGGCTCTCGAGGAGGATAACTCGACCTCAAAATCTCGCCGATCCGCTGAGAAAGAGCAGGACGAGGATGTTAACGGTGAAACAGAACACAGCACTAGCCCCACTACATCAGCAGACGACGAGGAAGGTTCCACCATGACAAGAAGACGAAGGTCACGTGACTTAGCCGATAGCAGTAATGGACATGAGAAGAGAAGGAGAACAAGGTCAAGTGACGAAATACAGGAAGAAGAGGAAGAAGATGCTGAAGACCCAGAGGACGAGGACAAAGTGATGGAGAAATCAGGTGACGACGAAAAAGGAGATGCTGAGGAAGCTGTGGATACGTTTTCGGATTTGGATGATGATGAAATCAACTCATTATTGTTGACACGAGAGGAGGCGGAAAAAAAGAAGCTGCTGTGGGAGAAGATGAACAAGGACTTCATCCAGGAGCAGGTGCGTCTATTCCAGCCGTTACAGTCTGTTGACGCGAACTCATGTTAGTATTGTCTGTGATCATTTTGTTTGGCATTTAAGGAACAAAAACGGCTACTTGGCTTGTCAGCACCTGATGCCCCGAAAAAGAAGAGAAGAAAGAAAACCCCTGATGTGAACGCGCCACCCCCGGACACGGCGCAGCACGCGATCTATGTGAGCAACCACCTCATCGACTACCTTCACGTATCTGATTTACACATCTGACCTTCCATTTCGTTTTCACGCCGAGCAGAAATTAAAGAGCCGAAGAATCAACTACGAAGTTATCGACGAACTCTTTGGCGAAGCGGCAAGCAACGGTTTCTAGATAGTCAACAGAAAACGACTTAGAGCATACTCGCCCGAGGTTGGCGTGGGAGGACGTATCTTGCCATCTGATCCCGCCCGGCTTTTTGTGGTTACCTTTTGCAACACGAGGAGTCTCGTTGGCTTTTCAGGAATCGTCACTGGAGTTGTATGGTCATGGGCACGCTGTGGGGTGGGCACAGAATATGAAGAATTGACACCAGGCGACCTGGACCAGAAATGCAACACGATTTCCCGCTCATTACGACTGTCCCCTGTTGGTTTATGTTTTGCACTATCTCGGTACTGCAGTGGTAAGTACCTGTAGGGGCTTATCAATTCCCAGCATGATCGCCGAAGTACGTTTGTCATGGGGTTTATTACTTGAAAAAATACTAATAGTTCTAGCCCTGCAAAGGGTGGGGTGCCGAAGCACATATGTACAATACCTACATCAACTGGGAGCAACCAAAACTAGGGGAGTCCGTTGAATGGCACGCAGTCAGTACAGCAACGCCTCCAGGTCTTCTAGTGGCAAATGAGCGACCTCTCCAAACTCTTTGGCGCTGTACTTCGTCGCGACGGCGGTCATATCGGTCGGCTCAATCAAAATTGACCACAGATCTTGTGCACAGGGAAGAACCGCCTCCACTGCATAACCCGTGAGTTCTTCGAGGCGGTAGTTCCACACGAGGGCAGGTGTTTGGTTCTCGATGTAGCAATACGCTGCCAGCAAGCACGCACAAGCAATAATCGAAGGCTCGTAGTTGGCACCAAAGGCGAAGTCAAGTAGCGAACACTCAGCGAAGTAGCTGGCAAGTTGGCCGATGAGCTCGTCCTCTTCTTCGAAGTGCTCCAAGTAGTAACCCAGGAAATTGCTAATACTTGGCACCGCCAAGTTGAACTTGAAAGCATTGAGCAGGTCGCGCTCGCAGTCCACCAAGTCTGCCTTGGAATACGAGCGCTCGCAAATGTATAGCAGATCGTCCATATCGCACGGGTAGATCTCTTCAAACTTAGACGCGATCAGCAAAGCCGCTACTCCCACCAGTTGGAAACGCTGAGATTTCACGGACACTTGTGCTAGATAGCGGTCGATGTAGTTCACGGTTAGGTACAACGTTTGTGCCTCAAGCTCGAAACGCTGGTGCACCTCCACAAGCCAGTCCACCAGAACAGCACGCATCTTGGGCTGCACGCTCTGCTGCTTGGCAAAAATGTCTTCGGTAACATGATACCGATGCTCTCGGGCACGAAGGCTCTCGTAAATAGAGCACGCGTACTCGTCCACCGTTCCTGGAGAATAAACGCCAGCTGCAGCAGTGCTTGGATCCTCTGACGATGGAGGCAACGGCGGCAAACTTGTCTGCTGGCCAAACATATCCTCGTCCACGGGATGCTCTTCGAACTCCTGAACAATCACTTCCTCCACCACTTCCACTTCCACCACCTCTGTCGACTCCTTCATATCCACTTCTACTTCTGTCACCTCCTCCACGACCTCGATAATCTCCATCTCTTCCTCGGACTCGGTTTCGGCCGGACTCCCTTCGGACTGCAGATCTTTGGTATCAAGTGGCTCGTCAGTCTCCAGCACCTCTTCATCGGAGACGACAATGTGGTTCATTGGTGGCTGCTTTGTCTCAAGTTCCTCTGGCACAGTAGGCGCCGTCAAATGCTCGATGTCGCACAGGTCCTTCGTGTGAGTAGCGGACTCCTTGCTTTCACCTTCCACCTGCTGCTCGTTTTCGTCGTCATCCCAGTTTGGGTCAACTTTGGCTTCTAGAACTTCAACTGCAGGAGCGGAACTCGGCGGTGCGCAAAGCCCGTCGAACTCGTGCTCGGCGATAAACAGGTCCTGCTGCTCGCTCTCGTCAAAGGTGCTGTAGCCGTCGAACGCTTCGCTGTCGCGCAGATCCACGCCGTCGTCTTCGGGCTCCGTCTCCACGAGCTCGGACGAGCTGGAGAGCGACTTCGGTCGAGGTTTCTTGGCGGACCCAGAGGACGTAGCAGGAGACACATGAGCGGCGTGCTCCCCCTTCTTCTGCTGCTCCTCTGCTGCCTCGGGCAAGTTGAAGAACACCTTTTCGGACGTTTGCGTTAGAGCCGCGGCCTTCTTGATGCCCACAACTGTCCACTTGGCAGGCAGCTTGGCGTCGCTCGCGCGTCGACCGATAGCCAGCAGCTCGTGCAGCTCGTCGTCCTCCTCGTCCACGGTGCTGTAGCCGCCCAGCGAGTCGTAGAACTCGCGCTGCTTCTGCTCCAGCTGCGCCTCGATCTCGAGTGCCAGCTGCATGGGGATCTGCGCGCCCACGGCCTTGGCGACCGCCGTCGTAGTCGCTTCTGCCACCGCGGCGTTCTCGCGCGGGGCGACATGTTCTGGACTTGCGTCCCGCGCGGCGCCCCGGCCTTCCCCGCGTGGCTCACTTTTGAAAAAGGCCGCGCTATCATTTGCGCCGGCGACATCTGAGAGCGCCTCGGCGGTGCGCGCCCAGGCCAGGCCGCCGGCCTCCAGCGCGGCGGGCTCGGCCGAGCTGGCGCTGCTAGAGGTCGTTTCTGGCCGCTGCTCGTCGTCCGTCGGGTCCCCGACCACCGTGGGGGACAGCAGCGTGTGGCGCTGCTTGCGCTGCTGGCGGCGGGCCTCGCGCGCAGCTCTGCGCGCCGCCTTGCGCTGCTGCTTGGCCTGCTTCTTCTCCTGGCGGAGCTGCACGCGGCGCTCGTGGCCCTCGGCGTCGAACACGCCGCGCAGCGCGTGCCACTGCGACTGGACCAGCGCCGAGATCTCGGTGAACACCATCGGTGCGTTGCCCCCGCTCGCGGAATCGGGAAATGGATCGGGCCTCGGCAGGGGGGAAGTTCCGTTACAGGGCGCTCCCCTTTTTCTTAGTCCGCTCGACGGCGAGTCTAGCTGCAGTGCAAGTCAGTGCTGGCGTCGACGCTGCAGTTTCCTGGCAAATGCCGCAGTGCGCGGGCCTTGATGCGGTTCCCTCGCAGTGGATCATCTTCCCAGCGGACGCCTCTTTTTTTTGAAGTCCACAGTGGCACGGATCGACAGACTCGAGCTTTGTATGGGGCGAACCCACTTACGGGAGACATGTGCCACATGGCTCCGACGAGCGCACGCCCCGCCCCGCCAGGGATCTGTTAGCCATGTGGGCAGCGCACCCCGAAGTGCCGGCGAGCAACGCGCCGACGCCAGCGCTACTAGCGCCTCGCCGCAGGAACCTCGTACTGCCCCGAGGCGAGCGAATCTACTGCCTGGTGTCCGCTTTCCGAGCGCGCATCTCTGTGACTCGGCTGTTGTTCCATTTTCAAAAAGTGTCCTTTCGCCCAGCGGGGATGGGTCGAGCAACGTTGCCGGCTCGTTCCTGAGAACGGCGTAAACTCGATAATCGAGTAAAAACGAGAAAAAACGACTGGCAAGCCGAAAAAAACTAAAAAAGAGAAGCAACCACGACTTCTACGTTGAGCCGTCCTCAGTAACTATTCTGCGATAATATGCAGCTTTGTTCCACATGTAATTGGATGGCGCGGAGGGATAGCGACTCCGTGTCTTGATGAATGGCTTGGCCTTCGTATTTGGACTCAGGTCGTGATAATGTAGTTTTATCGACAAACCCAATACTTGCTGTATCAGTATGCAAGTCTCACGCATCTGTGTACCTCCAGAGGTCGAGCTAGAACGACTTTACATCTCTCGAATTTACTTGTGCTTTCGCTCTCGAACGCATTTCAGTACTAATGCAGATCCGACCAACATCAAAATCAACAACACACAGAAGGCAGCATTGTCGTGCTACTATTATCAGTCATATCTCACAATGTCGCTGGAACCATTCGAGAAAAGCCTCTCGGGGCAGTTTAACGCACTCCTTGAGTATAAAATTTGTCATGGTACCAGTATACGCTTCGTAGAATTTGTGGCTTTGTCCTCGTAAGCCCTGAAAGCTTCACCGGTATTGTGTATTTCCACAATCCGTTTAGAGCCCTGTCCATGCACCGAAACCCCATCTGGCGCAACTTCGAGGAACGAGCGACGCAAAATCGCGCACAAAAGTCATTTTTCAAGGGGCACTTCCAGACCCATACAAAATGCCATACAAAAGCGTAGAGTGAGTTGAAGTATGCCTGGCCTCAGGCGAGTTTCCTGTCGCCGTTGCTGCTAAGGCGGCATCGTAGATAGCTGCATCCATGCGGCTAATGCAGCTTACATGTAGGAAGCGCGTCGGTGCTGTAGCGGCGAGGCGAGTCGCCTCTGGCCATCCCGACAGGCGGCACCTCATTCCTCTGGTACTCGAATCATAAATCCACTGTCAGCACAGTGCCGTCGCGGCGCCACCGGCGGAGTAATGCCTGCGACAACATCGCCGGCCAGACGCCCCGCTCGAAAGCAGTCGAAAGCAGGCGCGCCTCGACCTTGGTCCGCAGTTAGAGTAGACAGACGGTGGCGTGCCGCCGGCAAGCGGCGCTGTAGCGCCACCGAGAGTAGCCCCGCCACGTGTGCAGTGTGTGGTGTCTCGGATACAGATCATGTCGCTCGATCCGGATCGGCAATCGGCGTCGCCGTCGACTAAGATCGGTTTCTTTGGGGCCGTCCCGCGTGGCGCGGCCAAACGGCGCGAAAATGGACAAGAAGAGCCTGGAGCCGGCGGCGGAGGTGCTGCCGCCCGACAGCGCGGCCAAGCTACTGCGCGTGTTCTGCTTCCTGCGGCAGCACGAGCGCAAGGCCCGCATCGCGAGGAAGACGGCCGAGCTGAACGCGTGGCGAGGCCCGCCGTCGCCGCCTAGCGCGTGTACTGCGGAGGACGAGCTGCAGCAAGCTTCGCAGACCGAGGAGCTGGACAAGAAGGAGCTGGTGGTGGAGCTGAACCTGCTCGCCGCCGGCGAGGAACCAGACGGTCCGGCGTCCACCGCGAACAGGAGCAAGAGCGGGGGCACTGGTGGCCGCAATGCGGCGGCGGCCATCGCAAATGCGAGCGCGTCGACTGTGCAGGAGCTGCGACGTGAGATCAAGGAGCTGCAGAAAGGGGTCGTCACGAACAGCAACGACACGACCGGTGTCATCACGGCCGCGGACTTGGCCTCGTGCATGAAGAGCCTCAACCGGGTGCCGTCCAAGGTAAGAGTTTCCTCGTTGCTGCTGTATCTTGCAGTGGCGGCGGCCTGACCCTGCCGCGCGCTGTCAGGGCGAGGTCCAGTGGATGATTTGGGAGGTCGACAACGACTTGGACGGCTGCGTGAGCTGGGAGGAGTTCAAGGGTTGCTACGTCCGCACGCTGCTGGACTCGCACGGGCTTGAGCTCAACCAGCTCTACTACCTGATCCAGTTCCTGCTTTGTGATACTGATGGCAGTCAAACCGTCTCAGGTGAGTGAGGGCCCCGCTGCTCTTTTCTGCGGCGCGTTGCTGACCTGCGGACACTTCAACTTGACCCGTTGTTTCGTGTCTCTTTGAAGCGGACGAAATCACGGCTGAACTACAGCGCATCGGCGGCACGGAGCATCTGACTGTGAAGCTGTGGTCTGTGCTCGACGGAGAGAGCGAGGAGCAGCAGTTCTTGCGCAAACTTACGCTATCCGAGTTCCTCGAAGCCACACTCGCCGACCTACCCACGAGCTTTAGTTTGCACTGACCAATATGAAAGGAATTTTATCAAAAGTATCACCATCGCGTTTTTGAGGTTTTTCAGTGACGAGCACAGGGCGAAAACGCGGCGTCTTGGCTTCCTCTAGCACTATTCACCACATCTAAACTTGAAGTACATGTAGAAGAGAAGTTACGGCCGATTGCCCGAGGCAACAAGACCCGACGACCAAAAACTATTTGTTGTAGTTTCAGAAAGCTAAAATCCGGGGTTATTGTGTCAGTTTATATGACTAGGTACCTCTAGATATATTTAGGTATAAAGTGTATTAGTTAATAAAGGGGCTCCGACAACCAGTCGTGCTGGTTGCCGGCGTTTGGTCGGGGAGAGAGCACTTCTCAATCTCCCCGCCATCCCCCATCAGCTCCTCCTCCTCCTCCTCCTCCTCAAGTTTGATTCACTGGTAGCACTTGTTGGTCAAGACTCGACGACCATGGCCCCCACGACACGCAACGGGCCCCAAGACACAAGTCCCGTGGAGGGAGGAGACCAGTCTGTGCTGGAAGCCCAGCTCGCGGAGCTGCGTGCTGAACTCGCCACCCTACGAGACAACCGTCAAGTCCAGCCGGCGAGAACAGCCGAGACCAAGCCTCGTGTGCCAAGCAGCCTGCCCAAGTTCAAGGGCAACGCGGCGAAGACGTGCGCCAGTGGCTCTTCCAAGTGGAGACGCTGTGCCGCATTCACGGCCACGACGCGTCTGACAGCAACACGACGCTCCCATCGATCGCAGGCACTGCGATGGAAGACCCCACATCCGGGTGGTTCCTGTTCTGGGCGTCAAGGACGCCGGCGGAGGAGCAGACGTGGGCACGGTTCACGGTTGACGCTCTCGCGCACTTTGAAGCCTCCAACTACCAAGCGGTGCTGCGCCAGAAGCTTCGTCAGCTACGCCAAGTCGACGATATCGAGAACTACAACGGCAAGTACTCGGCGCTGATCTTCCGCGTCGAAAGCATGAGCGAGGTGGACCAAGTCAGCTACTACTGCGACAGACTCAAGCGTGCGACTCAAACTTACGTTAAGCTGCAGAACGCGACAACGCTAAGTGAGGCGATGGACCAAGCCGTCAAGTACGAGATGTCCCACTTCGGTGGTGAACGCAACGTCAGCCGTGAGAAGTCCGAGCGTGAACAACGTTTCCGTGGAAAACCAAGCGTGAAGCCTACGCAATACAAGAAATCATTCAGCAAGCGTTCGTTCAAGCCTGGTTACTACGCATCCGCTGAGCAAAACAAGGAAGCACCTGTGTGCTACCACTGCAAGAAGCCCGGTCACTTCAAGCGCGATTGCAAGAAGCTGAAGAGCGAACAGCGAAACGATCAGCCACGTCAGTAGAAGAGGGACCTGCCCTGGCGAGGACTAGCGAAGAAGATTTAACCGTAAACGAAGCTACGTTCAATCTGCTTTGCGAAGACCCTATCGTGTACAACCGTGCACCATTATTTTCTGTGGATGGAGACCTGGTACAAAGTGATAAGAAGTTCAAGGCCAAGTATCTTCTGGACTGTGGTGCTACAACCGTATATGTGTCTCGTGGATTTATCAAGGAGCATGGTTTGAAAACTCAAGTGTATACTGATCGCACAATCAGAGTGAAGCTTCGTGACAAAATGATTGGTGAATCCATCTTGGAATTGGTCAAGATCGACGTTCAACTCAAAGGTGTTCCCAACTATCAGTGTGTTCAGTCGTCTTTGACATTCCCAATGAATTCGATTGTGTTCTCGGGATGCCGTTCTTTGTGGATGTCCAACCAAACGTCGACTGGAAACGTCGATGCTTCAAGGATGACGATTCCGGTGGAACCTCAGCAACGGAAACTTCGACTCCCTGCGGGAAGTGCAGTCAGGCGAATGGCTCTGGGCTTCACGATGCTGCGAACAGCGAAAGCTCTTTTGCGAGAAGCCGTGATTCCTGTCGAGCCGCCGTGCCAAAACCGCAGTTGGAGTGCGAGGCGGAAACAGCTGAAAGACCAGCTGGAACCGTGGCGAATCTCTCTCGGAGAGATAAGAAGAATGCCCAAGTGGAGGCAATGTTTACTCTTGGAGTAGTTGACTCGGAAGGAGCGAGACGAAGTACATCACAAGGAAGAAGCAGAAGAAGTTTCTACGGCTACCATCGAAGGACCAGCCAGAACATGATTTCATGATCGTACTGACGAACAACACGATCAAGGAGATAGAACGTGATATCAAGCAAAATGATGAGCCTGGCAACGTTGGATCGGAGAAAGCCAAGCGTTTTCTACATACAGACTGGGATTCGTTCAAGGACAATCCAGCGTTCCCTGTTCTCAAGGAGTACAAGGATACAGTGTTCAAGCCAGAGTTACCTGATGGATTACCCATGGAGCGTGATATCGAACATCAAATCGATGTGAAGGATCCAGGCGTGGCTATGTATCGACAACAGTGGAGGTTATCGCCAGAGCAGAAGACCGAGATTGACAAATGGGTACGCGAGATGATTTCCAAGGGATTAATTCGACCAAGTATCAGTCCACAAGCAGCCCCAACGTTTTGTGTTCGGAAACCTGTTGGTTGGCGCATTGTCCATGATTACCGGTACCTCAACACGAATACCGTTCGTCAAAGTGTGCCGATGACCCGGAAGGAAGATGTGTTCGACACTATGGCAGGTGCCTACTATTTTTCGTGTATGGATTTAATGTCTGCATATTATCAAGTACGAATGAAGACAGACCATATCAAGTATACGGCGTTTCAAGCACCAAGTGGATTGTACGAGTATCTGGTATTGCCAATGGGAGTCAGCAACGCACCGGCAACAATGCATCGACTGACTTCATCTCTCTTCAAGGGCTTACCGCATACAAGATCATTTTACGACGATGTCTATATCTTCACCAAGTCAAAGAATATCAACGAACATCCTCAAGCCATCCGTGTCGTGTTCGAGATCCTGAAGGTGAACAAGCTGTATGTGAAGTTGTCTACGTGTGTATTTTGTACTAAAGAGATTCCATGCCTCGGTGATTTTATCGGACGCAACGGTGTTCGCATCGACCCAGACAAGGTGCAAACGATTCGGGATTGGCCAGTTCCCAGAACCCAAGATCAACTTCACAGTTTTCTCGGTTTGACTGGATACGTACAACGCTGTTGTGAGCAATAAGCGGAGCTGACTGCACCACTGTTCACTCTGCTGAAGAAGAAAAACCAACGGAACTCGAAGATCACGTTGAACGCAGAACAGCTGAAGAACTTCAAGGAACTGAAGAAACGGCGAGCAAACACAACTGTTCTGCACTTACCCGATTTTACAAAGCAGATGCACCTTCGAACCGACGCGAGCCAGTTTGCTGTCGGCGGTGTGTTATTTCAGGTGGTTGATGGTGTTGAGCGACCGATCGCGTTTACAAGTCGCAAGATGAAGTCAGCAGAGCTGAAGTACCATACTCAGCAACAGGAGCTATTCGCTATTGTCAACGCGTTAGCTGCCTTTCGGATTTACTGTTTGGATCGGCCAGTGATGATCGAAACGGATCACAAGTCTCTCGAGGGTATTTTCCAGCAGAAGATGGCGAATCGACGTCTCGCTCGTTGGTACGACATACTTGCAGAATACCAACCAGTTTTCGCGTATCTTCCTGGTGCCAAGAATGGTATTGCTGATGCACTCAGTCGACGACCAAACCTCAAGCCAGAGACAAAGGCATTTCACGATCTACTCGTCCCAAGCTTCAACGAGACTAGCTACCAGCTTCGCGTGATTGCGATCCGACCCACCAGTGATTTGATAAAGTCAATCATTAAAGGTGACAAGAAGGGCAAAGTGATGAAAGAGATTCGACGTGTGATTGAGAAGCGTAATGAATCTACAACTCGACAAGTATCTGGAAAGCAGTACAAGGCTTTCTTTGTGGAGAACAATCTCGTGTGGTATCAAGGATCAACTGACGTGAAACCCAGGATCGTAGTTCCCAACATCCTGACCCTGAAGCACAAGATCATTGCTGAAGTCCACATTCCAACTACGGTGGTCACCCTGGTACCGATCGCACGTACTTGAAGTTGCAAGCAGACTGGTATTGGCCACGTATGGTTCGGACGATCAACAAGTACATCGCGGATTGCGAAGACTGTCGGCGAAACAAGCCGCGACTTTCGAAAACCCCAGGTTTGATGGAGCCTTTGCAGATTCCAGACGAACGATGGCGTTCGATTTCGATGGATTTTATTACGGATCTTCCAGATACCAAGCGTGGTAGCAATTCGATTTGGGTGGTAGTTGACCGATTGACCAAGCGTTCTCATTTTATTCCAACTGTGAAGACTGTGTCAGCTCAAAAAGTAGCGACTCTTTTCATCGATAACATTTGGAGACTTCACGGAATCCCACAAGATATTGTATCGGACCGCGACACTAAGTTTATCTCTGGATTTTGGAGTCAAGTTTTCGAGGACGTCGGTACCAAGCACAAGATGACGGTAGCTTACCGTGCTCAAGATGACGGACAAACAGAGCGCACCAACCACACGCTCGAAGAGTATCTACGCTGTTTCGTGTCACCTCGACAAGACAACTGGGACGTCCATCTGGCGAACGCGGAGTTCGCCATCAATTCGGCTGTCAACTCCAGCATCAAGATGTCACCATTTGAAGCAGATCTTGGCTACGTACCAGCCAACCCACTGTCAGCTCTCGCAGCGTCAAAGCGACGACGATTGCAAGGCGGAAGGCAGCAAGGTGTCAAGTTCACAGAGCATCAAGCTGCTGTGTTGCGACAGTGCCAAGAAGCTCTCGAAGATGCTCAAGCTTACATGGCAGACGTGTACGACAAGGGGCACAAAGAACAAAAGTTCAAGGTCGGCGACCGTGTGTATCTTAGCACGAAGAACCTCGACACAGCACATACGGGATTTCCAAACTCTCGCAAGCTCGGTCCCAAGTGGATTGGACCGTACTCAGTTGTGCACACGGTCCACAAGCATGCGTACGAGATCAACCTGCCTCCGGGCCTCAAGCTTCACCCCGTGTTCAACACCGGCTCGCTCAAGCCGTATGAACAGCCCAGCCGACTTTCAAGACCTCAAGATGTCATTTTACATGATGGAAGTGTTGGCCAGTTCGTGGAAGCTGTGCTCACGAAGCGCAAGCGCCAAGGATCGTGGCAGTACCTCATTCGGTGGGTGGGTGAGGAGAAGCCTACCTGGGAACCGATAGGGAATCTACACCAAGTTTCCGGTCTAGTTCAAGAGTTTGAAGCAAAGCAACCACGGCGATCATGCAAACACCGAAAAGTTACCAAGCCAGCAGACAACATACGGCGCAGCACGCGCAAGCACAACGGAAGCAGTAACCGGTCATAAGTGCAACTTTGGCTATGTTGTGTGGTACACATGATTTCGAGAGCTACCTACGGCGAAAAGTATCTAAGCCAAAGCATACTTAAGTCAAGTCAAGAAATCATGTATATTTTGGTAAATTTACGACACTGTAAAAAAAAAACCTCTAAACCACCACTCGTCGAACGAAGATCAAGCCCGCAAGCCACGAGGACCCATACTCCCGCAGCGCTTCACGAACGACATCGGCATCAGTGGCGAACCACCCGCTTGGAGTCACCTCGAGGACGAAACAGTGCGCCCGGCGTCGCGGATGTGGGTGGTACCCAGCACAGACGTACACACCGTGCGCCAGGCCCATCGCGAGCAGGTAAGCCGTGGTGTTTTGACCGGAAAAGCTGTCGGTATGCAGGTTATGCGCAAGGGTATACTGGTGTACCTCCGGGTTACCCAGCGCCCGAGCACGGCGATTGAGCCCCTTGGTAAAACGGAGCAGTGTGGACCACACAACTGCCGTCGAGCCGTGGTGTGGCTGGAGCACATCAGCCACATATTGGTCGACGAGAGCCGGGGACGACCAGTCGCGAAGCCCAACGAGATTTGCAGCGATTAACAGCGCCACGAACCCACAGTGGCCGGCTGGATCGGCTTCGATGGACATAGGGATGTCGCGGTCAGTGCAATACCGGTCGAAGGAAATACACTCTCCGGAGTCCTTCCTGGAGTCCACGATCTCGAGATCTTGGCTGAAGTCGTCGTCCTCAGCAAGCATGGCTGCGCGGGGCTCCCAGGTACGGCTTGCGTAACCCGTGTAACCCGCCCATACCACTCGATATTCGTAGGCACCAGGGGCGCCTCGACGGTTGACGATGGACCACACCGTATAACGGCGACCGGCCCTCGGAGACGCCAGCGCATGCATCGGTCGAAGCCAGACAACAGGAGGGACAGCGGACGATGCACGGACACCAAGTCGACGGCCAAGCGGACGCGCTGAACGGACCATGACAAACCGAAGAGCGGAATCTATGCGCAATGGCCGCGGAGCGAGACGCTGGACGCGAGCGGAACGAAGGAAGCAAGATTGGTTGTGCGCTACGGAGGCAGCCGAACCATTGCAAGGACGCGAGAAGAGCTCAAGGGCAAGCAAGACCAGACGGCAGGACGAGGACAAGAGCGAAAGGACGAGCAGCTTCCAGGTATGAAGGCTATTCCTTCTTGAGTGGGGTGAGTGTATCAGTTTATATGACTAGGTACCTCTAGCTATATTTAGGTGTAAAGTGTATTAGTTAATAAAGGGCCTCCGACAACCAGTCGTGCTGGTCACCGGCGTTTGGTCGGAGAGAGAGCACTTCTCAATCTCCCCGCCAGCCCCCATCAGCTCCTCCTCCTTCTCCTCCTCCTCCTCAAGTTTGGTTCAGTTATCCGATAGATCAGTCAGCGACTTCTGAATCTGTTAGAACATTCCACAAATATTCCTAGAATATCCTAGATTACCTTTATGAAAATTTACCAATCAACAAGTTCCAGTTTCTCCACGTGAGCAACGACGCCTTTAAACTCCTCAAGAAGGGGACCGCCCTCGGGGACAGGAGGAGCATCTGTCGGATTCTTCCCCCTATTCTTATGCTCGCAGGTGTTAGGGCAAGACCTTAAGGATGCATCTAAAATATAAATTAGGCAGATGCAGCTTTGGTACTTGTGAGAGGAAGCGACATCATTTTCCGTTCCGCCACCTCTCACAAGCACCCCAAGTCAAGACCCAATATGCACTTTGGCGCCTTCCTCTCGTGTTCCTCTCCTATCTACAACACCAGCATGACCATCAACCGACAGGTTATGAACCCAAACAGGGTCACGCCTCGCATTCGTGGGTCATCGGCTCGCTCAAGTAGTGGCGACGACTCTGGCCACGAATCAGACTTGCCGGACGCCAACCCAGACGTTGATCACAATTGCAGCAACGACTTGCTGCCAGACAGGGAGCAATCGCACTCGCAGTGTAGTGACGATAGCTCGAGCAAGAGCTCACGGGACTCAAGACAGCACGAGTTCCATCGCATCGTCCGATTCAACTAGCTCAGACAGTAGGCGCGAAAAGAAGCACAAACGCTCCAGCAACAAGAAAAATAGCAGTAGGCGCAAACACGACACGAAACGATTTCAGGTTCACTAGGACCGCGCCTTGCTGGGCGCTACCACCGCCTTCTTGTCAATTCAATCCTGTGCTTTTATTTCAAGAAATTGATGCTGGTAGTGCGGCTAAGAACGACATTTTGATCAAGCGTGCGATGTTCGGGCACAAGCTGACCCTCGGGGAGCGCATCGATATCAACATAGACGCCGTGATGCAAGAGGATATAGTCACTCTTGGCTTTCCTCTCGAGGATGGGGAGCGTACCCGTCTACTGCTCACCAACGCTCTGGAAGTTTTCCCGGATCTCAGTAACGAGCTGGTTGCGGCTCAACTGAAACGGACTATCCTCGAGGTAAGTAGGGCACGTGGTCGTGTTCAGGTAAGAGAGCAGGAAGAAAATATGCGCGGCTCCCAAGGGTCGCACAACTCCACGACCTTTCAGACAGGAAAACACTCAGCACCAGCCCAAGACGGCCGTCGATGCCTCCAGCTACTCAACCCCCCCCCCCCTACTCGCCTGCACGACACTCGAGGGCCAAAGCATCTGGCAGGCGGTTCGCTTCTCAACAAGGCCATCAGCGGTCTGTGAGAAGCCGTATGAACCGACGTCCGTGTGCTATCGGCAATCAACTGGGCCATTGGTATCGCCAGTGCCCACGCAATAAAGGCCAATCCCACCATCGCGGACGTTCCGCAATAACGGACGTGGTGGTCGATTTCGTGGTAGAGCGGGACGTCAAGCGCAAAAAGCGACTGGGTCCTTGGAGCTGATGGTATCGATGGATACGTCGTCGAAACGATCGGTGCGAGAAGGCATGGAGTGGCGCCGGGACAGCGGCGCTCAAGTCAATATCTGCTCTGACCTCTCCTGTCTTATCGAGGTGTTCACAGTCAGCGAAGGTCGCGTAACGCGCTGCACGAGTGGAAGCTCGGTGAACACGAACCAAATTGCGTAGTGGAATTGCTCGTAATTAATGAGCGCACGGGACGACGCGAGCAGCGGATACCCCCGAACGTGTACTACGTCCCTGGTGCATTTGCAAACTATATCTCGCTCTATTACATGCGGTAATAGCTCGGCTATTTCATGTCAACGGCGCACGTCCAGTCTGCTTGCTTCATGACCAAACAGTCCGTGTCCTCAAGTTCGAAAAAGGTTGATGGTATTTACCGGATCGGGTCGGTTCGATATCGGCAGCAGCACGTTGAAGTTGTTTCAATATCATCGTAATAAGAGCTTGAAGCGACCGATTCCGATGCGGCAGAATCGGTTTGCTCATGCAAGCGCAGAGACGATTATAGACATGGTAAGGAGCACGCAGTTCGCGGGTTGAAGACGGACACAAAGCTAAACGATGATCGCACGTGTTTGTCTTGCATCAAGGGCAAGACAGTCCGCATGTCATATAAGTAGCGGTGACAACGTGCGAAGAAGTCGCTACAATGATTCCAAGTTGATGGATGCACTGTCAACGAGTCAGCGGTCGACGGATTTACTGCCTTCTTGCTTGTTGTAGACGAACATTCGCGCTACTAGTGGAAATTTTTCCTGAAACACAAGAGCGAAGCGAATCCTCACATCATCGCGCTCGTCAACCGTCTGAATATTAAGTATCGTGCTAGACACTGGCGGGTTGAGGAAACTCATTCAGACCAGGGTGGCGAGTTCGACAATAGCGACCTTCATTAATTCGGTGGTCTCAACGGCATTGCAATCACTACAACCAATGGATACACGCCACAAGAAAACGGGATCGTTGAACATGCAAATGGCATTGTTCTCCCGATGCTAACATCGTTTGAGATCGCTTCTACACATCGCCAACTTGACTGGCAGTCAGTGGGAGAAACAGCAAAGCATGGAGTTCGCACTCTCAATATGACGGCGACACGAGTGCTTCAAGGTCGCACACCGCACGAAGTGCAGAGTGGTGAGGGTCCTGATGTATCATGACTTCGGGCTTGGTGCTCTCTCTGCTACTATCATATTGCGAGCAGCTCACGGAAGAAGCTGGAGAAACTCACGTCGAGAATGGTTCGGCTATTTTTGTGGGTTATTCATCAAAACCCAACGACTATAAGGTTCTGGGCTTGAAGTCGGGGGGGGGGGCTTCTCATCGACGTGGAGACCTGGTATGTGCAGAAGACTACATTATTGATCGTGAATATGTTGAGAAGCTGCTAGCGATTGCATACAACTACGGCGACCACCACCTACCGTTCAATGCACCACTTGCCCCGATGCGAATGCTGATTAAAGGCTAGATTCGGTCAAGGAGAGTATTAGTGCGGCCAAGCACTTCTGCAACAGGTGCTAATAGCCCAGCAGTAACAGCAACGCAACCAGATCCTAAGCAGTCGCCAAGAAATGAGCCGACGATCGCTGCGGAACAGGCTAATGAACCGATGGCTTCTTTTCGTGCAGCATGATACCGTTGCTTGCCATCAAGTATCTCGGGTTGGTCGAAAACAGAAGCGCAACTCAAAGTTATTTTAATAACTTTGAATTTAGTTTTGTGGCGCTGAGCGAGAGCAGACGAATGCACGCGCTGCAGTATTAATTAGACTCTCCGGACACTCCTCGGTTCCATTCACGCGATATTCCTATTCGTAGGACGCACTCAATGGCGATGCGTTCGCTATAGGAACCACGGTGGAGATCTGCAATGGACGTAGAATTGGAATCGCTGCGGCGCCACTGTGTTTGGATTTTTGTGGAAAGGAACTCTGCTGGAAAAGCTGCAGTAATCACCAATCGCTGGATGTTCGCGGTAAAGAAGGAAGGGCACGGATTTTCGACCGTTTCAAGACTAGACTCGTTATTCGCAGGTTTATACAGCAGTTCAATTTCAACGAGCCTGTTGCTCCTGCGATTCTATTCGACATGATTCTCGCTGCTGTGTATTATGCTGTGCAACGAGGCTGGGCCATTTTGCAGTAAAACGTCAAAACATCTTTTCAGCGTGGGATTTTGTCTGAAATGGTCTTTATGGAACTGCCACAGGGCAGCGGATTACCTGGAAACACCAAGACCTATTGGCTAATCAAATCGTTGTACGGCCTTAAACAAGTGCCGCACATGTGGAACAAAACTTTGCACCGTCATCTCGTTTCCCTCGGTTTTGTTCGATTTGAAAGCGATCACGGCTTTTCATGAGAAGGGGGAGATTCTGATGCTACTTACGGTGTATGCAGATGACCTGTTTCTAATCGGCACAAGTCAGCGCTGCACAGTAGTCGTAGCACAGCTGGCCACGAGCTTTGAGCTTGTCGAGCTCGGGTCAGTAAAATATTTGCTAGGAGTTGAAGTTGTGATCGACAGGCAGCAAAACAGGGTGTCCTTCAGCCAAACTGCATATATCGAGGAGCTGCTGCGGCGACTTCACATGAAGGACTGCCATGAAGTTGCAACACCTGAAGATGGCACAAGTAGCGTCGTGCAGGAACGAGTTGATGCCAGCCAAAAGGATGTGCTGTCGTATCGAGAAATTGTTGGTACCCTACAGAATCTCGTTTCAGGTTTAAGACCTGATATCGCGCACATTGTCCGCAGATTTAGGTAATACATGTCCAACTATTTTGCCAATGACTATGCCCAGGTGAAACGTTTCCTTAGGTACCTGAAAGCTACCAAGGATTTTGGGCTTAAGATGAAGGTCACCTCATCGGTGGAGGTGGGGCTGCTGCGACTGGATGCGTACAGTGACGCTGACTGCGTCAACGACCAGCAAGCCCGATAGTCAGTCAGCGGATACGTCACTATGCTAAACGGCAGTGTAGTGTCGTATGGGTCGCGCAAACAGGGCCTCAACGCACAGAGCACGATGGAAGCCGAATATGCAGCGATGAATGAAGGTGCCCAAGAGGTGATGTGAATACGAGGTCTGTGCGACGAGCCGGAGTGCAAGTATGCGGTGCCAACACGCTGATCTGATAACACCGCTACGTTTCTACTGTCCAAGAAGCCCGGCAAGCACAACGGATCAAAACACATCGAGAATCGCTATCACTATGTCCGCCTCCTTGGACTAATTGCAATTCGTCATTGTCGAACAGACCATATGATAGCCCACAGCTTTACCGAGCCACTTGCTCGAGTCAAGTTTGCGCAGGTTCGCAAAATGCTAGGGTTATGTCGACAAGACGAGCAACGGGAGCTGTGGGGGTAGAAGAAGGCGAAGCTGCCTCCGTCTGCATGGTGGTGATATTCACTACCAAGTAGGCCCTACGAAGAGCGCGATGGTCGCATATGTATCTCTTGTGATGGTCACGAGAAGATGGTGATGTGAATTGGAGTTCGTCATCTCCGATGACGGCATGGTCGCAATCACTATCGAGTATATGACGCGAGCTAGGGGGAGTGTCGGAGTCTTCCTCCTATTCTTTTGATCGCAGGTGTTAGGGTAAGACATTAAGGATGCATCTAAAATATAAATTCGGTAGATGCAGCTTTGGTGCTTGTGAGAGGGAGCGGCATCATTTTCCGTTCCGCCACCTCTCTCAAGCACCCCAAGCCAAGACCCAAGAGGCACTTTGGCTCCTTCCTCTCGTGTTCCTCTCCTATCGGCAATGCCAGCATGACCATCAACCGACAATATCAACTGCACTCGCAGGAGGCGCGGTATCTTCTTCACCCGAGCTGCTGTCGCCTCATGGACCATCGATCTAGTCTCCGTCGCTACTGTCGGACATGTTTTGTGTTTGCTCGTTTACTCGGCTCCATAGAAACTGGATTCCTCACCACTCACCCACTTTCAAGATCAATTACCAAAACCTCAAAAACACGTTGGTGATACATGTACCTCTGATGAAATGTCTCTCATATGGTATGGAGTAATTTAGGTAATCAATCTGTAGCAACCCCTTATTAAATCGTTTTTTCTTCATAAATATATAGCCAAGATGATTGGCGTACGCGATCAATTTACAAAGCTATAGAGACAAATCGGGGAACTAATCGGTCGATTTATAAACAAAATAGGCGACTTTTACATGTACGATACGTGTTGCAACCAACTCGAATATCGACCGTGATTGCACAGTTGGGGACATCCCCACTTGTAATCACTCATATTGCTTAACTATATTTACGCCGAAATAGGAGATGTTGTGCTTTACAGGTACGATCAGCCACTTTTTTTACGAGTAGGCAATCGCTACATTTTAAAAATACTTGAGCCATTATTAGTAGTTACTAGTACATAACGGTTACGCCACACACCTTTTTCTGATTTTCCATAAACGCTGGTGAATTTGCAGGTAAATCGTGGCAAAAGGGCGAAAAATGCAAAAAATGACCTTTTGGACGAGATATTAGTACCTTGTTTTGCAAAATACCTTGTAGGGCAAACTTGTGCCCTCTCGTCGCGAAAGGGTTAACATCTCGGGCCGTCGGAGAAAATCTTACCGATCAGGAGGCGATTTGTCTGTCAGATCTATGATCGATCTTCTATGGGGTGTTAGATTACAGGTCTCCTACTTCGATATTGTCGATCGTTGCCACCTCCGTGGTCAAGATCACAATTTCCAGGAGGGCAGATAGCTCGCCTTCCGCATCCTCTGCAGACAGATCGCTGCCCTCGGGTCGATGGCATATCCGACTCAGATCTTTCCTCTTGATCGGTAGCCTATCAAGTCTCTTTACTAGAGATCTAGGCCGATTTGTCCTCCACGCCGGTCTCAAGTGACCCTCTCCTAATCATGATAAACCGGTGTCTCGGCCTTGACTTCCACCCGATCTTCAAGTTTCACTGGTGCGCATAGGTCGCAAATTGTTAACTGTGTCCGCAGAATTAGGATTTAACCGTAACCACGTACAACAACGATTAACCGAAGCCTGGGTTTTACTAGCGAATGGTCGCGTTCGGGCAACCGAGCTCTAGGAGCGGTTGGTTACGGGCGACCTCATATTCAACGTTCGGTGCCCAACATACTGCCGCCTGCCTCTAGATCTCTGGCATCCGCCTCTGGTGAGTCGATTCGGTTTCAGTTCGTGCTGCTTGTACAGCGTTAAATTTAAAGCGTGCAATGCTCTGTACGTAGATGTTTGTTGTAGCTTGGTACTGCTCTACACTAGCGAGTTGACGGGGTGGGGCTGCAAGTGTCACCATTGTTACGCTGGCAGCAGAGCAAAATGGTTCAACGACTGTTGACCCGCGGGTTTTACGGTAGGTTTATGGACAGACAAGGCTCGTAAGCTGTCTTTTGTATCGACTATGGTTCACTTCATTGACGAGGATTCAAGATGGACTCATAAACTCTTCAAATTAAGCACTTTGAGCCTAAGTCAAACACCGATGCTGCCGTGCTAGACTTTTTCAACTATTATATGAGAATTTGCAACATTTATGGCAATACTCTGTGTACAGCGATTAGTGACTGTAATACGAACATGATTGATAATGGGTTATTTACTATCATTGCGGGTTGTGTCTCGAATAGAAGTGGCGAAAGTGGATTTCGGTCGCAGTACTGCTACATAGCTTGTGCGTACCACTACGCGGCGACGATACGGACTACAGTGTTGTGCGAAAATGGCTAGGAAACCAAGATCGCAGTTATTTTACCAATTTCGGGACAATGTCCCCAAAGCGTTCGACGTGATCGACGACTGCAAGGCGTTGGTTTGCTTCATGAAGCAATATCATATGCAGCAAGATGTCTCCAAAACACACAAAAAAACATCACACGATGGGGGTCGCATTACCAAATGATCGCAGGTGTTTCAGGAATGTACGATGGGTTGACGGCAATGTTAACAGCAAGACAGAAATTTTCGTGCCTTGAAAACATCGGTCGCCATTTACTGGAAGTGTTAGTGGCTTTGTTAAATCACGGTAAGTGAGCTGGAGCTGGGAAATGAAGAACTGATGCATTATCTAACCTGTTTCCTACTCCTGTGCAGAGAGCCGCGCCTCGCAACCACCGCGCCGCCCTGCAACCCTTGGTAACCACTGTGGCTGCGACCACTCACGCCCGCAACTGCCCGCAACCGCCCGTACCATCGCACGCAACGACTGCGAGTTCCAACACTCCTTCTCGCGCGGTCACGTCGTGAGCATGACGAGCACCCGAAGTTCCTCGAGCCTCGGTGCCGGCAGGGTCTTCGTCAAGATGTCCGCGCGCATCAACTTCGACTCGCAGTAGCTGACGTTCAGACCCTTGTTCCTGGACAAGTCCTTGATAAACTTCAGCCTTATATCGATGTGTTTCGCGCGCCCGGACGTGTCTTCGCCTTCTATCTGCTTGATGGCCGCTTGGTTGTCCACGTGCAACTTGTACGGTACCTCCACCTTGATCCCTATCTCACTCAGCAGCTCGACGATGCCTAACATTTCGGCCGTCACCTGCGAAGCTGCCACGAACTCCGCCTCCATGGTCGACAAGGCCACGCTGCTCTGCTTCTTGCAGATCCATCCGACCACCATGCCACAGACCATCAGCACACCGCCGCTCACCGACTTGCGGTCCACGCGGTCGCCGGCGAAGTCGGCGTCGCTGTACCCTTCCACCACAATAGTGTCCTCGCTCATGCTTCCCCTGGGCGCGTGCATGGCGAACTTAGTGTCCACCGTCCCTTTCAAGTAGCGCGCAATCTTCTTAGCTAGTCGCCAATCACTTACGCGAGGCTCGTGCGTGCGCCTCGTCACCCGATGCACAGCGTAGGCAATGTCCGGCCTAGTGCACCGGGCGACCCACAACAGACTGCCGACCAAGGACTGGAAGGTCTGCACCGTCGGCCTCTGAGGGCTACCTGCCCCGTCATTCGGTAGTAGCTCTCCATCGACATCACTCTCGTGCTCGCCACCAATAGGCACCCGCACTGCCGACGCCTCGCTCAACCCGAACTTGTCCAGCATCCCCAGGATCGCTTGGCGCTGCTCGAGCAGCCATCCCTTGTCCTTGTCGTACTCGAACCCGATGCCCAGGAACTTCGAGACGACTCCCAAGTCTTTGAGCTCCAGCACAGCCATGTCCTCGAAGAACGCGTCCACGCGAGCGTTGCTTGTACCCGTGACCAGCAGGTCGTCGACGTAGACGCCAACAAGCGTCACACCATCCGCGTCGCGCTTGTAATACAGACAACCGTCCGTGTAGCACTGGCAGAACCCGAGCTTCACCAGGATCTTGTGAAGAAGCCTGTTCCACAACCGGCCAGCCTGCTTAAGGCCGTACAGACTCTTGATCAAACGCAACGCAAGTTGGCCCTTGTGCTTTACCCCAAGCAGAGCGAGCAACTCGTCGGGGATCTCCATCCCGTCCGGAATGTAGAGGTAGATCTCCAACCCTTCCTCCTTGTCAGCCTTGGCGTAGGCACTTGGCACATCACCGTGGCGCGCCGGCACTTCCCAGACGTGCGCCATCACAAAGATCAACTTGCCGGTGGTCAAGTCCAACACGGCCGAAAAAGTCACGATGTAATCGATCCCATACTCCTGTTCATTTCCGCATACCACAAGCCTGCCCTTGTAACGCTCTACCGTGCCGTCAGCATGCGTCTTGGTCTTAAAGACCCACTTCGTGTGCAGCAGTTTGCTGTTCCGAGGCCTCGCTACCACCTCCCAGGTGTTGTTGCTCTCGAGCGCCTCGAATTCAACCTTAATAGCCTCCTTCCATTTGTTCGCACGCGCGTCCCGCATCGCCTCTCGATAGTTCCTCGGGTCGGGCGTCACGACGGCATGCACCACTTGGACCGGCACGTGCTTGGCGCCCATGTGCCGCGTCTGCATTCTCGCTGCTGGAGCAGCGCTGGCCGCTATTGGGGCGAGCTGCTCCCCAGCTCCTTCTGACCCTTGGTCACCTTCAGCGTCTTCACCGACGCCATCCCTGCCGTGTGCCTTCTTTTTCTTCTTCTTGCCCTTGGCCTGCTTCTTCTTCTTTTTGGGGACCTTCTCCTTCTGCTGCGTGGCCTCCTCACGCTCCTCGATCGAGCGCCACAGCTCGGGATCCTCCCTCTTCAGCTGCGCCTGTAGCTGCACATTCTGTTTGCTGTCGAGCGTCTCGACGTTCTCGATGTGCTGGGTCGTCACCACGACCATGTCCTTGGGGATGTACACCTTGAAGCCCTTGGTCTCGTCGTTCTTGCCGACGATCATGCCCACCTCGGCCCTTGGCTGCCAGGCCTTCTTGCCTGGGTCTCGGTACACCGTGCACGGACTGCCGAAGGTCACGATGCCCGCCATGTCCGGGCACTTGCCCGTCAGAACCTCAATGGGCGACATCCGTCTGGTGTTGGCGCTGCACGCGCTGCGGTTGAGCACGTACGCGGCGTACTCGACCGCGTACCCCCAGAACTTCAACGGCAGCCCGCTCGCGAATAGCATGCAGCGGGCCATGTTCAGGATTGTCCTGTGCATCCGCTCCGCCTTACCGTTCGAGGCCTGGTTGTTGGCTTCACTCACCTGCCGACGCACGCCGGTCGCCCGACAGAATTCCTCGACGTTCATGTACTCGCCCCCGCCGTCGGTGCGCAGCACGTGTATGCGGCAATTGTACTCCTTCTCAAAGAAGACCAGGAAGTGCTCGAACTTCTTTGTGGCCTCAACCTTGTTCTTAGCTAGGAACGCTCTCACGTAGTTTGAGCTGTGGTCCACGAAGTTGATCATGTAGCGGTTTCCGTGCCTGTCTCTCGGGGTCATCGGCCCCTTGATGTCACTGCATATGACACCGCCGATCTTGTCCACCGGGGCGTTCTGGCCCGTGTCCTTCTTGGATTGATTCACCTTGTGCTGCTTGCCTTGTGCACAAGTGAGGCAGTTCAGCCTGACTCGACTGGTCAGCTTGACGCCCGAACCCGGAGCGTCCGCCATGCGCTCCAGCGTGTCGAACGCGAGATGGCCAAGGCGATTGTGCAGCTCGAGTAGCGTGCACTCGGTCACCGCATCGGCGCTGATGCCGCCGCTCTCGACCGCTGCCATCACTGCATTCACGCGCTCCTGCTTGCCACACCCACCGAGAGTCTCCACCAGCAGTACACCGTTGGCGCGTCGCACCTCAAAGATGCGCCGTTCGTCCGACTCACGCATGACGTAGCTCCTCTTGTTCAGCCTTGTAAGGTACACCCCTTTTCCTCAAGCAAGCCGTAGCTGATGATGTTATTAATCACTCCCTTGCTGTAGTACACGTTCGTCAAGTCGACGCGGCTCTCGCTGCCGTCCACCACGGTGCGCAGCTCCACCGTCCCTCGCTTCGTCACACTAAGCACGCCTCCGTTGGCGGTGCTCCACGAGTCAACGTAGTCCACAGTATCGCGCAGTAGACTCTCGTCGTTCACCAGGTGAACACTCGATCCACTGTCCAAGATCCACACGCCATCGTCTGCCAGCCCACGGGTCGTACATGCACTGCTCACAGCGAGCGTCACCTTCCCGCCCTTCGGAGTCTTTTCACCAGGGCAGTCGCGCTTCATGTGGCCTTCCTTGCCACAGCCCCAGCACGCGCGATCTCCGCCGGCATCAACACGTCCGACGAATCCTTGTCCTCGGCCACCTTGGCCACCGTGGCCACCTCGACCACCAAAACCACCGCGGCCACTGCGTGACACGCCACTGCGAGCATGGGTCTTGCCGGAGCTTATCTCATACTCCGCCGCAAACGCGACGAGCTCCCATGCATGCTGGATGTAGTCAACCCGACTGGAGTCCAGGCGAGTCAGCATCGCCCTCTTCACGTGTTCCGGTGCTGAGTCGCAGAGGCACTGCAGCACGAACTGGTCCGGGCAGCCTGCCCGCTCAGCCACGTACACTAGGTACTGGAAGTGCTCCGTCCAGGTCTTGTTGCTCGGCTTCGTCTCGGACATGAGGTCCATCGCCTTCGACACCGGCACCTTCGTCGAGTAGAAGCCCAGCATCCTGTCCATGACATGCTCCACCGTGTTCGACTCCGCCACCCACTTCGGCAGCATCTTGTCGAAGAAGGCCAGCGCCGGCCCCTCCAACTTGTTGTTCAATGCCAGTATCTTGAAGTCGTCGGGCCAGTCCCCGCCGCTCATCAACTGCGCCGCCACCAGGCGCTGCACGAACTTCTTGCCCCACGCGAGGAAGTCTGCACCGACCCCTGCGTAAATCTCCTTGCCGGAGAACTTCGGAAACCCCGGCCAGTCCAGGTCCTTCATCTTCGGCATCTTCAGGCCGAAGTTCTGCGGCGGGACGAACTGCACGTACTGCTGCTGCGCCGCGGGAGCAGCTCCGTGCGGCAGCGGGTTCTGCTGCGGCGCTCGGAACGACTCCGGCTCTTGTGCGGCATGCGGCAGCCGTGTTGGTGCTGGCCTCGCTCCCTCGGACTCGTCCAGCGAGCCCATTCGCATGCTCCGGTCGCGCGTCTTCATGTAGTCGCCGAAGGTGCCCGACCCGTGCTCGGAGGATGTTGCAAAGAGCCTGTACCCACTTGACCGTGGTGCCTTCTGCGCACGCTGCGCCTCTGTCACTTGCTGCAGCTGGGTCTGCATCTGCAGCTGCTGCGCTGCAAACTTCGCCGCCATCCCCTCGAGGAGCCCTTCAATTCGGTCCATGCGCTCCGAGCTCGCGTCAGAGTCCCGACCTCTCATTGCGTGAGCGTCGTACGCGCCCGAGAGCGAGCGCGCCTCCTCGAACAGCTCGAACGGGTCCGTCGTCGTGCTCAGTCTTCTAACTTGAGTGTCTGGGACGATGTCGGCGGGTTCGGGCGGGCTTGAGGAAGTGTCGGGGCCCATTGGGCTCATAACCTGTTAAATCACGGTAAGTGAGCTGGAGCTGGGAAATGAAGAACTGATGCATTATCTAACCTGTTTCCTACTCCTGTGCAGAGAGCCGCGCCTCGCAACCACCGCGCCGCCCTGCAACCCTTGGTAACCACTGTGGCTGCGACCACTCACGCCCGCAACCGCCCGTACCATCGCACGCAACGACTGCGAGTTCCAACAAGTTGGTCATGAAAGACACAGAATGATCGAGTTATTGCGACCGCGCACGAAAACGCAGGCTATTGCAGTGGAAGACGGTCCCGATGAAGAACTGCCACATGATTCTATATCTGTTGGCAATCAGGCTGCTTATCCTCTTCCCAAATGGAAATTGAGCGAGAAGCACTACATGGTGGCTGAATCCGACCCTCGACAGAAGTGTCGCTTTCGAAAGTTTGGTGTGGACGAGATAATTATCGCAAATACGAAGAACTTACAAGCCGTCTCGATGTATGCGTATTTGACTACGGTTACAGGATACAGCGGTCCACAACCCCTCCCACCGAAAAAGAAAAGTCAAGATGTGCTCATTTGCATTCATCTGGCGAATCTAGCGACGAGGAGACGGTACCTTGCCCAGCAGACAAATCACAAGAATTCAACGAGCTCGATATTTTGCGCTGCGACTGAGCGAAATAGAATACGCAACCTTAACTGTCCGAAAGCAACTTCTCGGGTGTTGGCAACGCCTTCGGTCCAAAGCGAAAGCTGCTAAATCCTTCCGTTTTCTGCGACATCATTGTTGCTCGGTCTGATGTCGATTTGCTGTAGATACGTTACACGTTCTGTCAATACACATTTGCGTTACACTTCGGTTAACCGAAACCAATATTTGGGACAATCACGGTTGTCCATGCGAGAACTGCGGGTGGTCATGGTTGTCCATTTTCAAACAAGGAGGGATCTTGTCCAGTTACGGTCATCTATTGCACAACGTTTGCGACCTCTGCTGGTGAGTCATCCACACGTAGAGGTATTGGCAAGAGATCGGGCACTGGGGTGACCTAGACCGTCACGATATTAACCCGTCAACTACTGACATGTCTAAAAGGCCAGTGAGACATGTAACACAATGGGCCGTGAAGAGGCACGGGAATGGAATGCAACTCACATACAGTATTGAGGATATGTTGCATCAATTTCTAGTAGAGGATGGGATCGGCATGTTGCCGAAGAACGACAGTTTGATAACGACGACCAGCGCAATCCAGCGTTCACGTAGTTCGACGATGACCACCGCTGATGCCGTACAGCCAGGTGGGATTGGTGGACAGCCGCCGTATAGGATCAGAGGCATGCCATCGCTGCCCACTGACTGTGGTCCCCCCGCGAGAACAGCACATCGGCCATCAGGAACTGCCTGCAACACAACGCCACCATGACAAACGGGCAGCACACCCCATTGGTCATACCGGTTTGTCATGGCTACGCACCTCCTAGAACAGCATGCAAGCAATCAAATCAGCAACGACAAGAACATGCACTTGCTAACCAATATTCTCATCGACACTAGCACCGACTTCACACGTCAACAGGATAACAGCGTTTTGGTGGGCTATGATTCGAGTGACCTTGCTGCACATACTGTCAACGTACCGACGCATTGTACCAAAGCTTGCGTGGAATCCCTGATCATGCAAAGCGGCCTTCATATTGTTGCTGAGACGAAAGCTTCCAATCCTCAAACAAATCAATTACACGTGTTGAAAACTGACATTACCAGCAGCCAAATAATATACATTGCGCAATTACTTTGCTGACATCTGGTCACAATTGCTGGGGTTTGCGGTTGACACAGGCTGGTAATTCTCCACTCATCCTCCCTTGTGTCAAGCAGAGGTGCATCCTGCTCAGTGCTAAGTCTGCAGCGTGGGTGCGCTACCGCCGCCGCGACAGTCTGCTCTGTATCCGACCTCCTGCTTCCTGAAGCCCGCTGCTATAGCGCTTCCGGTCACACCCAGGCGAGCTGCACAATCTTCGTCTTCTATGCTGCTGTCAATTAGCACGAGGAAAGCAACTTTGAGGGGGCTCTGAATTACATGCGGGGCTGTAGAGTGCACCGAAAGAGAGAGCGTGAGGTACTAGCTTCAGTACCATCAGATTCGATTTAGGCCGGCGTTTGATCTCCGATCCGTGTGCTGCGGTGGTCGTAACAGTTAAAACCAGCTAACGCACGACCTGGGTTTCTGGAGTTCTACTGTCCGAGGAATAACATACAGTGGTCGACCGAAAGCAGGCTCTGGTGGTTTCTTCGGTACATTGTAATCTGCGTATTGGGGATCAATGGTTGCTGGGGAAACGAGGTTTTGTCATTGTATATAACGGCTAGACGGGAAGTCGCGGTATACGAGCTACATTCCGATTCGTTCGTTTCTTTGTAAGACGAATTTGGTGAAGTGAATTTCAAGTTTTCGAGAGAAGGAAATGATAGACCCAGACTGTGTCACAAATCCGCAAGACTGACGGACCTGGATACCGACCCGGGAATTGGAGGCAGATTATTACCGGTGGTGGATTATTACTAGCGGTGGATTTGGGCTATGGAGAGCTTTGCGAGATGCATGGAGTGTGTGGAAATAATATTATAGGGGCCCCGAAGACGATGCAAAGCACGAGGATACTACAGACAACGACGGATAAATCCGGACTCACTGAATGACATCCTCCATACTATAAGGCAATCTCCGCTCCCGACACAAAAATCCGGAGAGTAAAAATTCTGCGATTGAATTGGTTGATAAACTAACCTATGGTACAGAAAACGAAGTTGAAACCGTATGGAAAAGCAAAAAAATCAGTCTATTTAGACAGTTACCTTAGGGTACCTAGGAATTGTTTTTTTGATGCTGCGAATTATCGCCTTTGTCGTTATGGCGTTCCACACAGCAATAGTGGCATGAATAGCACGAAGGCGTTTTACTTTTGCAGTGCCTCCAGTAGCTTTAACACTATTTCTTACCTTCGCTTTTAGTGGCCCCATGACACCAGCACAAACCGGTTGGACCAACGGTGAGCTATTCGGTGGCAACCTCACACCCGGATATGCGTCATGCTCACCTCCCACACCTCGGCGCTGCTCGCTCCCCCCCCCCCCCGCACGATCCAGATGCCTCCACCACGTCCCCAAGACGGCGGCACTTCAGCTGGTCTGTGCTCTAGTCCTACACGGGAACTGGGTGGCTCATGAGCATGGCCTTCCTGGACCCGGGGAACCTCGAGGCGGACCTGCAGAGCGGCGCCTACACGCGCTACCAGCTGCTCTACTTGGTTCTAGTCGGCACGTCCTTGGGAGGGTGCTGGTCGCCCGCCTGGGGGCCACCACCGGTCGCCACTTGGCCCAGTTGTGCCGCTCCGTCCCTGTAGCCGTCACTTGCTCGACGCGCTTCATTGCGCAACTGACCTCAAATTACTGTGTCGGCAAAGGAGTTTAGCTTCACACCACTCATTATCTTTAACTTTCTGATTGGCTCTAAAATAATTCATTTAAGCATTTCATTGGATAAAACTGCGGTTAGAATTTGTATGGGGATCGAATGGGGATATGTCTCACCCGGATTTTAGTGTCGCCCGGATTTATCCGTCGTTGTCTGTAGATCCAAAGGTTGGAGGGATCTGATTTCTGGGTCCAACCTGGTTCCTGGATCTGGATATATGCTTTGGATCTGAGACTGTAGCCTGGCGGAGGTAATCAAGAGACATGCAAGGAAGATAAACAGGCCACATAGAGTCAGTAGCCAGTGATGGGAAGATAGGATCCATAGCAATGATAGGATTTTGGAATAGGAGCGGACTTAACGGTAAATCAGAACCGAATTTGCTTTGGACACCCCCCCCCCTTCCCTCGCCTGGATCCGGGAACTACATTGGCCCTACACGGCGTAGAGAGGTTAACGGTAGGAGATGGCTATTATTTCTGGATAATATATGGGCCAGATCCAACCTCCTAACGATCCATCCTATGCCTAAACCCCAGATCCACCGGAGTTCTCGACTTGGCTGGTGGATCCCTTCGGATCTCGCGACCCAACAACTCGTCATAGGAGCCGGTAAGTACGACGAAGGAAGCCCTACGAATGCAAGGAAAGACGCCACAACACATACAAGGCACCCCTACGGCCGGATCCATATCCAGGCTGCCAGATCCAAGTACAAGGGTATTGGATATGGAGTATATACCCCGAGCAGAGTGAGGATTTCCACACTGCTCCACCCGGATCCCCGCGTCTCGCCAAGACAATCCTTCTCCACCGCTTGGACACTTCGGGAGTTACCAGAAGAGCAAGATCCAGCCCTACCGACGGGTACACGAGGTTAGAAGATCAGCACAGATCACGGACCATCGGGGGACCCCTTCCGTTAGTCGGTGTCCGGGCGCTGTTGGGGGAGTTGGATCAAGCGATCTCCCAGATTTCGCGGATTCCGCTAGGCCCCAGGAATTTGATATGACTGGTGTCGGTGATCTGTAGATACTTGATCCCACCAGTCTCATGGACTACAGTTGACACCCAGTGATTTCCCGAGTGACCCACCGTTTATATCAAACTGGCGACTTCACTCACTGCGGATGTTCCGTAGCCCCCCCCCCCAACCTCGATCTGCATACTCATACTCTGGTCAACATAGAGAGTTTCCGCGTTGTCACTTGTAAAGTTGTCTACTCTGTGGTGCAGTGTCAAACAAGAAATATTCTCCGAGAAAGGCAACATCCGTCAATCACTGGCTAAGACCGTGATCGACCAAGATCCGGGAAAGGCGGTACGACGACCAAAGTGAGGGAAGGTTCACGACCGGATCAGATGACACCTGAGTGTCAGGGGCGGCAGAAGACGTTCAATCAAGGGGAGTCGTTTGCGATCGGGGCAAGTTGTGGCTGCCAGAACTGGAGGAGGACAGCTTACACGGAGTGCCGAAACGACCGAGCATGTGGGATGGATCGCGGTTAGATCGGAAGAGTGTGGACGATTAGCAGCCGATCGGGGCAAATTGTCAATCGGCATACGGATTTTGGCAGATCGTCGATCGAGGGAAAATCGTTGGAGCGTCGAACGTCGGAGCATCGGAGCACAAAAAGCGCGAACATGTGCTGGTAGTAACGAGACGAATTTGCGAAACCGACGTCTGCGTAGGAAGCAAGATCATCATTGAGGTGTCGATTTCAAATGCAAAGTACGGCAGTGCAGTAACTACTACCTTTATCAATGCTAAGCACCCAGGTATTTAATTAAGTCTGGCGTAGCTCAATGAGCGCGGTGGAAGGTACGCACCTAGACTGAAGGTACTGGTTAGAGCGCTCTCGTCAACTTCTACCTGTGATGGCCTCTCCGAATCAGGTACAAACGATTCAGCGGCTATGATCTCGAACTGGGAAGGTTCACGCCGTGAGCTGTTCAATCCAAAAGCTGCTTGGTGGGAATTCCTGTTGTGACCTATACGGTGGTGTTTCGTTCGGATGGCAGGCTCTAAAACCTCTTCTGTTAGACCTGGAATGTTGCTGCTGTGGATCCACCAGTGCCGATCAAAATCAAGAGGCTGTAGAATCTCCGAATAGTCTGATTGATAGATTCGAATCAACTCGTGAACGCAAGGGCGGCCATGACACGTTCGACAAGAACCGGAGCATGGCTTTAACAGCAATTCCTCGGTGCGGTCTCGGTAGCGGTCATGCACATGCTGAATTGCTTGCTTCCATATTCGCTGCGTGTCGTTCAGTGCATACACCGTGATCTTGTTGATCACACTATAAAAAACATCATCTACAGACGCCAATGCAACGCCCATACGGCTGCCAATACGCGCGGAACGTCTATCCGGCCTCTCACGGTCTTCTTCTCGCTGTTGACGAGTGTTTTGTTTTGCTTGTCCCAGTGATTGCACCCAAATAACTGATAGATCACTTCCTTAGTACTGTTGACTTCACGTTGTTTTTTTTGTTATGTTGAAATCATGTTTGAGAGTCCGGTTGTGAGCGGCGGCCTCCGCTGCTGCCTAGATTGGAAAAGCAGCTTGCGAAGGTGGTATCAACCAAACCTCGCCCTCCCTCAGCTGCGCTCCGTGCTGCACACTGGGGACTGCGTGGACGACATGTTCGGCGGAGTGGCCTGGCTGGGCATCAACATGGGCGACACGGACAAGATGCTCAGTAGCTTGGGCGGGTTGACCAGCAACATTGTCGACACCGGCACGTTGCTCGGCTGCATGGTGCGCCTAGCACCCGCCGTCGGACCGAACAGGAGCAAGTGGATCGGCTGTTTGGGCTCCACAACTGCCCTTGACGGCGGGGTGCGCCCCGTGTACTCCGCCGGGCCAACCACAGGCATTTCCCTCGGATGCATGAGCAGCGCAAGCGCGCTGGGGAGCGAGTTGCGACTCGGTGTCGGACTCGACATTGTCGTGATGCGCAGCCGGCAGGCCGTCAATTACGTGCTGGAGACCGTGGTTCGTGTCATGCACGGCGACAGCTTGGACGGGCTGGCCAGGAGAATTGGCCGCGATGAACCGGCAGTGGCATTCAGTAGGGAGCGGGCGGTTGTTTGAGGCATGCTAAGGTCGAAAGTGGAGAGGGCTTCCCTTCCCGTTAGCTATCTAGAGCTCTTTTTGTTGGCGCGCACCGTCCTTGGTCTTTTCTTGATCTCTGTAGAGGGCCTACTTTGGTTCACTACTTTAGCTTACACGTTGTGCTACGTGTATGAGGAATCGTAGGAGTTTATTAATAATTTGAGTTAATTATACTTGAGTCCACAAATATAATATAAATCAAATAAAGACTCCAAGTGACTTAGATTAGGTAAAATGAGAACTGTATTGTTTGTAAATTGATCTTCCTCCTAAATCTGCTAAAACTGTTTATCATCTATGAAAGGTGTTGGCAGCGGCTGGCTGCCAGAGCCCCGTTGACATGTACGTCTCTGATTGGTAGAAATATGCTGCTTTCTACCAATATGATTATTGGTTATATGCAGGCCACTCATTCTGGTGGCCAAAAGTGTAGTCATTGGTGTAACTTACACCAATGTGAGGAAGTATCTATCTTCTACCAGATATCTGTCTGTTAGAACCACTAGTGACTATTGTCACGCACAAGTGACAGTTGTCACTTGTGACCGTTGTTATGCACAAGTGACTATTGTCACTTGTGTATGTAACCCCGTTACAATCTTGCCGCGGCCCCGTGCCAGGCTGCGCGCTCTCTACCGAGCTAAAGTCAAACTGTTTCGTTATTCGCTAGTGGACCTTTGACCTGCGGCCATTTACCTGCGGCCGTTGGCCTGCGACCCGCGTCCTGGACCTCCTAAAATTCTTGCTGACCTCTAGGACTTCGCCTTCGTCTTCTACCTGCTGTCGTGATTTCATGGTGTCGTCCTTCGCGTTGTCCTCCGCGTTGCCCTCTGCTAGTAAGCACGCAGGAGCTGACTTGATAGAAGCCGAGCAGATCACTTCCCCCCTCGGTCGGAGGCCAATGGTGCTGTGCGGGAACGGCCCGCCCGGCGCCGAGGTACTCGGCGTACCGCAGGTGGGCTGAACCGAGCGCTCGCCGATTGAAGCTCGTCCAGCAGACGAGCTCGAGAAGAACCGGCGTCGCCCACCGCTACAAATGCATTAAAGAGGACAGAAACGTCCGTTTGAATAACCTCCGCAGGTTCCCAAGAGGCCTCGATGTCATCGAGCCCGATCCACTCGACGAGTATCTCCCACTGATGGGTGTCTGGACTCACACGGCAGTCACGAAGTGCCTCCACAAGATGGCCATCCTCACCGTAAATTGCTTGCTCTCGCAGCTCTTCGACTTGACCACGACTAGCATCACGACAGAGCAGAAGTCGTGATGCGTGGCGGATCGATATCTCAAACGGTTCGACAATGTCTTGCACCTCAAATGTGTAATCGTTAAGGGCGCGCACAATTTTCTTTGGTCCGCGCCAAACTAGTGCGAGTTTGTTTCCACTACAGCCTGTGGCCGTAGCCGCCAGCACAAAATCCCTCTCGTTAAACTTTTGCAATCGCACGCCTTGGTGGCGAGCATGCCGCTCCCGGGCAGCACGTCGGCGTTTCTCGCTGGCGTCAACCAGTTCGGCATGTACTCCATCGAGCGCCACGGTACCGCTGTTAAATGGGCTGCAATCTCGTCCGCCACCCACATCTCCGTTGCATTTTCGGTAGGGTCGCGTGGGTGCAGAATACGGAGGAGTTACGTGTTACCCGGTAGTGCTGTGAACGCCGTCAACGGTGTAGCGCCAACGAGACGATCGGCTGGCATTGCATTCAATGCGAACTGCACCACAGGCAGGATGGCAGGTCAGCCTTGGATACGCAATCTGCGCTCGCTCAGTAACGCTTTCACACCTTTGAGCACCTCCCTATTGACCTCCTCCACCTTACGGTTGGCCTACAGCGTGTATGCAGTGGTGAAGTGATGGTGAGCGCCAAGTGCACGCTGTAAACGTTCGACAACCTCATTGCAGAAGTGTGCACCTTGGTCCGAGACCCACAGGTGCACAACCCCGAAGCGCTTAAATCAGTCGATAAGTCTTTGGTATGCCACGTCCGACGTGGCACGAGTGCACGCAATGAGCTCCACATACCCACTCATATCATCCTTTAGCACTAGGATATACTTGACACCACCAACTGCTTCCACCATGCTGAGACAGTCGAAATGGAGAAGGTCGTTTAGCCTGGTGGGTGTCAGAATCTCCCCGAATGGGCGTGGAATGTGACCACCTGCTGTTGCCATGCAATGTAGGCAGCCGTTGACAAATTCGGCGACATCGGTCGCCAGCGTTTCCCAGAAGAATACGGCCTCCAGCGACTGGGCTGTAGTGCGCGCGCCGCGATGACCACTAGCGCCTGCGTGAGCCACCACACAGAGGCGCTGCTGCATATCGGTGGCGTCCCGCGGGATCCACACGCGCTCAGTATGGGTGACTAGCAGCTGGCCCAATGCTTGGCTTGCATCGGAGTACAAACAAATTTCCGACGTTTGATTCAGATGTGCCAACGGTACCATATGCAACAACGCGTTACGGACGTTGTCGAAGTTAGTCCCCTCTTACACGCCCCAGCCAACGCTGCTCAATCGGATCTTCGCCAGCGCTCGTTTCTTGCGCGAGCCGGCAATCTTTGCTGCACGGTCAAGCCCCTCGTGCAACGTGGCAGTCAGACTCGTGTATTCGGGAATGCTCTGACGCATCCAAATAATGGCACAGAGATATTGCCGTAGCTCAGTTCCTGGCTTTGGTGGCTGCATGTCCACGAGACCTTGCACACGCTCCGGTGAATGCTTCACACCCTGCGCCGATATCACGCGATCACACCACGTAACTTCTTTCGTGAAGAACTGGCATTTTTTAGCATGCGGTTTCAGTTCAGACTCCTCACAGCGTGCTAACACCTTTGCGAGCAATTGTAACAGCTTCTCCTCATCCTCTGCATAGCCAAGGATATCATCGAGCCACGCCATAATTCCATCACCTAGCAGCTCACCAAAAATTTCTTCGACGACACCCTGGCAATATGCCACAGCATCCGTCGCACCCATCGGGACGCGAGTAGGAGTGTAGATTCCACGGTGAGTGACAAATGAATAGATCTCCTGAGAATCGGGGTGTAAGGGCAACTGCCAATACCCCCGGAACCAATCCAGCACGATGAAAACACGGGAGCCCTCAACCTCTCCGAGCACCACATCTATCACCGGCATCGGTCACGGCATTGGCCCCGTCCGGCCGTTCACCTCGCGCGTGTCAATCTTCATACGTGGGTCTACCGTGAGATCCGTGTCTTGCTCTCGCTTCCGGACAATCCGCGGAGCTGATGCCCATCGGCTGCTGTGATTCTTGTAGATGAGATCGTTTGCTAGGAGGGGAGCAGTGTGGCGATCTAAGAATGCACGATTGTTTGGTGAATAACGCCGCGGTTGAGCGCACACATGACGTGCATCGGGCTTTAGTCGCACCTGCATCGGTGCCACTCGCACCGGGAGATCACTGCCAAACTCCAGTAGAAAACAATCCACTCTGGAACGAACTATCTCCTTTAGCTTCGCTTGTCCGTCGAGTGTCAGACCCATCCTTGCCGCTACTTCCATCTTCTTTTCTAGGTGTACGATGACTTTGTCTACAGTAGTAGGGTGCATCGTGGGTAGCGCAGTTCTCATTTCACAGCGCTCAATTGACTCAGCCTCATCACTACTTGGGGGTGGGTCACGCGTTGCCACTTGCGGTCTACACACGCGTTGCAGCGCGCTCGGGGATCCAGTAGCGTCTACAGGCCCCGCTACACCGACCTCCCACTCCGTATTAGTGTCTCTTGTCTTGACTAGCAGCCGATCCGTTGAATTATCGGTCGACCCACAGTCAGTCCCAACGAGCTGTCACCTTCTTCGACATAGCACATCAGATTTCGTAGAATCCGCGAACCTGCTGAAGTGGTGAGCACGACCTCGCGGAACGTCGCCTGCCAGACAGCGTCGACCGCATGCCCCCCCCCCCCCGACAGGGTCTAGCTGGACCGAACTGACGGCACGGAGATCCACAGCCGCACCCGCGTCTACGAGCGTGTCGATAACTCCTCGGGTCACAAGCGACGTGTCTGCTCCCGAGTCCAACAAGAGCGCCTTGACGGCGAGGCCCTCAATCGTCGCATCAACAGTGCCATTATCGGCAGGCATGTCGCTGCCGAGATGATGCTTCTCCTCACCTCCCACCGTATCAAACATCAGTGCTGTTAAGCTCTGGACCGGTTCATGATGCTCACGCCGTGCCTTCAGCAGCTGTGCAGCCTCGCCTGGCTGGCAGTTCGGACACTCGCGAACCTGGTGTTGCGTGGAGCCACATTTCAGGCATGCTCCACGCACACGCCGCGGAGCCGTATTGGCCACCGACTGCACTTGCGGTCCTGCCGAGCCGGGAGCCACCATTTGCCCCGTTGTTCATTTTCCTGTCGACCCCGAAATGACTGTCCTCCTCGACCGCCATTCTGTCCACGTCCGCCGCGTCCACCAGTACCTCCACGATGACCCGCGGTGCTGTAGTTGGGGCTATGCGGGTCGCGCGGCAATTGCTGCCGCCTTGGCTGCGTGCTCCCAAGTCATAAACTCACGCGGGAGCTTCGTCACCCACGTGCAGAATGGCACCACTTCGTTTTTATACTTCTTGTTTTCGTGCAACGTCAACTTCGTAACGATGACGGTCTTGAAGCTCGGAGGTGCAAGCGCATCGGCCAGGTACCTGACAATTTTCTGCAGTTCGTGCTCATATGCAACCTCCGTCAAGTTGAACCGGTCCAGTATGGTTTCGAGGTCGGCCTGCAGATTCATCATCCGGCTCTCGGGCTCTGGCCATTTCGTCTGCATTTGAAGCTGCTTCATAGCTTCATCGACCGGAGCGTAGTCGACGTGCGAGGCGCATTCGCTTGCTTGAAGTAGTCTATCCATTCCTCCTCACTGGTCAGGTGAGGAGCGATGCCAAACTCATAGCGTGCTACCATCCGCTTGGTCCTTGACTCCACGCAGGCACCGACGGGCATGGCAAAAGCGCCACCCCATTGAGTCTGGAGCGCATTAATCGCCGCCAGATAGGTCTCGTATTGGCGCATGAAGTATCCTGTCCTGCATCGTTCTCCCGGCGAATCTCGGGGGTTGCGGGAGTGCGGGCGCGGCAGCTACGCGTCCTCCACCAAGCACAGGACTCGCTGACGGCATGGGCTCGTCAGCCTCGCTGCCATCGTTCGCCTCGAAGGGATTGAGGGTATGAAGTCTCAGGCCGGGGGAACTGGGTGTCGGAGACGCGGCACTCTCCAACTGCATCGCCGCCGTACGTGCCGCCAGCTCGTCCACCTCCGCGCCTTCTCGCGTGGCCTCCGTCGGCCTTGGAGCAGCGCCCTCAACGCCTGCATTCGGTCACGGGCTTGGTCTCGCGCGGAGCTTAAGATTTGCGATGGAACTAAAGTATACTTTGATCTCGCCGCGGCCCCCTGCCAGGCTGCGCTCTCTCTACCGAGCTAAAGTCAAACTGTTTCGTTATTCGCTAGTGGACCTTTGACCTGCGGCCATTGACCTGCGGCCGTTGGCCTGCGACCTGCGTCCTGGACCTCCTAAAATTCTTGCTGACCTCTAGGACTTCGTCTTCTTCTTCTACCTGCTGTCGTGATTTCATGGTGTCGTCCTTCGCGTTGTCCTCCGCGTTGTCCTCTGCTGGTAAGCTCGCAGGAGCTGGATTGATAGAAGCCGAGCAGATCATTACTGAAGACGTTGAAGCCGTCGGCTTCGCAAATTCGTCTCGTTACTAGCAGCACATGTTCGCCCTTTTTGTGCTCCGATGCTCCGAAGTTCGAAGCTCCGAAGATTTCCCCGTCGATCGACCGAGGATGGGAACATCTGGAAGCGCAGCCGGGCCAATAACACAGTCAACGTCATATTATGAGATCAGAGTTGTGATGGTAAGCTGTAAGGAGACACAGGTTAAACACAAACCAGAGCGGAATTTGCATCCTAGAGTACAAGAGGACTGGAGTCTCGGCGAGGAAGCACATATTGGCCTCTACTGACTTACGTTGTGGGAATTGGATTTGGTCCCGCGCGTGGCTCAAGAATACCGAGCACCTACAAGCCGCTCTCAAAGAGCCTAATTTGCATTCAAGAGCACAAGTTTTCATATATCGAGGAATTACATTGGCCTCGACCTCGTTACGAGGAGAAGGTAGTTGATATAGCGGTTTGGGTTAAGTCTGGAGTAATAAATTAGCCAGCTTCTACTGCTCTAGTGATCTACGGTTCGTGTGCAAGCCCTTAGTTATCTGCTTGGCCGGCGATCGTGTCGCCTCTCATCGGGCTCGATCCCGCTATAGGAATCGTCAAGCAACTCAAGGAAAGGAGGAAGGAAATGAGCGCCTACGAAAAGGCAACTACAGGCCCCGGAACAACTCCAGCCCACCCGATCGGAGCAGAAGACGCCAGATCGGAGAACACAACGGGACGCACAGTGAAGATTCCCGCGCCGCTCCAACCCATTTCCCAGCGTCATGTCAAGACATTCGATCTTCACCCAAGTGCTGCATCTTCGTATCCCCGAGAGAGCATATCCCACCCGGCGACGGGTACACAAGGTGTGACCAAGTTCAAAAATGGTCACGGATCGTTGGGGGCTTCCCTCCGTTAGTCGGTGTCTGGTCATTGGTGGAAGCTCGATCTAGCCTCAACCAGATTATGGCTGACCCCACTACACCACACCACTCCCGCTGAGCTGGATCTTGACTTCATCTGGTAGACAGATGGATCTGTCAGCGGGTTCGAGTCGGATTCTCGCCGGTAACACAAATTCGATGGCAAGAACCGCATATTGGCCTGTTAACTCGCCAACCCAGAGTTCGACAATGTACACCAACGATACCTCCCTGGTCAACTTAATCCAAATTCTTTTCCGCCCCCGATTTGTGTTGATATAGCATCCTACTTACGAGCTAACTGACACGAAGCAACTGGAAATTTTCCAGGTGGCCTGGCGCAGCTGTCCCGGGCAGATCTGCAAGGAACGTGTGATTGTGGAGAATGGAAGGTACGCCCAGGATGGCGAACGAGTGGGACACCCGAGTGTGTCTCGCTCTGGAGTTTTGTTGAGATTTGGATGCCCGGCAACGTATAACCCCACAGGTTCGGAGGCGCTTGCAGCGCCCAGTCCGACCGCCGGCCTTGTTGGACAGTGGGTATCCTGAATGAAGGAGTCAAGAGCCCTCGGCGAACGTATCCCGAGGTGCCATCCGCCTTGATGGTGCCGGAGCATCCGCCGACATCGACCACAGCCCAAGATAAGAAGACACCCATCCACCAACACCTGAAACAAGTATCGTCACCACGAAGGAAGCGACCATCCAGGTTGCAGAGCTAAAGAAGACCCCGAGCGAGCTACGCGAATGTTAAAGACCTCAAGCAGCGAGACTACGTGAAGCTCCCGAGCTCGTGGAGTCGCCCGCAACTTAAATTGGAGGTTGACCACCCGGATTGACCCCCGGATGGATAACGTGCCACCCGATTGAAGACGCTCCGCCTGAATGGACGAAGTTCAGGATGAAAAGCCCAAGGCCAATCCGAATTGACTGATGACAACCCGAATGGAAGAAGTCCAAGTTACAGCCAATGACAGCAGCCCCAGGAACGTGCCCGGTCCGCGAAGACAGCGGCCGGGATGGCGCCCAAGTGCCAGTTCCAAGCATGCCTTAAGTTCACTATGGAGAGCTAGCCGGACCGCGCCCGAAGGGTCGACGGTGCAGCGGATCCTGCCGTCAGGCCCGAAGTCCCTCCGCCATCAAGTGATGCGTGTACGCTACCAACTCACGCCCAGGCATACAAACCTCAAGCGATCCTGAAAAGGTGTGAGGAATTACGAAGAGACATGAGCAGAGGAAACCGCTGAAGAATCCAAAGGCCCTCAATGTAATGAAGAAGATAGCACAAGAAAAGAGATAGGAAAGAGAGATAAGATCAAACAGAGTCCGTTTTGCGTTGAAGAACACAAGTGGTTCCTGTGCATCCTAACCTTGGACGCATCTCGTCAACAAGCGACGGCGCTGAGGCAAAACCAATTCCCCGCCCTGGACGGATTGCCTAACGGAAGGCCCAGGGGCGCGAGCGATAACCGACGGATGCCGGAGATCACGCGCAGCAGACTCGCGTGGGACTCTCACTGCATATCCAACCCAAGTCAGGTACCCTAAAAGGTATCGGTCCACTCGGGCTGGTACACCTGTTTCATTTGACCAGTTGCGGTGTACCCCCCGGGTGTACATTCGCAATTCATATTCCTGTTTTAGGAGGTTGTAGCAATCGCCCCCTAGGACCCGATTGTAGATTGCGTGTGGTAGGACGGTACCTGTATAGTTCCCTCGACATTCCAGGGTTGGTCCGCGTGGGGCATCCTGAATTGACCTGTTTTCAGGGTGCAACCCAATTACTGACAGGCTGCATATGAGACCGCGCAGAACGAAATGATACTTAACTACCATTTTGAGTTTTTTTAAAAAAGCCGATCAAAGATAAGCAGTCGAAAGTCGGACCTATCCGAATTGACGAGAAAACGAGGGTTTTGTGTTTGACGCACGTCAGCCATTGCCGTTAAGTTCGCACGGGGCATGGAGTCTGATTCCGACAGTCTGAGCGCTGCGGTGTCGGAAGGAGCGGCGTCGACGAGTGATAGCGATTGAGGGGAGAGACGACATCACCGTTGATGTCAGAGGGAGAGGAAGGGGGTTCTGAAGATGGCACTGAGGGAGAGCAACGTGTCCGCTCCCACGATTGCCCGCTACAAAGAACGATTGATGGCTGTGTGGTGTGTGTGAAGCTGCCCAGAGGAAACCTCAACCTAAATGCCGCTGCGCTTAACCTCCCGTGGATCGTGTCGTGGCTAAAATGTGTTGCTTAAGACGTAGGAGAGACGTAGGAGAGGTGGTTCCAGTGCGTGTGCGCCGCCAGAAACTCGAGAGCGGCATGGTTATTAAGCGTGAGACCACAAAGAAGCTCACAATGCTACGTAAATACGTTATGAATCGATTGCTACATTTGGACCTTCTATGATACATGAGCCCATAGAATAGTCTGCGTACTTTACAACATCAAGCATTTTGAGCATGTTCCGCTCGTCATTGGCTAACAAAAATGCCATTTTCGGTTTCCTTCCGAAATTTTACCCCTAGGCAGCCAATAAACAACAAACCGAACTTAAGAAAAATGTCAACTTCCAAATTTTCCATAGCTGCTACCTCATCGAGCACTCAAGGTTTAAATAGCAAGAACTACATACTTGGATAGAGCGAATAAAGATCTTTCGATTGAGCCATCAATTGCAGAAATCGTGTTTTGGGAAAAGTATCATTTCGTTCTATGCGGTCTCATATTGTGTGAACGAGCTCTGTATTGATTTAAGTTATCTATTTTTTGGAGAAGGTCTTTGCTCGTGATCTAACTCCCCATTCAGGACTCCCCAGACGTGTAGCGCCTGGAAGTTCTCTGCATTTCTTTATATTGATCCCGAATTGATAGCAATCGGTGTTCGGTTAGCAAGCTCGGTCCGCCGAAGATTAACGACGCCTACAGGGATTGCACAAGGTCACACACCAACCGGGATACGCGGTTTTCTATCGCGTATTTCGGGTTTCCGTACGCTAGCCCCTCCCGAGTCAACGACCCGCGGAGTGTCTAGGGCGTCGCTGTACACCTGGACGAGAAAAGCGTTCACCCGCCTCGCCTCATAACGGAGCAACTACGATAGGCACCTCGGTACCTTTATCGAATAGTAAGATCGACTTCTCATTACTTTTTAACTCTCCTAACGAATGGTGGTTCCTTTATATCCAGTATTCCACATCGACTCCATCGGACATCGCAGCAAAGGATCCGCGATGTTCTCTAACGTGATGCAGACGTCGATCGAGTATCGTAACATCCACCGTGGCTTCATAGTCTACGTGTTAAACCCAATCTTTTGATTTGTGCTGCTTTCAAAATTATCGAGTCGTGCCTCCGCCATTGAAAACCAAGTTCGCTTTATCGTCAGAATGGCAAACCCACGATCATTCAGGGATTATTGCCCTCAATCTTGGTAAATCGGTTTGTCCCATCGTTATGGAACTTCTTCTAGGTTACAACTGGGTAGATATATCCTCTCGAGTCCGACTCGAGTTGCTTACTCAAAATTTGAACTACCCACCCTACACGCATGGTCGAGGTGACTGACGCTGGCGCCGAGACCTCCTGACAACGCATCAATCCCAAGCCCGGACATTTCTTCGTGATCTTCCTGCGCTTATGGGCAGGTATTACTTCTTCCAGGTATCAGCAATCTGTAAGTCGAGCAAAGAAAGCTGAACGTCCAGATCGGTTGCCTTCAGTTCGACCATTACAATTCCACTGTTTTTGGTTGTAACGGGTTACAGGTGCAAGTGACTACAGTCACTTCTGGTTCTAACAAACAGGATGTCAGTTATAAGGTTACCTACTTCCTCGTCTTGGTGTAAGGTACACCAACCGATATATTGAGTTTGGCCAGTACAATGAGCGGTCCTCACACCTAAATGTCCTATCGGTAGAAGCATCATATTCCTACCAATCAGCGACGTGCATGTCGACGGGGCTACAAGCCAGCCGCTTGCAATCGTTCTTATTGACGTAAAACAGGGGGATTGCTAAGGAGGGCCCTCATTGGAAGGGCCCTCGTTACAACCAGGGCATTTGGGCAAACAGATGGCAGATAGTAACGCCCCAAAATGGGCAACACGCAATACCAAACGTGCTGACCCACTTTGGCTGTTGTGGGCCGACCCCCGTCTACGTGGATTGACCCGATTTCGTTGTTGAGGGTCAACCCCATCCGAGTGGATTAACCCGATTTTTTTGTTTAGGGTCAACCGCACTATTGACCCAACTTCACTGTTGTTGGTCGGTGGTCGTATATGCGTTTTGAGAGTCACGCATTAGCGAATGACCCGAATTAGTCTGTGTGAGTCAACTATACCGAATCGTCCGTTTTGACGTACATTTATAGCAACTGAATTTGGCAACAATTCGACCGTAGTGTCGGCTCTAGAGTTCGTCCGTTAGTTAGTTCCCTCAGCTAGCACCTGCTTCGACCCCCCCCCCTTCTCCTCTCTACTTGAAAAAGCCTACACGATCTATCAAAGAGTTATCGATTGATACGAGATGCGACCACCTGATTGGCAAAAAGCCACGTTCTATCAAGGTGACAACCCTCGCAACCGCCAGGCTGTGTCAGCGTGTACAGGCAATTTACACGATCGGGAGTCGACTCATGTTGCGACACAATTGGATAATGTGCAGCTTTCGGAAATCTACCATGCGGCATCCGCTTTACAGCGCGATACAGGTGGAGATAATATCGCTCTGAATGTTTCTGGGGAGTCGGAATCGTGGGTCGAACGTAGGGATGCCAGTGACGAACGCATGAATGATAGCAGCAATGAAGACATGAATTTAGGAAGTGACGATGCGAAAAGTATCCGTGATGAGGATTCGTTATGTGATGATTTCGGTTTATCCAATTCTGAAAAAGAAATGTTGTTATTCGAGTATGACTTCCCTGATTGTAATTCGGATAATTCTTCTGAAGACTCAGACGAATTGGAGTGGGTAGATGACGAAATTTTCGCCCCTGTTTGCGCGCACTATCTCGACCAAGAGGGAAAATCTACAAGTCGTATTCGAGTGGAAGATTCATGTGGTTATGCGGGAACCAATGGCGGGAACGTTTTTGTTCCTACCAAATTATCTGGAGACGAGTTGTATGTAATTCAACCTCCACCAGAATATCTGTATGAAAACCATGACGAAGCTGAAAAAGCGGTTCATGAATGGACTTTGCGCCATGGATTTAACGTGTCGCGGTGTCGGGTACGCTACTTGAATGGGTCAAAACCAGATTTTTGGGCAAGAAGTTACGAATGTGATCGAGCTGGTAAGCCTAAGTGCATGCAACGCCTGATAGACAGTGAAAGAAAGCGGGATATGCGCGGATCTAAACGCAGTGGTTGCCCGATGCGCCTTAAAATTTGTGCGGTCTCTAAAACCAACGTTCTAGGCCCTTGGAAAATTGTTCACACTCGCCAAAGTGAGGTTCACAATCACCCTCCATCAGAAGATATTAGGGTTCATGCAGCTCATCGACGCCGGGCGGCGAGCAGACTTGCCCTCGCTCTGGCTGACAATATGCTCGAGTTTATTGACAGCCAATCGGCTGCTGGAATACCAGTGGCGAAAATTCGAGCGTCGATTTTACATAATGATCCGGAGTCTTTAGTCCTCCCAAAGGACATCACTAATTCCAAGCTCAAAACCCGCCAAAAAAGCAATGGCGACCAAGACACCGATGGAGGCTATGTTCGCGTTACTAGAAACCCATAAGTTTTTCTACCGATTTGAAGTGGACCCTGTATCTAACGAATTTTCGTATCTACTGTGGGCACATCCAGAAACTTTACGTCTTTATGTTACTCATTGCGATGTATTAATTATGGATGGCACGTTCAAGACGAACAAGTACGATCTCCCGCTTGTGAACGTCGTATCTATGACAGGTATGAACACAGTTCTTCCAGTAGCATAGTGCTTTCTCCCTGGACAGAAAGAGATAAATTTCAGATGGTTTCTCAAGACACTTCGGGCAATGCTAGAAGAGCAAGGAATTCCGCTTCCTACTGTAATTCTTACAGACCGTGAACTTGCACGTATGAACGCTCTCGCAATTTTTTTCTCCTCCGTTCCCTCGATGATTTGTAGGTGGCACTTTAACCAGAATGTACTAGCAAAAACACGGAGCGTGTTGGGCCAGGTCGCTGTATCCAATCCGCTCCCTGGGCAGGATAAATATGAGAATACCTGGGAGACTCAAGTTTTCATGGCATTCTTCTACAAGAGTGTGGGCTCTAAAACGGAACAAGAATTTGAACTTCATCGCGCGCATCTGCATTTACTGTCTCCGCTGATTGCTTCATATTTGGACGAACATTGGTGGAAATATAAAACAAAACTCGTCCGTTGTTGGACGAATCGATATCGTCACTATGGATATCGAGATACGCCAGCAGTGGAAGGAACGCATGCACAATGTAAACGTTGGCTGCACGACTGTAATGGTGACATGTACACGGTGTTTAAGCGGCTGTTGCCCTGGTGGGTTTCGTGTGCAAGTGCGGTTACTGAACGAGCCGCGCGTGATGCTACAATATTACCATACTGGCTTCAACATGACCAATACACACAGGTGGCTCGCGTAATTACAGTTTGGGCCCTTCATGCTACAGACGATCTTTGGAAAGAAGCCATGGACGTCATTACCGGGGCTAAACCGACCCGAGCTTGTTCCGGAAATTTCCGAACTGTCAATGGGAGGCTCTGCGTTCATGAAATTATCGCTAACATCAAATCTAATGGGAAGTTGAAGTTATTGCCTAGTCATTTTGACGCACACTGGTGGATTTATCGCGATCGCATCCATTGTTGGCGTCCTAGAATTCGCGAGCCGGCAAGTTTACGTAAAACGCGTCGTGTTGCTCGATCTCATAAGGCTAACCATGGTGCCACTGGGGCTGCACGACTCCCAACATTTGCTGAGCGAGTTGATTGCAACCACCCATCCACTAATTCTACGTTAGAGACATCCCACCAAGCAGTTGTGTACCAGATTGCAATGCCTCAAGAACGTGTTGAGATGGACCAAGCTAGTACGTACCACTCAACTCATGCTCCCCCTAGATCCTGGGGGTATGCTAACAGAAAACCATACTAGTCTGTTTTAGATACTGCATACGTACATTCAAAAACACAACAAGTGCTAAAACGGTTTAGTTTTACTTTCATCTACCGCAAAAACTCGGATAGCCTAGTGTTATGCCACTTCGTACACAGCGTGGATCTTCCATTTGACTGCATCATCTAATATATTGAAACTTGTTGACCCAAATTGGTAAGACTGGGTTATTAGTTTAAAAAAATTAATTGGCGTTCGCTCTTAAAGACACGGGCCTTAAAGTCGGTAGAATAGCATTGTAGAATAATGCGAAAGTAAATGGAATATATAATACACAAGGAAAACTAAACATGGAAGCTTAGAAGATTGAGTCATACTTGAATTAAACATATCACGAAAACTTACAGAAGTTTATAATTTGTTTTATAAAACGTTTGAATCATAGTGGAAATAGTGATAATTTACTAGGAGTTCGCTCTAACGGACAAGGACAATAACGTTAGTAAAATAAAATTATTAAATAATCAATAAAATAAAAATATGTTATCTAGGAAAATAATATCGAAGAAACCTTCATGAAAACTCAGATAAGTATATGATCCGTTAAATTTATCAGAATAGAGTTACAGAATAATCCGAAAGAAAACAGAAAATATATTGTTAAGAAAATATAACACTAAGGAAAGCAAAGATTTTTTTCTAAAGCCGCACGTACGAATGGTGCACACGACGATGTGATCTCAACGTCTCCTCATGTTCAAATGTTTTCTGGCAAACGACAGAAAAATTGGGTGCAACCCCGCTCGTGTTCACAACGGGCAGCCTTCATGTCGAAAGTTGCAACCGAACATGTACGGCACTGGTACATGTGGAATCAGCAAAGCTGTGTCATGTTGTAGCGGTAGCTAACTCCAGGTAAATCAACACCTAAATAGCAGTGTAGCCTGATGTTGATGCAGTCGTAGGATACACCACAGTGAGCGAGATCGCCACGACAAATTACCAAATCACCTTTCTCGAGAGATATAATCTTTTCATTGTCTTTTAGGGGCCTGCGATTATTCCACCCGTAAGTTGCCATTCTAGTTCCGTCCTGTAAAGCAATTAAAACAAACGCAGATAATTCTTCCTCGTCATCATCCACAGTTTCGCTGTTGAGAAAGTCCCTGTGAACTTGCTGTTGTGGGCCACCTGGAAACGATTTCAGGAACACCCACGAGCCGGTTCGGATGATCCAGTGCTCGTTGTATGCGGCCGCATAATTCTTCACAGCGGCCTCGACTGGCGAAAGCGGGCTGTCGGATTGATCCCATGCAGGGACATACGCCTGCAATCGGAACTCGTCTTGGGTTGTTCCAATGCTGAAAACGGTGGCACACTTCTCGATATCGTTAGTATTCAGTCGAATAGCAGCCGCTTGTTCATGCGTGATCGCCTTCTTGATAACCTGGAATCCATCCTCGTAGAGTTTCCTAGTGTGTGTGCGGGATGACTGAACGATTTTCGAAATGATGTCGTCTATTAAACAGCGAAGGTTGTTTCTTCCTACGTCCTGACATGAACCTCGCAGTCTTATGTACTTTCCTAAGAACGAGAGACAAGCTAAGAGCTAATGATAGTAACGTATATTGAAACAGAGTAGGAGTCTTAAAGCCGCAGCCACGTCAAGAACGCTCATGGCCCGAATCAGCGAAAGTGGGTCAGTGTTCTTGAGTTTGCAAGTTTCCCATTTCGAGGCGTTACTATCTGCCACCTGTTGACCCATGTGCCCTGATTATAACGAGGGCCCTCCCGATGAGGGCCCTCCTTAGCAATCCCCTAAATCAGACTTAGGAGAAATATCAATTTAAAACAATACATTTCTCATTTTAACCCAAAACCACTACTTGGGCATTTATGTCACTTCAATTATATTCATGGACTCGAATCTACTTCATTCAAATCAAAGTGAGACCATACGCTTCCTCATACACGTAGTGCACGTATAAGGTGTAGTAGTGAGCCAAAGTAAGCCTACAACATCTGCCCACTCAGCTTCAGTCGAATACTTCGTTTTTGTCGTATCTCCATGTGTCGTGGTTGTGTTAGCAACATGATGTGGCAATAGTATTAACACGGTCCCGTTCATCGATGTTTGGCACAATGAAGATGAGAGTTTGAATGCCGAAATGACAGTACGATTGCAAAACGCACACGTACCAGTATGTGCGTAGATCGAATTCTCCATATACCATCACGTGGTTTGCCTCTTTGATGTGGTCAGCTTCATCGGCTCCAAAACCAATAAACCGGCAGGATGCAACAGGCCTACTTCTTGATACACATAAGTTTCACACCTGTCATGACCGCATCACAGTAAGTCCCCATCTTGACTAGCATGCTAGGTGTAGGACGTACCTTAATATCAACGAAATTTCGTATTCCAAAGTACCTCTTTGTATCACACTCGCGAGGATATGTCCACCTTGATTCCTATACCTGCTTCAAAAATGCATGTGCTTTGTAAGTTCACAAGTGTGTTTAACTGTAGGTATCTATACAAATATGCCACATAGCACGTGTGACAATATGGACGTGGCTGACAACGTACCTTAAAAAGAGTTCTTCGATTCAGCACGACGCTGACTCCAATCCGGTCCGACACTTCGTTTGTAGCCATAGTCGAAAACCAGTTCCTCTCCAACGCCGATGTCAGAGAGTGACCAAATACTTATGTGGTGTACACCACATACGCTCACTACTTTCGCTGTGCAATTAGGAGCCTCGCCGTCGTGGTTAATGAATTTGCTTTTGTTCCCGCTCCGAAGGGCGTCCAGCACTGCGTCCTCGTTTAGATCGAAAAGATAACTCATTTCCATCTTGTCGTATATCAGGCCGCGCCGCTCAGCCTCATCCTGCGACAGCATAGCACCTGTGTACTCGTACACAAACTCGTTTGCCATAATTGATTCACGGGCGTACATGCCATACCCATGAATCGACGAGAACCTCATGCCCAAACGCTTGTGCTTGCTACGGATCACATTCACGTTGCAACACGACAACGCGCTGCTCGCTGGGGCACCATTCGCCACACTGACAGCCAACTCGCACGCTCCGCACGATAAGCAAACGTCCGGGTCACACTCACGCAATGCAGCAAAACACGGACACTTGCTCGTTTGGCACTCGCCCTGGGGGCAGGAACAGCCCTCAAACCTGTGCCCACAAGCGCACCATCACGAGTATCGGTTAGTGTCTGCTATTGCGTGCTGGCACGATGTTCTCAATCGCACTCACCTATTCGGGCAGTCCCGAGAACAAGCACATGCCTTCTCGCACATGTGATCTCGCTTCATGCAAGAGCACCCAGTTGAATCGCACATGCCCTCGTGCATGCATGGCTTGTACTCGTGATTCTCGGTACCTCGATCCTGCAGACGCTGGTTGCGTGTCCTTAACAGCAATTCGTGGTTGCTCCCACCTGACCTGCGACCGTGTTTCCAGCTACGCATGCGGCGACCAGACCTTCCATCCGTCATTGCACGATCGTCCTTCTCTTTTTCATTCTTGATCAACTCGTGTATATCGATACATGAGGCTGAACCGACGACAGTCGCCAACAAACACGAGTTGTTGCCCATTGTTTCACGTAGCTTTTGAAGCATACCCAACTCTGCAGCAGACAGTGGTCTTCGCTCGCCATTGTCCTTGAATTGAGCGTCGTTCTTCCAGCACAATCGGCCGCAGTTACTGTCCTTTGACAAAAACAACCGCATCTTCGTCGTCACCAGCGACAGGTGAGAGTCATCAACGAACTCCGATGGATCAGCTAGCTTTTGGCACTCATCGCGATCACATGCGCCGTACTCCATGCCATGTGTATGCGAAGATGTCACACAGCGTACACTGTTACGCACGCTGGCTTCTGGACACGCGAATGCGGACTCACCACTTAGATCACTGCCTAAGCAAACCACTTCATCCTCAGACAAATCCAGCGAGTTGACCCCAGGGTCACCACGTACACATCGTGGTGCAGCACATTCTGCAGACTGAATGCGAGGATACATTGGATCAACACGCCTCGCTGGTAGCGGGTGATCACCGCCGTGCTCGTGGCAAGCGTACCTGTAGCACATCCGGCAGAAGGAACCACAATATACATCCACAAGTTCGGCGTAGCTGTCTGTCGTTCGTAAACCCAACGCTGCCATACCCGTTGTTGCTCCACTCACAAGGTTGTCCACAAAGCTCGATTCGAGATTACGGATTGGTGGCTGCAATCGTCGGCTCAACACCTTGGCACGCTTTTTCTTTGACAATGACGCCTGCTCCATTAATTTCACAATGGACGCAACATCGGGATCTGATGACTGCGCTCCGTCACGGCTGAGTTTCTCGATCTGGTCAATCCTAGCTTGTGCTCGCAGCCGCGAATCGTGCAGTTTTTTCAGTTCGCAGTATGCCGTATATGCCTGGGAGAAGTCCAGCTCAGTCTTTAGCGCCTGAAACACTTGCTCCGAGTCGCCGAGACGACCCACCACCAGTCGTAGAACGTACTCGATCACCTCTTCGTCTGCCGCATTCCCGATTCTCAAAGCGTATTTCTTCGCGGCGTCATCACCACCACTCCCGTTGCTTGGTCTTGTGATAGCTGTGTAACGCAAGATAGGATCATCTTCAACGCGATAGTTCGCACGGACTCCGATGCTAGTCGTGTATCGGCGTAGTGGCTGAATTTTTTCGACCCGGTTGAGCTGAATCAGCGCTGACACTGTTTTCTCGCGCACAAACCCATCGCCACGACCAATCTGAAAAGAAATAACCCCAGCGCTTGTGCTGCACGAGTGTTGTGTGACCTTTAACTTCCTCACGGCGTGCTTTTCAGTGGCAGTACGGGGCAGAACATGTGATGTCACTGCGATCAAGCATGGCGTAGTAAAACAACAGTGTTAGGAAATCGTTGTCAACTCAGTCGCAATGCGATGCAGGAATCGTACCGTTTTGTAGAAAAAGCAGTCGTTTATGCTTCTCCAGCGCTGCCCGATATGCCGATATCTCCTGCCGAGCCTCCACCAATATTACTTGCACCTTTCGTCTATGGCAGCTGCGAATGACAGGGAGGTGTGCAGCCACTAACGCGCTCACGGCACGAGTAACATCACTCTGCGGCTTCACCTCGCTCGGAAACACGGACGAAATGCATTGTGTCGGCTTGCCGAAGCTCTCTAGAATTGCGCACTGGGTTGCCAGTGTGTCAGTTTCGTCTGCAAGATTCATTGCAATAGCGCCGTCAGTTAGCAAGTTGCCGAGATCAATAAATAATTGTCAGAGCGCGGAAGTAGTAGGTCAGACGCAGGTGTACCATACCATAGTATGTGAGCGGATGGTCGGATCTTGTATCGAATGGCACGCATTGCACCCGGAGGATGTTTGAAGGAGCCACGTCCAGGTAAATGCCACGGTATGAAGTAGGGTGAATCAGTGCAGTACAGGGCACGTCCATGCGGGGCGGTTTGACTGCAACGCAGTGTTTAGCCTCCACATTAGATTCATGATGCCGCTCCTTTTGTTGAACATCCTCCGAACACGCCGTGCTGTTTGTGTCCGAATGCTCGTCGACGTTTATGACTTCAGGCGTTTTCCTCTTTTGAGCAGCGGGTTTTGGCGGGCAGGAGCGTATCTGCTCCTGTTTGCGATGCGATCGGATCCGAGCCAATTCTCGCTCTTGAGCTTGCACGTCATTGAGCGCCACACGATCCAGGTCAAAGAATGTGCTAGAAGTCACACGCCGTTTTTTTCTCGGTGACGACGATGGTGATGGCAGAGGTATTGCAGAAGGTTCCTGGGGTAGCGATACGGAAGTCACGATGCGTGAAGACGAAGTGGTTGCAGAAGCAGACTTGCGGCAGTGGTACCGACCAAAGGCGTCCCTCTCTCCTTCATGTACTCGGTCCGTCATTGCAGTAGACAGTGGTGCTACAGACTTCCTTGATGGCAGCAGTCTGGGCGACGAGACAGGAGATGAGGCAGGCGACGACGACGTAGATGAGGATGACGACGATATCGATAACGGAGCACTTTGGGTCGCTGTCGCAGGTTTTAAAGCAGAATCTCGATGTTGGGCCCCGTTCGTCAAATATTTCTTGGAACTGAGTGTCTTCTTCGTCAGCTCGTCCTGAGGTATTCTACCACGCTTTTGGCTGCCATCAGCACTTTTTCGTTGCATATTCGGTAATACACGCTTGCGTTTGCCTTCACGTGATACCTCCGCCGCTTTATCCGCCACCTTCTTATTTGATTGTGACGAAAACTGCGGACGAGTCACTTCCGTGTTATTTCGTGCTGATTGAACAGAAGAATGAGTCTGACTCGTGCTCAATACACGGTCATTCAGCACTAGCCGCTTCTTCCCGGCCTTTGCTGGCAATCTTGGCGAGTCGTCACTAGACGATGTCAGAGAAGACAGCGAAAACGATCGAGTTCGGCTGCCAACAGAAGAATCTGACAAACTTGACGACGACGAGGAGGAGGATGAGGATGAGAGAAGGTCTACAACCTCTACCGCCTTCGGTTTCGCTGCTGATTGTGCACGTTCTCTTTGTCGCCCGTCCTCATTACGCTGGGTGCTTGTGTCTTTAGGCCTTCGTCTCCTCTTCGGCGAGCCCTTGGATTTAGCCGCAGGTTTACGATTGAGGCGTCGCAGCGCATCGTGGGCAGCAGCGCGGCGCCGACGACGCGCTTCGGAGCTCGAACTCGAGTCTGAGCTGGAATCTGAATCTAGACTTGAGCTGGAACTAGAACTAGAGCTGGGGCTGCTGGCTCTAGCTCGCGGAGACTTAGCAGAGCGTTGCTTCTCTCTGCGCGTCCATCCTCGACTGCCGCTGGCTGCGGGCTTCGACGCCGTCTGCCTCCGCTCGGCCTGATGTTTTGTATGGGGCTTATTGGTCTTCGTGGCCAGCAGCGGGGGCGCAGGCGTCGCCCGCTTCTTTGTCTGACTCTCATTCTTCTTCTTCGTCTTCTTCTTCGCCTTGTCGCTTGTCTCGAAGGCTGCGGCCATCGCCAGCGCCGCCTCCACCGCGTTCGAGTAGCCGACAGACTGCGCCGGCCTCCGCGGCACTGCGGGGGACGCCGCGGGGGTCGTTGAGGACGACGCGGACGCCATCTCGCAGTCGGAGGACGCGGCGCTGCTGTCGCTCAGCACGATCACCTCCGCCATCGTTGCGTCCACCAGGCGGCTGCTTTTTGTGTGAAACGCCGCCTTTTGATCAGCGAAGTGATTGGTCGAAAACGACATACATCTTATTACCGTGAACTGTCAAATATGTGCCACTTCAACATCTAACGGGGTGATCAGGTCCAGTCGGCAGTCGCGAGCCTTGACTCGGTCGGGCAGCTCGCAACAAGCAAGACACCGAGACGTCTCCACGAGAAGATGAACTCGGACCTGATCATATTGTGGACGAAGGGGCAGGTGAATCTTCTGCTTCTACTGTAGTGGTGAAGGGTATGCGCGATGCCGTTCCTTCAAGGGATAAGTCAGCCGCGGACTGAGCAGCACATTTTGGCTCCAGGGGTTGACAGAGTATTTTGCACTTTGCGGTGCCGTTATGTTTTACTTGGGCACCATGGAGCCTTTGGACACGGCTGTGCTTCAGCTCGTTGTTGCGCTACTTTTCCCACTAAAAGGCACAGGGTTTACAGCGGAAATCACTTGGTGCAGTCGACCAAAACGAAACTCAAATATCCACCTCACTCTGTTTCCTGAGGGGCTTGTGGTATGAATAGCTCATGTGACTTGTATGATAGATACTACGAAGCCTGGATCAAGACATGCTGAACGAACTGATGCTCAGCGATCTGCCTCGACGGGACAAATTATCGGACGTGGAGGAGTGCTACAGATGAACAAGTGACGATCGACGTGGATCTTCTTGTCGCAAAACACAGAAGTAGTTACCTCGTTTGGGAACCCGCTTCTGCATACGGCTGTGACCGTGGAGATATCCCATCTCGTACTTCAAAAAACGCCTCGAGTGGAGCTAAAGCCACTGTCTCCGTGGTGGCATCCATTTGGAGCAGTGCTCATCAGCTTTACTGAGAGCTCCACCATTGAATTCCAGCTCAAAACGCTACACATCAACATCACGGGCCTTCCAGCACGATCACCGATATTATACAGGGCTACAACTTGGTTGTGGCCAGACGCTGCTCGTGGCCTATTTAGATTTTAATCCCGTTTGTCGATGATCACGACGACATTCTGGAAATGGACGCGGTGACTGCGAATCACCCTCTCGGAATGCATGTGATTCGTGGACATCAAGTGAACGGTGTGTGCCCGTCGCCGGTACTCTCTCGGTGGTTTGGAGCGCACGGCTTCCGTGTGAAATTACCGGTAGGCGTGGGCAAAGAAAGCATGCATTCGGGAACTGTTCGCGTATAGGTTTCGTATGACTTCAGGAGAAAAGCACACCAGTATTGGTGCTCGACCCTCTGAGCGTATCTCTGGAGAGCGGAGAAGCCCTTCATCCCCGGAAGCGCATTAACACCGCATGGGCCCACTTGGGTCACCTCAAGCGACGAGCTGGATGCAAGGAGCACGTATATTTCGGTTGTGACGGCGGACGCCGAGCGGAGTTCGAATTGTTTTGGTACCCATTTACACGACGGGGAAGTGTCCGGATGACGAAGCACTGCTTCGGAATCAGAGATGTCGCTCGGATGGGCGCTGTCGTCGGCAAACTGTTGCGGTGTGAAATACTGGCTTCGATGAACATTGACGGCACCAGCAACCCGTGCGTTGTTTTTCGCGTGGGCTGTCGTTGCCGGCAGAGTTCGATCAAGCGGCACACGTTGAACCCGGTACGCTGCCGTTTCCGTCACTGCGATGACGCTGTCTATGATATGCATCTCACTAGTGTGTAAATTGTGTGTTGCGTAAATTTGGGATCCTCCCGAGAGCTTCGAAAGCGACTATCAGCACGACGAGCTGTCCGTCGTGGTCATGGACAGCGACCCCCTCAAGACCGACGACACCATCGGGCGCGTGCAAATTGCTCTGGAGCCGGTACGACGCGCTCTCCAGTATCCGGACACGTAGATGCTCGGAGGCAACTGCGGCTCCATCACGCTCGAGATGGAGTGGCGCGGCTTCTAAAGGCAACACGATGCGGCTTGCATGTCAGTCCGAGAGATACGGTCGCGGAAATAAAAGCGCCCACTTCACCAGTTGAGCCCATCTCCTCCCGTGACTTGATTAATCTATGGTCTCACGCTAGGTACGATTTCGTCGACTGCTCTATCAAGTCTCACTTGTCAACAGACCACCAAGGCCCTGGGCGCTGTTCTCTCCTTGTCGTCGACGCCTTCTGCAGCCATGAACTCGCTGCTGTTCCTGTACCTGAACCTGATCCGCGGGCCGCAGATCGTGGCCGCCCGCCGCGAGAAGGAGGAGAAGGAGAAGCGCGCGCAGCTGGAGGCGGACATCGCGAGCGGCAAGGTGCCCAAGATGGCGAGCTGCAAGAAGTGCGACGCCCCCGTGGACCGCCTGGCGGTGCCCATCGGCGTGACGCCCACGTGCGCCGCGTGTCTGGCCAAGGAGGCCGAGGAGCTGCGCGTGGCCAAGATGGAGATGCGGCGGGAGATCAAGATGTCGCCCTTCCTGTGGTTCCAGGTGTTCATCATGCTGCTCGGCCTCACCGTCTTCTTCCACCGCAACGTCATGCCGCTGTTCTAACGAAGAGACGAGAGCGGGGCATAAGCAACCGCGACGGAATATATAGATGAGCTTATACACAACGTGCAGGCATTGAGTCTCGCTCCCTGTTATTGACAACTTACTCGATCATGTGCATACACAGTGTGCGCTTCACACATGCAAAAAACAATGAACACGAAGAAAGGTAGGGGTGTATTTCACAGATTACGATTACATTCAACGATAGCTCAAGTATACCAATCAAGTCTACCAGTCATCGTCGTCGTCTTCATCTGAGTTGTTAGTTATGCTGTCTCCAGCCACTGGTTGGTCGGCTGGCTGTGACTGAGAATCGGAGGGCGCTGCAGGTGGGCTTCTTTGAGTAAGCTCCATCACATCGCGGTTGTCCGAGTTGCGAGGAGAGCACGGCGGGTCGAAAGCGGTCCCTGGCGCAAATCGCACCGTTGCATGCTTCTTTTGCTTTGCTGGAGGTGGTGATGTCTCTTGGTTGTTTGAGCGGTCCTCTGCTGCTGCTGATCTACGCGTAAAGTAAAAAACAGTGAGTGCACGCTTTTTCGGCGCATGCACTGTTATACCGTACCTGTTGCGCGAGTTCTGCTTCGTAATTAAACTCATGAGGCGCGAGCTAGCGTCGAGAAATCCTCGGCGCTCTTGCGAGCGACTTGACTCAGTAGCTGACTCGTCGTTGCTGCCGTCAGCCGTCTTCTTGAGTAGCTTACTCCACTGCCATTTGCCCAGACCGCTGTCGTCACTATGGCCCTCACTAACCGCAGCTCCTTTGCCGCGCTTGCCTTTCTTCTTTGTGGTAGTCACTGTCGCTGGGTCTACTCGCACGGGAGGATTTCGATGGATCACTTGTCGCTGCGAGAGGAAAGTTAATTCTGCTGATGTGTCGCGAACTGTGCTGTGTTGCAGCAACTGCCGTGCCGCCTGCTCGCTCCTAGACGCTTGGTCATCGTCGTAGTCGTCTTTGTCGCTATCTTGTTGGTCCTTCATCTCTTTCTCTTTGTTGAATACTTCAACTGGATTCTCATCCACGGCAGTATTCGTTTGCTGGTTCGGTACGAATAGCCGTCGGACATTTCGTGGCGTGATGTTGAGATAGCTCTTCCGCCTACCTGTCACGGGCGCATCAGTGGGTGTGAACACCGACACCTTGTACAACAGAACACCCACCCCAGCGACGAGAGCTGGTCCAAGTTGTTCAACAAGTTCGCGATGGAAGTAGCCCTCCACTTCTCCCGTCGGATCCTGTACAAAATGCATCGATAAGTTGTTGTCCACTACCTGCAATCACAAGTGTCTGCTTACATGTAGAACGGCTACAATCTCTTCATCAACGTAGCGCACTGACTTAATGAGCACTAAAAGCTGCGCAAAAACAAAGAACACCGTACTCATGTTGAAACCCCCAAATCTAAACAACACGAAGGAAAGACATGATGTCTTTACCTGCGGGACCTTGGCCAGTGCTTCATCGTCGTCCACAATGCTCTGCACTGTGCACTTCAAGCTTCGGATTTTGATGCTGCCTACAACGCCCACCACAGACAGTGTACGTGAACCACAATTCTCATTCCAGCGATTGGTATGCTCGACCCATTCGCTCACCATAGAGCGTCCCTGATATAGCGGGCATGCCCAGATACTGGCACATCTCCACCCACGGGCCTTGGTCGAACACTGTCGCGATTGCCACCGAGTACCGATCCGAGTTGGCGCTGGCGATCCGAGTGTGGTCTCCCTGCGAACTGTCCAGCCTGCCAGCCACCAGCAGTCAGAATACTGCTGGTTTTCTTAGTAATTAACTGCCCACTCACTGGTCCGCGCGCTTCTTCATGACGTCCTGCAGCGGGCCGGGCACGTGGCGCATCCACTTGAGAATGCTCTGCTGCGACCCCAGGTCTGCGTATCGCTCACTCAGCTTCACTTCACAGTACAGTTACCACGGATACACTGATAGATGCGCACCCTCGTCGTCTGCCTTGCGTCGCCTCTTGCCGCCCAAAGTGGCGTCTCCGCCAGCGTCGAGCGCCATGTCTTCGTCCTCGCTGCCACTCATGACAATATGTACGCTGCAGTGCTACAACTCCCAATAGAAGACCCCATACAAAAATCAGGTGTAATATGTGGTGAGACCGCAGTTGTCAATACGTTGAGCAAGGTGCTGGCCGCGAAAGTGGAGGTGCTGCGAGAGGTTTATGATGAAGTGAACCACCAGTAAGCTTACTCGTGAAGACTCGTACTGCTGTTGCAGACCGGGAGGAATGGCCACTTATTTAGATTCGCTACATTATAAGGAATACTTCACCACTTCGAAAACACGACGATCACTAACGCGCTAGCGGTGGGTTGTGATCAAAAAAAATTCGCGTTTGTACATCCCGAGTGCACTGAAAGTGGCGTCTTTGTGTGGTATAGCTATTCAGGCGAGCGACAGGTCCTACCAATTGTGGTGCGGGGCAACCTCACGACGCACCGCCTGCTCGTCGAAAAGGAAAGAAATATGCAGGTGACTGCTCCGCCATCGCCGGTAACTATGGGTTTCCATTCAACTTGGGGGGCAAACACACTACTTCATTATGAACGCTGATTCAATGGCTAGACCTCTATCCGAATCAATCTAACCGTGTTGGGCAGTTCAATGACGAAGAGTAGAGCCGCCCCTTGAACCTTCGATCATCTTGCGGCGAACTCGGACACTGATTCGGAGCATAGACGCAAGGAGGACTTGAAAGCGTCGGAAACCCAGCGTCCATGTAACTCGATGGTAAGGAAATCCGTACCAACCCGGTACAGGTGAGTCGCACCCCCTGCCCTTAGCGAGTGCGTGTCGAACTACCTCGTATCACCGCCGTTTTGGGCCGCTACCTACGTGATGCTCTTGGAAAGATCGGCGGTTGATATGCATGCTAGTCTCCCGTGTTTCTTCATGAACACTGACGCCAGAATGTTGAGTGGGATTACGAACTCTTCAAGCTTGTAAGAGTAAAAGAGCGCCAAACACGGGATACAAGTACCGATGACCAGACCGCCTCAGCTTCCTGATTATCGGGGCGCCTCTTTAGTTCGTCTTGGAGCCTCGTAGACGAATGCAGTCTACGTGGGCCTTGGACGGTGACCTAGTAAGCGACCCGTTTTTTCTGCCAATACCACAACGTCATCCACCCGTAGAGCAAACCACTTGTAGGAGCTGCTGCCGATGGTAGAGGGCAAAACAGGTCAATAGCTAGGTCAGGTCAAGTTTGGTCAACTTGAACCTTACCGTCACTTGGGTAGCCAGCTGCTACCATGGAAGCCTATTCTTAACGTCGCTACTGGTAAGTAATATGTACCGTGCACAATTGCATTAATCTCATGAACTCAGAAGTAATTTGCCTCGGACCGAATTGCACCCACTCATACGTAACCTGTAGCTCGCCAAAGTAAAAGTTTTATCAACTCTTGATATTCTGCTGTGTGCAACAATACAAACTTTATCACAACTCCGCTACGATACAAAGTTGTACCAACACTCAAATCCACTGAGTGCAAAACACAAACGTTTTATAAACTCGACGGGTGAAGAAAATTCGCTGTGTGTAAGCAACATTTAAAAACGATAAAACGAAAAACGGACACGAAGTGTAGCCTGAAACCACCGTCATGAAATGGATAGTCCCTCCCGTTCTCCCCATTTCATTCTTCTACTGGAATTCGTTCGCTCATAACAACCCTGGACACGCGTTTATTTGCGCAACAGAAGAATGCCGCCTCGACTTTGCCGATCTACACGCCGCCAAGCACTGAACCCCGGTGTGTCAGCCCGCCGTAGTGGTACACGGGCCACAAATCAACGCGCCAACTCGCTGTCTACGACAGGTAGGTTGTATCAGGCACATTGAGAAAACAACACCTTTTTAATGGTATTGTATTTGTTAACGGGGTAGATATGGCGGATCACAGCATCGATTGTACCTCTAACCAAAGGCCTGCAACCCCCACACCAACATCACCATTGTACATCAGTATGGAGCACTTACTGAACCCGATGTCGAGCTCAGATGATTCGATCAGCGGGTCCGCCGGGAACAGCCAAAGCAACTTCGATGGAGATTTTGATTTCGGTTTTGGTGATGTGGATAAGGAAGTAGCTCATACGGAAGAACCTCAACCACCCACGGGCGGAGCTGACATCGGGGACCGTAGGGAGCCGCACGGACCGTACAAATCGGTGGATTGGAGGGTACAAGTACACTCGCGCAAACAACTCGCAGAACAAGATTTCCTATCGATGCAGTCAATATCGCTCAAAATGCGGCGGGAAGTGCGATTTCGTGAAGCGCCTTCAACGGTACACGTATTTTGTGTCCCACATGTGTGGACAACGGGCTGGTAAAGACAGTGAAATCTACCTCACGCCGAGTATAACCGAAGATGTCACTTTGTCAATGAAACGTGAAGTGGATCGCATGGCAATCACGATGACAGCAAGTCGGTCTGCTATTTAGGAAGCAGTCCGAGCAAAGTTATACGGTTCGAGAGATCAAACCGTGGCTCGTATCGGACTGACAAGAGAGTACGTTCTGAGGCGAGTGAATAGGGTTCGGGCGGAGGAATTTGGGGGATCTGTATATGGTCAAATTGAAGTTCCTCCGTGGTCGCAGGTGCTCAGCGACGACGGCGTTGCCACCGACACGAATTTTCTCCTTTTCCACTACTCGTACTATGAGAAGACCACCAAAACTCGCGAACGGCTTATCGGGTGGGCCATCTTGTGCTACTCAACATGCTGAAGCAGAGAAAGATCTCTCTTTTCGTGGATGGAACGTTTCGCTGTGTTCCTCCTCGTTTTAAGCAGTGTATCGTTTCCACTGCGTACGATCGTACCACCAAAGGTTACTACCCCTGTGCTTTCGTGCTCGGTACTTCGAAGAAGTACGGGATTTATTTCCATGCTATGAGGCTGGTAGCTACTGCTACCGACGATTCGATGGACCCTGATTTTGTGTCCTGCGATTTTGAAGCTGGAATGATCCGCGCTGTGCGTGACCACTACCCAGGCGCATCTCCGATTGGGTGTTTGTTTCATTTCAAGCAGGCTTGTCGGCGCAAAACGAAAAAGTACAGAACTCAAGAAGCTGAGTGCAAGCTTGCTATGAAGCGGGGTGTTTTGGACATGCTTACTGTAATTCCACAGCTCAAAGTTGAAAAAGAAGGCGTTGCGTGGGTCAAATCTCAAATTGCTGAAAAGTGCGCATCTACCGGTCTGGTGTACTCCACTGAAAAATGGAACGAATTCTGGAACTATTTTCACCGAACATGGATTGTGAAATTTCCTCCTGCACTGTGGAACGTAGAGCCATACACGCGCAATCTCGTAAGTAGGACAAACAACCCCCTGGAGCGATTTAACCGAGAGATGAACGCGTTTTTTTTCTGGTTCTCACCCCAATCTTCCCGACTTTGCCGCTGGTGTGGAGAGTTTAGCTCGCCCACATGCCAACCTCAAGGCAGACATCGAGCTAGGAAGAACTCGGCAACCAAACAGACCGCCAATTCGGCTACCTCGACCCGTAGAGCTCCCGGATGCAGTCGATGATGGTGTCAGCATGCTTGGTGGGGGTGTTGCTATAGAGAATTCAAGTGACGAAGGCGAATTAAATTTAATTCGAGACAACGCCAGAAGAGTGGTGATTCAGAGTAGCGATTTTTCTGGTTTGTGTAGTCCGGAAATACTCGCCCGCATAGATAACAGTTGAACAAGCCTCCTTGACGCGAATTTCATGATGCAACAATATAATATCTTCTATTTGTTTTAGTTAGTTGGAAAGTGAAAGTGCAAATGGGCTGTTCGTAAGTTCATCACTTCTGCTGAAGGTCCGGCGCCGACGTTCTTGAGAACCAGCGGTAATTGCCTGATAGCAGGGGGTTCTCAACGTCGCTGCCATCTGGGCAAATACCTGCAAAGTCACCAGCAGCGCGGTATTGACTGTAAGCGCTGTTGATCCTGGCTACAGCGAACTCCTCACTTGGCCCATCCGATAGGGGGTTAGGAGCTTCCCAGGTTGTGCCTTTTATTGTCGCGAACACGTCGATTAAACGCGACGCTGTTGCTCTGAACGCCTCCAGTGGAGTTGCGGCAGCATCCTTGTATCTGGCAACGTGAACAGCCCCTTCTACACTTTTGATGGCGGCATCTAGACAACCTGTCATGTTGCCGTTGTAGTATGCTATCTCCAACTTAACGAGCTCTTCCTTCATTACGACTTCATAGTATTGCACCCGTGCCTTCCGAAGTCTGTATTTGGCCTCGGCGAACGCTGCGGTCTTACGAACATTTCCAGGTACAGCCTGAAATACGTCTGTTTCAGTAATTTTAGGCGCTTGGTCCGTGAGGCGCTTGTTTCAGGGGAGAGTCCTCCAGGAAACGCCACACCAGCCACATCAAAGATTGTATCCGCGGAAGTATTGCTGACAACCGCAGCCTGTGTATCTTCAGCATGAAAAGTAGTTGCACCAGTCTCTCTCTCATTACGAGCGCTGGTATCGCCATCACGCATTGTGTCTGATGCGTATCCAGTGAGCACTTGGAACCGCGTCGTCTTTCGTCTATTATCCCAGAGAGATCAAAAGGGAGCGATGAATCTGGTGTTTCTTGCATCAGATAGATACGCACTGATTTGTTGAGCGCAGTCCATGATTCCCGTAGCGCGATGCCTCCACACCGACTCAGCCATTTTGTATCGCTTGCCCTCCGCTTATCTTCCGACATCGAATTTCGCTTACGAATGTACTCCTTCGCAAAAATGCTGCCATTTGTTTCAGCAAACTTCCATAAGGCAAGGGGCGCACGCATTGCCGGACAACTTCGAGAATGAACTGGTCTATTGGTACCACACCTTGCAGCACAAGCTAAATCTACTGCTATAAATAACACGATACTCAAGAACAGCATTTTCTCTTGCTTCAATTATATCTATGCAGTCTAATGGTGCACTTATACGTACACGTACAAGTCTCTAGCGTGTAGCGAGTGGGACACCCATAATACCTAAAGCCACCCACTTTACCCTTTGGAATTAAAACTTCAGGTGTTTTATCGATTTTCAGTACGCCGCTATAACTTAAAAAATCCCGACACTATACACAAGTACACAATCCCCCGCCAAATTTCAGTTGTGTGAGCACTTCGCGGCATTGTTTAGGTCGGTAATGCCTGGTTGGTCACAGGTCTCCCCCGTGTGAACGTTGACGAGGGGTGTGTGTGTTTCGCCACTGAACAGTCGAGTCACATGTCACATCACTCGTGTTTATGGGAACACCACCGATGCCACATGCGTCCACACGTTAAATATAAAAGGGACCATCCACGCTAACATAATATACCGACGCCATTATTTCAGGCGGAGACATCCCACAATGGAGTTCGTCTACTGAAACACGTATAATAGACATCTAGTAGTGTGCTTACATGGGAACGCGCTCCATCATCCACCGATCGTTGCATGTTCGCGTCGACGCGTGCATTGAACTGGCATCTCATTATCGGCTGATTTCGGTTTTTTACCAACCCGTTTCGTTGCACATCGCGCGCTATATCTCGTTTTTCCTCTTCATCGGATTCATAGTTACGGCGCATCACCTGATGGCGTGGATGCACAAATTGTCGGCAATTGGAGCTAACTCCTGGCATGTAGATACCGCCACAGATGCAGGCCGCTACAAGCCCCGTTTTTTTTTTCAAAGTACAAACAGGGACACGCCTTGGTGCGGGTGTCCACAATCCACCCGCCAGCGGGCATACCCTCTAGCAACTTGCATTATCCGACTTAATAGATTAGCATTAGTCGACTTAATAGATTGCTTCACAGAGACTTTTTTCGGTGGCCGTAAGCTCAAGTGGCCGCTGCAACACTCGGTACAAATAATCCGATTGTCATCTTATCAGGTGTACTTTGTTGTCAAGAAGGCGCCTCGACCTCCAGTGGTGTATCGGTAGATACCAGTACGACCTTCACTCTTCGGCACTTCATGCATTCCCGTGATTACGATCAAGTGATTACTGGTCAGGTGTCTACGCCACGGTTGTTGCGATGGTACAAGATTGTAGGTACAAGATGGGCATCGACGTGGCAGCTGCTGATTGGCTCAAGTAATTAAGAATCCAGTAAGGAATCTAGTAGTGTGTATTCTGACGAGAATCCAGGTAGCAAGGAGTTAGCGAAATAAGGACCTACATTCAATCACTTTGCATTCCGACATCAAGTGCTCAAACGACCTTTACTATTTACTTAAACCGGAGGAACCCCATTGCCTGGTTTTTCACTCTTGTCAGCTCCGGCGTCTCTAACAAGGCAAACGCATTAGGCCGAGTATTTGCATTTCCAACTCGGGTTATCACCCGCGCTCTCTCGAGAGTCCTCGTACGACATTGGTCGAGGTTTCGTAGAACCTTTCGTACGACATTGTCCAAATTGTCTTAGCCGAAAAGAAAAAAGTACTGATCCGCAAGGTCGTCTTCGTATTTCTTTATGGTATTTTCAATGGCGACACAAACGCCGTCGACATTTGCTACCGCTTCCTCGACTGCTGCACATCTTGCGAATAGTGTGGTGGTGCAGTCCAAAGCCTACCGCAGCCGCCGCAATACTGCCTCACGGAAGGGAGCTGCCAACGGAACGTTCCGCGAGGTGCAGCGCGACGGCTACCCTAACGGGCGGCGAGATGTCGGTCTAGTTGGAGCGGGGTGGCATGCAGGGTCAGCTGTGTTGCTCGGGATGTCTGGGGGGGGGGCGAGGTAAAGAGTTGTGAGGGGAGGTGTGCGTCGTCGGCGACTTCGACAGATGTGGTTGGTGGCTGTGAAAGCGCGCCAAAAGTTATTCTGTCAGACCTTCAGTGTTGGCGGCAAGCGAAAGCTATAAATTATGTTCTTTTTAGCGAACCAAATTCTCTAGACCATATTGTGTGATTCACCAAAAACCTTATGGGCGATAGTACGGCGGAACAGAGAAGTACATATTTACCCCCTATCGAAACCTTATCTGGTGTACCAGATATTGGAGGGTCAGATGGTTGACGCCGTCGTTACCACGCATCCTCACCAGGCGTCCTCTCAACCTTCTCCCTAACCTTAATGAACTCACTTTCCAACTGTCCTTCTTGTGATCTCCTCTCCAGTTCCTCTCCTCCAACCTGCGCGAAGTGCCAGCCCGGATGGCTCGACAGGTTATGATCCCTACGATAGGGAGGAGCAGCGAGGACTTCCCACAGATCTACGTCTCCAACTTCTCAGTGTGGAATGCTCGCATCCGCGCAGCTCTCGACGGTCGTAGGCGCCATCGGCCAGGAATACCACGACAGCGACTCGGCCCATCCGGCGTCAACTCGGACGACCACGACCACGACCACGACCTCAAGCATTCCCAGCCACCCTCACATACCATGTCAGATGGTCTGCTCCTGGATACCGGTACCCTGCCTCGACGCGGCAGCATCGACAACGACGACCACGTCAAGAGCAACGACGATGCGGTCCAACCTAAGTCTAGCCCCTTCGTCCGGGGTGTCATCGTACGTTCCATCGGGCAATGCTCCGATGTGATGGTGACGGACCCTCAGTCGATTCGGTCAGTGAAGCCCAACTCATCGTCTCCCATTGAGCAAGTCCTTCACCAAGTCCAAGCACGACAAGGAAAGGCGCTGAAAATTGTTCTACACACAGGTCAAGACGGCTCGAGCTAACCCCGAGCGGCCAAGAAGCGTGCGGCTCCCAATCCGAGCTCGAATGAAAGACGCAGCATGGAGCGCAAAACTCGCTCGTTCCTGATCCCAACTATCGATGATGCTCACGTACGCCTCGTCTAAGGATGCACCGCTTCCCATTCGATCTGTCAAACTGGACTACATCAGCCATGACTTGGTGACCATCCGATACGAGGAGGGTTTGGACCTCTTGGCGTTCTTGCTGACCTTTTAGGGCGCACTGATGGCAGTCGCTGAAGCTACAGGTATTAGGGTGGCCGACAAGCTAAAGTTGCTCTAACTCTACCATGCAATGCCCAGAGCGTGGAAGCCTGACCTTGTGATCGGGAAGGGCAACAAGAAGTGCATCCCTACACGGACCTCAAGAAGAATATCGAGCATAAGGTGCTGGACGACTACACCAAACACAAGTACGTGATGGAGAAAGGTAGCCCTGAGGCCACTGCGGCGGGCAACGAAACGGCCCACCAGGATTTCTCGAACGCACCCCATGGACGCGACTAACCAACTCGTTGTGGTCAAGACCGCATCTACTGTCAGCTCTTTAACCATGTCATCCCGACTGCCATGTGGCGACACTGTGCTACTGGCGAGCTTCCCCACCATCGCCCACACATAGAGGTGGTCACTACTTTGTCGACTACTCGCGAGTCATCCACCTCTATGTAGTTTAGCGGAAGTCCGATTTGTACACCTGTTGTGAGCGGTTCCGCAGGACAGCTAAGAATCGTTTCAACGCTGAAGTTGGCACCCTAGAAACGCAGAAAATGTTCAGACTAGAGAGCAAATAGAAAATTTATTGAATTTGATATAACCGTTATTTATCAGTAATAAACGAAAACAACGCCAATCTAACGGTTATATATAGCTACAGACAACGACTTACAAAGCCGGCACGATTGAAGGGCATTCTCTGTAGTATACTTCCTCTGTTCAAAACCGACATTAAAATACGGCAGAGTTCTGAATGGACGATAGTGCTAATGGCTGTACAAATATCACAGTAAATATCCACGTGTTTTGTCAAAAAAAAGTGCTATTATCAGATCATTACCTTAGTATACCTAGGAATTGCTTTCTCAAAGCTTCGAATTACAGATGTTTCTGGTAATTCTTTCCAAGCAGCAAAAGTAGCCGAAATTGCACGGAGGCGCTTTTCTTTTCCAGGACCTCCCGTAATACAACGAAATTCGACTATTTTTTTTGCTTTTAGGGGACCCATCACGCCAGCGTTGAGCGGTTGGCAAATCGCCGTCGTATTAGGTGGGAAAGGGAACACCTTAGCGTTTGCTGCTTCAGCAACGACATGCTGACCCTCCTCAGAAACATCAGAATCAAAATTGTCGACGAGGAGGACAGCGGGACCATCGACTTCTTGTTTTAGTAAATGACTTACGTAGAAGTTCCATCCTACTGCGTCCATCCACGCATTTTCTTGGACGGTGTAGTAGCGCCTGGGGGGGGGTAGTGTGACAGCTCGTCGCCGTCGATGTCGCCGCCGAGTTTTCCTCGGATGATGAAGAGAATAGGAAGTTTGTAGCCTAAAACAACATACAATACTTATAACAATACAACGCGATTCGAGTCACTAATCAGTTTAAACGTACCGTCGCCGCGAAAGGTAAGAACAGCTATCATTCTGCCGGTGTGCTTCGTAATTTTGGCAATACGAGCAGGGTCCTTCCGGCCTTTACCAGCCCAAAAGCGCGCTGGCGGCATGTCAAAATTAATAGCCGTTTCATCCACATTAAAATGCTTTGGAGGGCACAATGCACAATTCTTGCTCCAGAGTTCAAACTGAACTCAGCGCGTTTTTGGAGCAGCTCTACAATCGGCTTCTTTGCTTCTTGGGGCTCTTGAGATGGAAAATTGCAGCTAAATAAATCATTACATCAATTTAAACAATTATTAATCCATTAAAACCATACATAACCACAAAATAATGCTTTTAGTGTTTGCAAATACGCTGGCACATTCGCGCAAGGGACTGCTCGGGGTTCTTGTACTCGTCCATGTAGCGTGCACAGTACTGGGGCTCCTGTAGCCACATGAAATCGATCGGTGCAAGTGGTGAAAGGACCTAAACATACTGTAACATCAGAAAAAAAACGCATTAAAACCACGTATTAGCATGCTGTAACCGACCTTTTCATCTCTGCGTGCGTCCTTCATAAACGTTACAAGAGCGGGAACGCTAGGAAATATTTCCTTGCGTCCCTGCCCCATGAGCGTTGGCGATCGATCGCGCGTTGCCACGAAAAGCGAGCAGCCGATCGGCCTGCTTCCACCACCCGAAAACTGTACCGCGGGGTCTCTCGAGTCGGCGCGCTGCCACTTCGACGTCAACTTCGATGGCGAGCAGCGCACCTTCGCGCTTCTCGTTGATGGAGTAGTTGGCGCCATTGAGGGAGTGACTCTCGAATTTAGTTGGTCAGGCGTCGAGTTTTACGCTGTCCACTCGATTACATAAGGCCAATCATTCGCTAAAAAAATTCAATCTAACGGTTTTGATTTGCTAAAAAAAACAATTTTGATATGATTTTGTCTGCTCCATCCGCGAAGTCAGCCAATAGCTGGTTAATCCAGGAAATCCGCTCTGGAATGTTGCCAAGTAGGATGAAAATACAAAAGTGGTATTCTGGACCAGGGCATCACTTTAGGTGGTATTGAAAACTTTGAGCTTCTATAGTCGGACGGGTATCTTCTGGCAAACAAGGACTCAGACTATGTCTAGTGCGAAGATAATTGGCGCTCCATCGGTGGATGCATCACTATGTTTTACAATAGCCCGATTTGCTGGGTTTCATATCGACGCTACTGTAGTGCTGTCAACGACACAAGATAAATACATTGCTCTTTGTTACAGCATGCAAGAGCTCATTTATATCAAGCTTCTGTTAAGAGACAAAGGTTATAACAACTCGAAACCAATCTAGACCCTGGAGGACAACCAAAGCTACATCAAAACCTGCAACAACCCCCAACTCCACGGACGAAGTAAACATGCCGACATAGAATACGTCTTTGTACAGGAACTAGAAAATCGTTAACGATCCACTACTGTAGCATCTTGCAATATGCGCTGACATCTTCACTAAACCTTTAGCGAAGCCGCTATTGAGAAAAAGAGAGAGTTATTGTGTATTTCCCACCACAATAACAAGGGAACGTTTGGTTTAAGATTTGCATTAACGATAAATAAAAAATGAGTCTGTGGTGGTTAGAACATTTTAGTTAATTGTTCAGAGATTTTAAACCCACATCGAAATCATACTAAGAAGGGCCATTTCCTGAGATTTGCGAGGAGGGCTATTTGACAGAGATGGGAAAGGCAGCATCTGATGATGGAGCCGTTTTCTAGCATAAAAATCAAAGTTAATATTAAGGCGTGCACGTCCCATCAAAGCGTGCCCGTTGCAAACTTCACGGTGTGCCCGTCCCATCCAAACGTGCCCGTCCCGCCCGCTACTATACAAACAACAAGATAAATTTGGGGTGTGCCCGTCCCGTGGACGTGTGGCCGTTGCAAAATCCACTAGAGTTTGCCAGCATTAAGCTCACTTCCGAAATGGCGCCCAAGCCGAAGCATACGCTACCGCCCTGCGGCTACTTAGTCGTCTACCTAGGTCTGCGGCCTGAAGTCCTCGCGGCTCACTAAGCGGAGGCTCGCTCAGAGGCTAAGTCGTCCGAATACGTCCCTGTTTTCAAGGAAGTAGGCGGTGAGCACGACGACACACACCGCAAGCAAGTACGCGAGAAGAAAGAGTCCGGGGCCGTCAAGATTGCACTGAAACGGATCACCGCTTGACTTGGCGCTCAGTGGCTCCCTTCCGTCTTCTCTTTCACGAGGTCTCATCCGGGCGGTGAAGAGCCGGAAAGTCATCAAGACTATCCTAAAGAGGTGGTAGTGGTGCCGAAGAAGGGGAATTGACTACCAGCTAGTATGGTGCTCGCTTTGGAGACTGGTACCAAGATGCGTGGTTTCGACGGGTGTGCTGACACAAAAGACGAGATCCAGGCGCGTGTCCTTAACATTCCAGTCGGATTTTGCGTCATTTTCCGTGGAGGTCAGATACACAACGGCATGGCTTATGATCGTTTGAATCTCCGGATTCACTGCTATTTTACGTACCGGGGTCTCGAGTGGGAACCAGACAGTCGCCAACGTTATTCCCCGGTAATTCGATTGTCAATACTCCGGGATCAAGTTGGCGGAATCAAGCACAATTCGATATCACCGACGGCACTGTAAAACCAGCCCGAAGGCTGCCGAAAACCAATTAAAGCGTCGAGCTCCATCGAAGTCTGAGGGGCCATACGTCTGCAACGTTTGCGGTGTTTTGTACGACAACGACAGCTCTTTTAGGATCCATGCTCGACGCGGTCATTCCAAGAAGAAAATGACTTGATCACAGTTAATCCACCAGTGTAAAGCGAAGTCGTGAGGGCTTAGTAGACACTGACCGTTTGACTCAGTTATTGCGATCAGGTCGTGTACACAAGGGTGGCCATGCACTGCGCGAAACACCCCTGAGCAAGTTTCGCGATCTGCCCATCGAAAGACTATCGCACGTGATTCTTCCAATAGGTTGTGGGTTTCCGTTAGTGATCACGCGTGACACAGCTGCGTATTGATTATCTTGTAAAAGATACGGAACGGGCACTGCGTTACTTTCTGGACTAAGATTTGTGGAAGCTGCCCCCGCCTGCCACCATGACCGCAGTGCCATATATACTTTGTACAAGTCGCCTCTCCACCCGCTCAGCCAAATTTGGCACTTCGCATGGGCTCCCTCGACAAACGAGTTGTCACGAAGCCCGAAATGCTGGTGGCGGTCAGTCCATGCACGGACGATCCTTTACCTGTACTTCCACCAGTGTTTGTCGAGATAATCAGAGATCTCGCGATTCGTATTTTATAATTTGGCTTGTTTCTCCTCAAAATCGTCTTCAGTACCGGCATCTACGGTAACATAGAAAGCCTCCAAGAAGGAATCAGTTTGCACTGTATTCTCGAACTTGGCTTGTCCTGGGGCCGGGTCTTCAACAGTAATTTGCCCCAGAAATTAACGCGTCTTACTGATCACATTTTTTTCATAGGACACCCGCAGATCAAGGTTGGCACATTCGGAAAGACAATGTTGTTGGCATTCATAGCGGCTAATTCTCGATCAGTGAGAATTAACCCAGGGATACCCACATACTTCTCTATGAGGAACGTCCGCAGGGTGTCTACTGCCCAGAGATTGTCCTCTTCTCTTTCGCGAGGCAACAAGCACTGCGCTACAGGGAGAACAGTGTTGAAGCCTGTTAACGAAATCACGTTGAGCAGAGGCAAGTTGTGCTTATTCGTCTTGTAGGCGCAATCCATCTCCAAGATCTCTGGATGGCGTCGGAACTGCTTGAGTGTGTCGGGACGTGCAGAGAACAAATACAGAAGATGCTGGGTTTGGGGGTCTGCCTCCCAATGATGCTAGAAAAGGGATGTTTGCTCAGATGCCGAATGTCCTATCTCTGGCACTACCTGAGAATGTCCCCCGCTGACCCAAAAATTACAATAACAAAAAGTCAAGTTAGTTCCAATCTCAACTTGAAGAATATGAAGGGCGCACTGCGGGCAAGGCACATCCCCCGTTTTGGCGTGCATTTTCGCGCTTCCCTAACATACCGGCTGCCAAGCTAGCTCATAACCAAAAAAGCCCCCCACCACTCAACCCCCCCCCCCTCCTCCAACCAGCCGATACCATATACCACGGTCACGCGCCGGACGTCTCCGTCCCTCCCGCGCTGCTGCCGACGCAGAGCTTAACGTCATGCAGATGGCGCCCCCGGAGCCGTCGCCGTACCTGTACGCCACGTCCGCCCCGGAAGCGTCGGCGTTCACGATATGTCGGTGAACGCACCGTGCCGGCGCTGGCGCTGCCGCGACTACGAAGTGAGCGTGCGTGCGGGCAGCTCCTTCGCGAAGTCAAAGTGGCCCTTGACGAAGTGCCTGCGGCTGCTGCTGTTTTGGTGCAGCGACGTACCCGTAGGTGTTGCCCAGCAGTGGCTAGACATTTCAGATGTCACGGCAATTGATTGGTACAATTTTTGCCGTGACATCTGCTTCAAGGAAATGCTGACATGCAACATGCAGGTATGTCTACAGTACTTTGTGATATATTGATCTACTCTAATTGTTTACTGTACTGTTTGTAGATTGGGGGCCCTGGCCACGTCGTCGAAATCGATGAGACTAGCTTGAAAAAAAAGAAGCTAAGTACGGCCGAGGCCTGTAGCATCCAGATAACTGGCTGTTTGGTGGGGTCGACACCAACCTGTGGTTCGGCATCCTTACGGGTGCGGACCGTAAGAAGAAGACATTGTCTCCTATACTGCGCAAACACGTAAAGGCGAACACCACCATCATTAGTGATGCCTTCGCCTCTTACGTGAGGGTGAACGGCAAGCACACTCTTGAAAATAATCGCTACCTACGCGGTATGCAGTACACCCACCGCTGGGTGAATCATGACAAGTTCATCGTGGTCCCCGTGACCGGAGCCCACACGAACAGCATCGAGGGCGCTTGGGAGGCGCGCATCAAGCGTTACCTGAAGCGAATGAGGGGCGTCCGCAAGGAGCTGCTGGTTGGGTACTTGGGTGAGTTCCTTTGGAAGACCTGTTTTTTGCGGGAAAGGTGGCGGTCTGCACGTACTTAGAAGGCCTGGTGATGACCATCCGCAAGCGCTACCAGGTGTAGGTAGTCAGCCGTAACTCAACAATAAAATCTGTTGAGCGAAATTTTTAACATTTTCTTTTTGTCTAAAATTTGCATTACAGTCAGCGGGGGATATTCTTAGGTAGTGAGTGCCCTATCTCTGTAGTATGGCCTTCCTCGCAAATCTCAGGAAATGTCCCTCCTTAGTGTCACCCGTCCTTTACAATTACCGGAATTTGAACGAGCGACGAAAAGCGAAGAAGTTCACCCAGCGGCACTATTACACGGACTTCTCCTGGCCGTTGTCAATCACTGTCTTGCGCTGGCCGCAGTTCGCTACGCGAACTACAATCGCATGCCCCACAAATCTGACATTGTAAGTAGCCGCAATGTACAACCCATGCGAAACGCCCTTGTCACAAGTCAGCTAGCTGAGCACACGAGGCCAATGATGCCGACCGTAGTTGTCCTACATCAGCTCGCTGATCTAGTGCGCACTTCCATATTGGCTGTTTCCTAGTGTAGTCCTGGTTGAAGGCCATATTAAACTTGTGCAGGCCCTCAGCGCAGAAGTCGTCAATCACGTTCTGAGGAACCCGGTTAGTCCTCTCAAGAAGTCCTGCTGCAACCGTCATCGCCTGGAACATGCACGAGTAGTCAACACCTGGTCTGGTTATTCAAGTCCGTCTTACAGGACTCGCGAACATGCCCCATCTCGCTCGCCTTGAAGCGCATTGCGAGCCAACATTCCTGGCGGTACGTCCCTAATGTTGGTCTAGTTACTAGGCCGTCAGTTTCGAAGTGAGGGGGACTGCAGTGGCGGCGCCACGCGTCCTCCTCATCCTCTTACATCCCTCGGCAGGTTGTGTGTAGTGCACACAAGTAAATGCCCTGTACTTTTCCTATTGGCTAATTTAATAATATATTTAGACCCAATTAGAGTGCATCATATCATCCCATCATAACGATATCATAACACCTAACATGATCTCAAGAGGCTCTGTCGAGCGATAGCGTCTACTACTAGGTGTTCCCCTAGTCCCAAGGTACGATGACGTGGTACTCACTCGTAGGCAGGGTAGTCTTCTTGTCGGTTTCTCGACAACCGAGAAGTCATCGATCTGCCGCACATCCCAGCGCAGATTGGGGTCTGGGTCCCAGCAAGGTGCCTCCGGTTCCTCGTCCGAAGAGAACGAGCTGTCGTAAATGTCATCGCCTACCGAGCCAGTACCACTCATGTCCTCGTTGCAGAAATCATCGCTACCGACAAATTCGTCGTCCGGAACCTCTTGAGAAGACGGCAGGGGTGACGTGTAGAGTGACAGGCGCGCGGCCTTCGCCGTGGTCTCTTCCAAGCCAATACTAAATCTAGAACGGGAATCTGACTTCAAAACCGACGTCCCCAGGTCTTTACAGAGTACGAAGGCCCAGTCAGTACTGCCTGTGTTTAAGCTGCCGATGTCATCCTAAGAGTTGAACCCGATCTTGAGCCGCACGAACAAATGGTCGTTTGCTGCTGGGGGAGTGTTTCGGTTATCATCTGCACACCAGTTGCACACCCCACTCGAAAAACGTAGTACGTAATTATACCGATCTAGACCTTCTCTGGTGTACCCGATTATGGGAGGGTCTAGACGATTGGCTACTGGGTATAACCGCGACTTCACTTCCAAGCTACGGAGGTGTCTTCTCAACCTTCTCTCTCACCTTAATGAACTCACTTCTGTCCTTCTTGTAATATCCTTTGCGTTTTCCTCTTCCTACCTGCGCGAAGTGTCAATCCTGATGGCTCGCCACGTTGAGTACGATCTAGTCGCACAGGTTTATCAAGCGTTTGTGCGTTATGAGGTCCTGTTGTTTGTTTTTTGTATACGAGCCTAAATGAATGGTCATAAGAGCGTCGATGGTGTAGAAGACTTAACTATCAATTCACACTTCAATTTTTCATCGTGAGTCCTAGTTCCTTGGCACGGTAGCACTTGTCGCACCCAAGCTTCGTCTTGCCCCTGTTCTCCGGACCATCGAATCCACCAACAGGCAAGTTGCTGAATCCAAGTGTCGTCTTGTATCGTCCCTCTGCCATGGAGTCGATCCCCATATTGAGAGAGATCGAGCGTCGGTTTGTAAACACCCCACCACCGAGTATCGATCCAGCAGCACCCTTTTGAAGCCATGAAGGAAGAGACCGACGCGCACAACCTCAAGGGTTTCACTACTACCAAAATTTTCTGCCCGATATCAAGCCGCGAAGGAACCCTGGGGCCCTCGGACTTGGCGTTCAGTCATTATGTCGACACGCGGGATCAGTACGATTACTGTGAGCGTCCAGGATATGATTGTATGGTAACCGACGTTAGCACAGCTCTCTCAAGCTGTCTGTTTCTCGACGCATTACAAGTTCAGTTGCACCAACCCCTCAATTCAGATGTAGACAGCAACATCGAGCAAAACGCGTCATACGACAACTTTCCGGATCGAAAAGCTGTCTATGCGAACATGTTTGGCAACTTTTGTGAAGCAGTGTTCACTTACTGTCCTTTCGTCTCTTACTTTAAGATTACTTAGTAGAGATTTGCTGATCGACTTACCTCGAGGAACCTGACGCACTTCCAGACGATCCGGGCCGCGGCCATATTGCCCTTGACCAGCTCAAGTAACTGAGGTTCGTTGCTATGCGCAGTGATGCTTGCACAGGCAAGTGTGTGTTTGAGGTTTTGAATAGCCTGTCATTGGATTTCGACGGGAGTCCTTCTTTTGACATCTGCATTGGAGGCTGTGGCTCGAATCCGACATATTAAGAATAGTCAAAGAGCTTGTTGCTTCTATAGCGCAGACTTTAGTTCACTCGTTCACCCAGCACCAATTCGACCTCCTCCTCATGAATTGCAGTTATTATGCGCGTAGTTCCGTTGAAAGGGGTGGAGCACCACGTATCTGTACGAACTGAATGATCTGTGGCTCATGTAAAAGATGCCCATCCACCGCTGCGTCGACATCTTGTCGCGGTTTAGCATGACGGATATGCCTTCACGCGAGTTGCCGAATTTGGGCTCTATTCGGTTCATGTGGATCCTGTAATCTACGCTGAACGGGAGGCATGGGGGACGAAAACAACATGATTGCGATCACGAACCACATCGACCCTGAAGACGGAAAAAGCGAAGATGAAGACATGGGGGGAGGACAACGTGAGAAACTACGGCTATATTGACTACAACATGAATGCGCAGGGCTCCAAAAAATGCATAGCGCTCAAAAAAATTTCGGTAATAGTACAGAAACCATTTATGTTGGCCACGCTATATAATACATACATAGCTTATTGTGGGACCACACCAATCCCGGCGCTGCAATACGACCAACTATCCTAACGAGTGGTTGCTAAGCTCGCACCGCGTCGAAAAGCTCTCGTTGGTCTCTCCCCACTGAGTTCATATCCATTCTCACCCGTTCACTAACCAGTAGATCGCCAACTCCTTCTTCAATCCGACTTGAACGAGCAGGACGATCCCGCCATCGGATACTTCCAGTGCCACTGCTCTACCATGTGGCTGCAAGCTCCGAAGGCCTACTACAGCAACCTCATCCAAGACGTGAGGAAGTAGCACTGGACATCAAAAGGTTGATGTGCTCAGACACGGCGACGGAGTCGGGGGTCACGCCGTGGATGCGCCAGCGCAGCCTCAACCTCTTCGAGTCGCTGCACTGGACGATCATGATCTGCCTCTGCACATTTGTGAAAACGTTGAGACACGCCGGTACGCAGCATCATTTCAATATATTACATTCCTTTATATAATACATTACACGAGGAATTTCCATAATTCAACCGTAAGTGCTGAGATTTGTTTTTAAGATGGTGATAATAGCTGGTACCAGCACCAAATCAGTAGATGTGTATTATAGTAGAAGTTATGGGTAAAAGTGATACTACTACTGTATTAGGTTGCGATATAATATTTTGTCTAGTAAAAATACAGTAGACATGTGGCTATGAGGCCCACGGATAGGTGACAACATACACCCAGATCTGTTGCCACCCAACATGGTCTGTAGTACGTTTGCGTGGTTGGTGGTCGAGTGCTCGCCGTCCGGGCGGTTGGCGAGTGCGTGACGGCCCCGAACGGCTGCCGGCGTGTCCGATTGACCTCGTAGAATCCAAAGACCGCAAGAAATTGCTCGGACCGGTTAGAACCGCCATCGACGACCAAGCCATACCTGCTGAGCATCTTCTCGGTGATGGAGCCTTCAATAGCCAGCGTCCCGCGCTTGTTTGCTCGTGGCCAACAGGGTCCTGTTTCGCGTACAGATAACGAAATACAAAACCGGTATAAAGAATGTCATCCCCTAATAAAAAGTACAGCTACCATCGGCAGATAAAAATGACATAAAACCAATGTTTCCTAAAATGCATGTAAATTCATATAAAGGACTCAAAAACGTAGGTAATACAAAGATCAAATCTATCGATTGAATATGATTGACTGGTTGCCTTCTTATTGTCCACTGCACGAATTTCTTTGCTGGTTTTGTATATCGTAACGAGGATTTTCTATAATTCAACCTTAAGCACTGAGATTTGTGAAACCATTCCTTCACGTTACGTGCACCCGTGAACCTCAGTGCTTTTATTAATTACTACTGGCGTTACTACTCAGAGACATGCACGTTCAGCGCTTTAACGGGTCTGTTTCGGCCAGCGCTGACAAAAGCAGTGAGGGGGGTCATCACTGTACAACTCGCCATAGCGCCAGACACTTGTAAATTCATTAAGCCTTCAAGCGCAACCCAGATAGGCCTAAGACCGAAAACTCAAAACACAAAACTTTGAGCTCTACTTACAAGCTCAAAGAGCACTTCCAGCACAAAAGCGGGTGTACTCCAAAAGCTGTCGCGAAGAAGCTAGAAAAGAGGAAGGAGGCCAGACGCCTCTCAAACAAGGTGCAGTACACAAAAAACAAACATCAGCTGGTGGGAAGAGCAAGAAGAGAAAGACGTCGACGATGACAATCCAGTCAATCTCGCTCGGCATTGTGTCTGGGTGACACATCCTGACAATCAATTTGAAGCGTGCTAAGGCACTTGCGGCTCCAGACTGATCAGCAGTGTTGGATTTACGCTAAATCTCTTTCCAGGTTCGGATGGGCCCGACAGGATGGGATGAACTTGAATATTTAAATCGTTTGTTAGCTGTACATAAGTAGGCCAGGGCTTAAAGGCAGCCACGCACATACCCCGGGATTGTTTTGCATCGTACAAAATGTCGAGAGCCAGTCCTTCTTTCTCGGCGGCGATGAAAGCGTGGGAGCACGGGAATTCCAAATCTTGCCAGTTGTCACCGGTGCATTCCACAGCTGGAAGCTCTACAAGTCTCCATGGGTGAATATATTCTGGTCCTTTTGGCCTTTCTGCATAATCGCACATTGTACTCCCCCTGCATGCATGGGGTTACCTTGCACTGCCCGCCATGATTATCGATTCCTGACGCTTAGTAGCCATAAGTGGAACAATGCCTGATTGTAACGGGGTTACTCGCACAGGTGGCTACAAGCCACTTGTGATTTTTAACAGATAAAATATATGTTAAAAGTTTTAGATACTTCCTCACCTTGGTGTAAGTTACATCAATGGGCTACATAGAAGTGGCCACCACAATGAGTGGTCCATACCTACCCAAAGATCCTATTGGTAGAAAGCAGCATCTTTCTACCAATCAGAACCGTGCATATTGGTGGGGCTCTGAAAGTCAGCAGCTGTCAACCGCTTTCACAGGTGACAAAACAGTTTTAGCAGATTGAGGAGGATGGTCAATTTAGAAACAATACAGTTCTCATTTTACCTTAAACAAATTACTTAGGTGTCTTTATTAGGATTAAATTATACTTGAGGACTGAAGTATATTGTATTCTAATTAAATCTAAACTATCGCTTCCTCATACACGTAGCGCAACGTGTAAGCATAAGTAGTGAGCGAAACTAGGCCCATTACACTGATCCTGGCGTTTTTGTAAGCCAAGTCGCTGCTGTTAGTCTCTTGTCAGAGACAAGTTCGCCTAACTTCCTGAAGTACAACGTAAACGCATCGAGAGGTTTTGCGCTTCGGCAGTCATTTTCAATCCAGTTGTTGGCTTCCTCAGATAGTTTAGAGGTCGTTTCGTCGTACGTGGGTAGTTTGTAGTGTTCTTGATATTTATGTTAACCCAGTGTTTCTTGTCGATATCTCGGAGATATTTCACGCAAACTTTGTCCGAGACACGGAGATATTATATTTCACGCAAACTTTGTCCGAGACAGCTCTTACTCAAACACGTTGTAGTTGCTCTCGCAATCACTTCGCGCCGTGTCGTTAATGAGGCCACGCTCTCCCCCCAGTGAGGGATACCCTTTCCATCCGTTTCTTTTATATCAGATTGTATCCGAAACCTACATCTTGGAGTTTCATAACTCCTGTGATAAGCAGAAGTGTTCTAACCCCTCTGTCTCTGTTAGACGGGGCGAAGTACATCAATTAAATTGGATAGTGTAAGTGGACTTCAACAAGAACCTCGTCGAGGGCCTGTTCGTCGTGGAGGACAATTACTACGTGAAAAGGCGGTTGGCGACGGAGCTGGGCGTACCTCTAGTGGGCTGCGCCAGCCACCTCCCCAATCTCGATGTGCAGGCTATGGCGAGTGAGAACGCACAGGACGTCGAGGAGCTGATTATTAAGCTGAGACTCTGAAACTGTATACGTAACTTTGGCACGCCCTTTCATGTCTTGTCAAATCCCCTCAGTGTTTTTGTACTCAGCCATTTTCTGACCAATCATATTGTTGCGATCGTGTGAACAACTTCAACAGCCGCCTGAGTCCTATCCTGAGGTCATTGGCGACAGGATCGACGACTTGAGCAAGGCTGAGAAGATCACGCTAGCTCCGTTCGCTGTGTTGACGCAAACGGTGGCGATCAGTGTCGATCAATGCGGGAATGGCGACTGTCGCCACGTCGCGCGCTCCCGAGTCGTTCGGCGAGCAGATTAAAAAGCAGAAGACCAGTCAATTTTGGACGAGGCACGTGCTGCTGGGATCGATTTCCCCAGTGTCTAATGTGGTAGAGTGTCTTTTTAGAGTCACGGAGACGACGCTGGGTACGCAGCACCAGTCGCTGTACCCCTCCAAGTTGGAGATGATTTCGTTTCTCCGTGCGAACAAGACATACTGGGATGCGGCTGTCGCTAATGCCTGCTTCTAGGGTACATGTGAACTAATGGTGCCGTAATGGATGCCCATCGCTTGGTATTGCAATTAGTTTCTGTGGGCTGTGGATGCTGCAGTGCATGCTTTACTTTGTTAGTTTGCTCAATGATAAATGCAATACTCAGAAGCCCTGTGTGCACGACAACGACAGTAACAGTGACTACGGTAGCTTTGTACTGCTACGCTACATGTATACTTCCCTTTTCGCGAAATTTTTAATTTGGCAACATGTAAGCTTCGAATTTGACTTTTCTCATTTCAACTTGTTTTATGTACATCACTCTAATTAACGTGCACCACACCTCTAGCACCTCGTCAACATGGGTTCACAAGGCAAGACCATGTCGACGAAGGAGTATCGCTGGGAGGTGGACGAGGTGTCGGGGCCGCTGCTGCGCCAGCTGCTGGCCGCCGAGGACTACTCCTCCTGGGAGACGCGCGCGTTCCTGCGCCCGATCTTCCGCTGGATGAAGCTCGGGCTGCACAAGGACGGGAGCCGCGAGGACGCGGCCATCGAGCGCGCCTTCGCCTTCGTGGAGTGGCTGGTGCTGCTGGCCACGCGGGGCGACGACGCGCGCGGCATCCCCAGGCTGCCAATGCTGCAGCCCAGCTACGCGCTCAACACGATCGTCACGGCCAGCCAGCGAGCTGGCAGCGTGCGCGAGGCTCAGCGCGCCTTCGACCTGCTGGAGGTGCACGGCTACCAGCCGGACGTGTTCACGTACACGGCGCTGATCGACGTCATTGCACGCAACGGCGACTTGCCGGCTGCTATTAAAGTAATTGCCATTAATTATGGGGGTATTAATTTATGTGTGGGGGGCTAATGGGGCGTGGTGTGGATTAGAAATACGAGGAGATGCGGATGTCGACGTCCAAGCCGAACGTGGTGACGTACACGACGTTGGTCCGTGCGGTGGGGCTGAGCGACAGAGTGGGGGCGGAGCAGTGCTTGGTGTTTCTCGACCATGCCAGGGAAGATGGAGGGTTCGATGAGGCGCTGCTTCTGGAGGCGTTGGAGTCGTGCGCGAGGAGGAAGGATCGTGCGGTGGCAACCCGTGTACTAAACGATATTGCAGCACATGCACCCAAGCTTCGCGTGGACGATCGGTTCTTTTACACAGTGGGCCAGGTTGCCAAGTTGCTGGACTATGACGGCTTAGAACCAGTGCTAGCTGAGTGGGTTGAGAGCGGCGTGCTGGGCCAAGAGGAGAGAGTCAGAGTTGAAAAGTTGCAGGCAGAAGAGGGGAAGTCTACTGCAGAGGGTGAGCACAAGGCTTTCAATGGCTAGATTGGTGTTGGCAGTTAGACGACAGTATCTCTCATAGCTTGTGTGGAACAGGCTCGAAAACACTCGGCTGTCTGGGACACCAAACTTCTCAATCTGTCCGAAAGGCGGTTGTTCATCATGACATTAACCGGCTGATCTCACGTATTCAGAACGGTTCGCTGGTGACTGTGTAAGTGCATGCGTCCGTCAAAGACCGAGCTCGATGGTGTACTCTTATTGACGCTTCTCTTTTGGGTACTACAGAAACGACTTTGAGACACTCATTCACCAGTGCCGGAAGCGAAAGTGGAAGGAGGACGTGTCCGTTATTATTGATGCTATGCGTGACCTCGCGACTAAGGGATGGCAGCCTTCGAGTCGTGGTGACGATAGCGAAGGTGAAGCCATCCCTCCTCAGCCGCAGCTTCAGCTCACGTCAAAGACGTACGTTTCCATTGTCGATGCGTACATGTGCTGCGGCGATGAACCTCTCGCATGGCAAATAGTCCAAGACATTGATACTTTGCCAGGTATCAGTCGAGAGCTGCCGTTGTACCGTAAGTTTGTCCGCGGGGCATATTTGCTCACGAACTGCGATCATATCGCCGAGCTAATCACCCTGGCGCATGAAGACAAGGTCGTGTTCACGCAGCGAATGGGTGTAGAGATAGCACGCATGTTTGGATATCGCCATAAGGAAGGATTCAAACTCCTGGTGCATGAAGTGCCACTTGGAGAGACTGGTGTACATGCGAAACAACAAGGATTTCTTGAAGAATTGGTGAAGTCTTGTGCCTACAAAAACAACTCGGTCGGGGCAGAAGAGACGTTGCAGGCTATGCTGAAGCATGGCTTTTGTCGCTCTGCTGCAACCGAAACGGCGCTGTTCATGTGCTGTATTCAGCATGATACGGTTTTTGAGGCCCAAGCGATGTTGCAACACTTTCAAAAATCCTCTTTGATGATGCCAGTGCCAGTGTACGACTCATTGCTGCGTGAATTCTACTTCAAATACACACGCCGTGGAAACACATTCGATGAATCGTCACGTAAAGTTGCAATGAAAACGCTTTATGCTCGACGCGCAATCTTTGAGCAAGTGTTTAAGGACCACGAGGCATTGGAAGCTGAAGGGAGTATCGCTGCGATTACTGGAGAAGACCAAGACTCCGCGAGTTTTAGATACTGGTGCTCAAGAGCGAGTTTATTATGCTCTCCGTTGATGTTTTCGCAGCATGCGATGCAGGTTTTGACTACGAGTCGAGATAAGGACTCCAAGAACGCCGCTGAGCAATCCATTCGCGACGCGCTCATGATTACCCCGGATCCGTGCCTCTTCTTACTGCAATCGGTCATCTCACTGCGCTTCCTGGACCTGACGTTTAGAACTTTGGGCAAATTGGCGAAGCAGCTGCTTGTGGTGGTGACAGATGAGCTCCCAATGGAAGAACGCCATGCACTGTATTGCGTGAGCCAACTGCCGCTGCTGTCAGTTCACATTGTGAAGGAGCTGGATGACGTCGTGTACTTGCATCGGTCGCACCGATCGGAGCTGCTGACATTCTGCCTTGATGCTCTTGAGACTGATAGCATTGACAAAACCATGGGTTTCTTGATGCGTCGCCCGGAGTTGTACGATGCTGAAACCGCGGCATACCTTGGACCAAAGTTTGCCGAGATGTTCGTGTACGGCGGGGTGAGCAACGTGCTCATGTTTTCAAGTCGGACTTGGAGGACTCGCTGGAAATGCGCCGGCAATTTGTGCGCGAGGTTATTGAGCTAGAAAATGCTGCTGCCGAGGAAGATGAGGACGAAGACGACTCATTCAGTTTCAGGAACACTTACAAGGCAATCAGGAGTTTAAGCTGGAGCACGAGGCTGAGTTCATGCCGTACATGATGCAGGCTCGTGCAGCTATGCCGAAGCCCGTGTACGCAGACGCTTCAGCCACCCCCGCCGATGATACCGCGTATTTGAAGATCCCTTTGGCTCAAGAACGCATTGTAGTGGTTGACAGCGACGAGGCATTGTCAATGGCAACGGATCTATTGATGCGCGACAGTGTGACTCGATTGGGCCTTGACGCCGAGTGGCGACCCGATAGCCGAGCAGCGGTGCAGTCGAAATGCTCCATCCTGCAGGTCGCTTGCAACGACTACGTGTTCATTTTCGACTTCGTGGAGATGGCGCTGGGCGACTTGGAGGAGCTTTTCGAGCACTTGTTCGCCTCGGAGAGGATAGCAAAGATCGGGTTCGCCATCGACGGCGACATCAAGCGACTGCGCTGGTCGTTCCCGGAGGTGAAGTGCTTCGACACGTTCGTCAACGTGCTGGACTTCTCATTCGAAACGCTGGAGCCGACGACGCACCTGTCGGATGGATCGATCGTCGCGACCCGCAGTACTAGCGACGACGCTGCGTCGGAGAGGCTGCAGCGCCGCAAGCGCAGACAGAAGGGACTCAGCACCTATATCAAGCAGGCGCTCGGGTTCCCGCTGTCGAAGCTGCAGCAGAAGAGCGACTGGGAGCGTCGGCCGCTGACGCCGCAGCAAGTCGCGTACGCTGCGTTGGACGCGTACTGCCTGCTGATGTTGCAAGACGCTGTCGCCGGTAAGTAAGGTAGAAACTGCAGCCGCGCGTAGACCACGCGCCGCCAGCACCACCAGAATGCCTCAACGATCATGGTGGTCGCTGTTCGCGCAGATCTGTAGATAATTTGGGTCTGAAAATGCACGCACTCGCACAAGTTCCTCGTGGCAAGACAGCAGTGCTCAATGCTCTCAATGACTAGCATCCACCGCTTGAAGCTGACGTCAGCGCTTACGTCAGCGTACCGTACCAAAGTTGTGGTACCGGCCGTGTTTTTACCAATCACGAGGCTTCTCGGTGACACCTCGGCGGCGACTGTTCGACTCGATACCGGTATACTGCCGGGTCCCTTTGTATCCTGATATCGCGTTGGCCGAGCTTCTCGCTGGTCATCTTGACGGCGACGCACCTGGTCGAGCCACACGCAGACTGCCCCGCGACCGCGCAGACCTCGCTCCCCTTCCAACGATGTCGACGCCCGCCACGCCCGCGCAGGTCCTGCAGGACGTGCGCTTCGAGCAGCGTCTCGCCGAGGTGGAGGCGCGGCTGCCGGCCACGCTGGCGCTGGCGAAGGAGGGCTCGCTGGCGCGACGCAACCAGGCGCGGCGCAAGCTCTACCACGACAGCGAGCTGCTGCGCGTGGAGCTGGAGGAGCGCATGAACGCGCTGGGCATCGAGGCCCAGTGGCTCACGGCGCCAGAGATGCAGGCGGCCAACGCCAAGCTGGACGCCGTGCGCCGGCAGCTCAAGCTGGACGTGCTGCCGGCCAGCGCGTCGCCGCTGGAGAAGCTCTACATGGTGGCGCGCATGCTCACGATGGCGCTGGTGCTCGTGGGCTGGCTGAGCTGCGTGCCGCTGCTGATCCCGCTCAAGTGGCTCAACCCGTTGCTCACGCGCCTGGGCGTCAAGAAGAACTACCTGCCCATGGACATGGTGTCCTGGGGCACGGCCGCCATGGTGTGCGTCACGGCCTGCACGGACATGAAGGTGGAGGGGGTGGAGAACCTGCTCAACCTCAAGGACTCGGTGGTTTGCATGTTCAGGTGGGTGCAGAGAGAGAGAGAGAGAGAGAGAGAGAGGTGTTGTGGAGGGCTGACGGCTGACTTGGTGGTGCTGCTCTTGTTGCTGTGCTGCAGTCACTCGTCCAACCTGGACGGGTTCATCGTGAACGGGTCGTCGCCGGTCGCCTTCAAGTTCGCAGCCAAGAAGAGCATCTTCCTGGTGCCGTTCCTGGGCTGGTCGGCGCGCTGGGGCTTTGACTTTGTGGCGATCGATCGATCACACCGGTGCGTTGACTACAGTTGTTTTTCTTTTCTCCTTCTTCTTTTTGCCAGGTCTAATTGATTCTGCGGTGACAGATCGTCGGCGCTGAAGAGCCTCAAGGAGCTGGCGGTGTCGGTGAACGAGCACGGCAACTCGGTCTGCATCTCGCCTGAAGGCACGCGCTCCAAGGACGGACTGGTAGGTGGCGAAGCAAATCTTCCACTGCTCTTACTAGAATAGAGTTTTTGATGGCGAGGTCGTTGCGCACGTTACAGCTGCAAGAGTTCAAGAAGGGACCCTTCTACCTGCGTGAGGACACCAAGAAGAACGTCGTTCCCTCCATCGTGTTCGGCGCCTACGAGTTGTGGCCTCCTGGACGTCTGTTCAGCATCCCCGGACACGTACGTTGAGCTTCTTTATCCAAGCTGTGCAGCTGTTGCTTTCTCGTTCACCGCTAATTATTGCTTGGAAATGGGCTTTCGTCTTGCAGACGCTAGTGCGATACCTGCCCGAGTACAAGACGGACCCGAACCTGAACCGCAACCAGAACCGGTTGGCCCTGCGCCGCATCTACCTGAAGGCCTTCACGGAGGACGTCCCGGACTACATCGGCACCCGCGTGAGCACCAACTTCATCGTGAAGAACATTTTCTACCACTACCTCGCCTGGGCCATCACATACAAGGTCACGTCGTGGGCGTTCGCCGCGATTAGCTTCGTCTGCTACGCGCTGAACATCACGTACAGCACGTTCATGCTGTTCTCGCTGGTCATGATGGTTGCGGGCGAAGCCCTCATGTTCTTCACCTGCTAAGCCAGCCCGGGACGATGCCAAGCGCTGTCACCTCGACGACCCCCGACAAGACGCAAAGCCCACTGCTACCGTCGTGCATCATCCACCACCGACTAGCAGCACCAGCACCAGCATCAGCATCAGCATCAGCATCAACACCGCCCGTCCAAGCAAGACATCGACCATAGCTGGCATCCTGAAGCAGGCCTCGTCTACCGTAGCTGCTCGCGTCGTCCCACCAATGCACACACCTCTGAATACATTTGGTAGTTAGGCAGTTAGAAGCTCTCCGTTCCTCGCTCCTCTCCTCCTACTTGGCAGCAGCAGTGGCTGTGGCTGTAGCTGTAGCTGTAGCAGTGGCAACTGCCGGCTGCGGCTTCTTAAGTCTCTTGTTCCTGGCCTCCACCAGTTTCCGCCCGCGCTCCTCCAGCGTCGCGTGCAGCGGCTCCGCGGGCGAGAACACGGACGAGTAGGACGCCAGGCGGTGGCGGTCCACCTTGAGCTGCTCCTCGGCCGACAGCGTGGGCGTCGACGGCCCCGCGGGCTTCCCGGCGCGCTCCGCCGCCGCCTCCTGCCGCTCGCGCTTGCGCTTGCGAACGCCGGCGTTGCGGAAGCGCACGGGCGCCGTGCGCGGCTCGCCCCAGCCGGTCAGCACGTTGCCCTCCAGCAGCGTGTCGCGCAGGAACTTGTCCTCGAACTCGAACAGCTTGCGGCCCTGCTCCTCCCAGTCGCGCTCCTCGCTCTGCGCCTTGGCCTGCAGCGCCCGCAGCTGTGCATCCAGGTCCTTGATCGACGGCATGGCCAGCCCCAAGAAATATTGAAAACGAACAATATATAAAATTATTGGAAAACGATTTGCTGAAAGAATTATCGAAATTGGAGAACTGAAGTTGAAGTTGCTGGATGGCTAGTAAAATCACTGGATAGTGCGTTTAGAAAACGGGACACACCCGAGCACTGCGTAGATCCAGCAAACGCAAAAACTTGAGTCGTGAAAGCGTTATGAGCCCCGAATCCACCGAGACTACTCCCCCCACGCCAACTCTTGAGAGACTTGTACAATTTACTGAGCACCATACGGACATTTCCTTCATTGACTCCTTTTTCCGCATACGGCAGCGTCAAAGATTCCAGCATCAAAGAATGCGTTACATGTCGACTATCAAAAGGCATTTCAACAAGTTCGAGCATCTTCAGTTCTGGCAAACACACGAAACACGCGACCAATCAATGTGAACGTCCACTACCACTCCTTGTAGACTGGGTCGTAGAATGAATGAAATGGTGAGAATGATTGAAGTCGGTGACAGATCCCGTACAGATGTGCAATTCTCTCAAATTGTTTCCTTTCTCTTCCAGTTTTGGAGTACATGTTATTCAGTTATTGATCCGAGGCAGTCTTGAACACGATGGTAAGTGCCGATTGTTGATACTGCCGCGTAACCTCCTGTAAAGACGCTGCCCACGTCCTCGCAACCGACTCCAACTCTTTCAGTACCGAAGCGGTGGTTGTGCGTTTAGCTGGCGCACGGTCTTCAGCGTACCCGGTACTCCAGAACCCAGGATATTCCGCACGATTGGCTGAGGCAGCGACAGGAAGACCTCCATGCGTCTTGGCAACGTCGCGAACATGGATTTATGGGGAGAGAGAGTAAGGGACGAGGGTTCAATACAGCAAAAAATCATATTTTTCTTGCAGTGAGTATCTGCAGTTATGGTGCCACACAGATAACTCTCCAGACCCGCAGCATACCAGTGTATCTAAATAATGAGAAACGAGTTAACTTCCATGATATTTTTTCGGTTGGTTAAAAGCCGTCCTTTCGTGTTGGGCTCCAGTTTCCGTTTCGCAGCTATGGGCACGTCGTCTTCCAAGTCGTCGCCATTGGCGCCGACATTCGAGCGCATGGCAACATGTAAGCGATGCGAATATTGGCAGTGTTGTATATGAGTCTTGTTGCTGATGCTGCTTGCAGGGGACCTAAAGTCTTCGCGACGATTGCTGCAGGACTACAAGGACAAGGATTTGGATTTCGGTCTGGACGCCCAGGGTCTCGCCGATCTGCTCGGAGGTGACAAGGATTGGGCTGAAAGCATCATCGACGCCTTCAGCAGTCCCACTGGCATGTACGTTGCTTCCACTAATACAATAACCTGTTCTCGAACTAATTCTGATAATGTTTCTAGAATCAATGCGCTTGCTTTCATTTGTGGGGCGTGTCTAGTTTGCTCTGGGCCGGCGCTAGAGAAGGCCGGAAGTAGGACAAAGTGCTGCTCTTATTTGCAGATGTTGTGTAGGTTAATTAACGACAATTCGATTCTGCCATGTTTTGCAGTGATCTTCGATGCACTGGATTTTGACGGCACGGAGCAGATCTCCATGGACGAAATGGTAAGCAGCCTGTTATTCGCCACTAGCATGATTTTATGATGTAACCATGTCGATGGCTGCAGACCATTTCGTTCTTGTGCAGCACGCGTGGATTTTGTGTGATAGCTGGTGTGGGCTCGGTCCCCTCCGACGAAGAGCTGGAGACGGTGACGCTGCAGGCTTACCGCGACTTAAACAAAGGATCGACCCAAAGTATCACCAAAGCCGAGTTTATGAAATGGATCATCGAATTCGCTAGCGGAACTGGAGCGCCTCCTACACGAGAGGTGACACTTCAAAATGCACTCGAGCAATTTCGAGTAGTTCCGCCGTCCGAGAAAGTAGAGGGAAAAGAGGAGAATAACGCTACCTTACTTCAGGACGGCAGTGAACTGGGCGGTGAATACCAAGACGAGTCTGATCAAAATGATGAACAACATTTTGAGGATCCCCTACAGCAAGAAATTGATATGCCGGATGAAAATGCTGGTGAGTTTGCTGTCGATCAAGAACACAATGCCATTGAGCATCCAGCTGAATTTACAGAGCCAGTTGCACCCGAACACGTTGCTACAGAGACGGACGGACAACGGAGTGACGGTGATGTGCTTGCCGACGGACACAATGAATTCAACCCTGTGGAAGCCGAAACGACAGATTGTGCGTCGATAGACGATTGTGGTCAAGCAGATGAGCAAATGGATGGTCAAGTGGACGATGCCGAGGAGAACACAGAGGCAGAACAACTATCTAATGACAACTACGAGCCCGGAATCGAGACTGACCAACACCCAGAGGCTACAGCAGATGACGCTGAAAGTGACTATCCTACTTTCGTGGCTGATGGAGATGAATTGCCGCAGGGGTCGAAACACTTTACAAACGAGGAACAAGACCAGAATGCATCACGTCAAGAACAAAACAGTGACTTGGATACAGCAACATTTGGCGCAGGAGCTATACAACAGGATAACGACAACAACCTCGAAACGCAGGATACTGAACCTGTTTCTGCGTCAGAACAACCGGCGGCAGGAGAATCAACGAGTGCTGATGACGTTGACAACGACGACCTGCTGTATGAGCAGGATGAATTTGCGCAAGAAACACCGCGTTCGGAGCGAGAAGCGGAACCTGAAGAAGGAGCTACTTGTGATGACAATTTGGTGCACGAAAGCCCGATAGAAGACCCAGAGCAAAACATTCCACCCGCAGATGTCCCAATTGAAGCTACAACGGAGGAGCTTGAACCAGCTACCACTGATGGCGAAGCTGAGGTAACGGTAGCTCAGGGGTTTGCCGATCCTGGTATCGAGGTAGATGAAAACCCAGAGCCTATCGTGACGCCAGACTCGGAGCCTGCAGAATCCACACATACTGCTGAAAATACTGAAACTGGAGATGAAGGTAAGGGTGGCAATAATGCCGAATTTCGTTTTTGCTGAGTAACAAATCGCTCGCTGTGATAGGAGTCACTGAAGCCCCAGTCGATGCTGCTGTCGATCCAGCGGAAGAACCAGCTACGGATCTCAACGCATTCGATACGTACGACTACGAACAACCACAATTTGATGGGAGTAGCGGTCTTCCACCTCCTGAACCACAGGAGCTGATAGACGACGCTGCCGCAGTTGATGTTGTTCCTGAAGCAGATGATGCTCCCAAAGACTCCCCGGCTGAGTAAGAGATACGCGTAATAGGTAGCCATATCATCGATCGACTTCAAAATTAGCTTTATTGACTGTCTACGACGGATAGTGAATCCAGCAATGCCTATCACAAACAACGAATTCGGTGTGAGATACGTATTTGGGTCAAGACGCGGCATGTCTTCTTTAAACATGGCGCAGAACAGCTTCGATTGACGAACCAATACGCGTCTTGGTCGCGTCGGGAGAAAATATTGAGCCTTGTCCATAGCTTGAGCTCGGATACCATTCTTTTTAGAGAAACTATTGGAATGCCACCCATACTTTAGCAATTTGTGAGTGAGAGACCCAAATCACATTTTGATGGATGGCGACACTCATGCTCAACGACGATGGACGCGAAGTGATAATACTCGGAGTTTTGCAGACTGATAAACTTGGCTTGTGTGTTGTGATTTCCACAAAATTATATCACCCTAGCAGGCTAGTTGCACGAGATCACGCAGCTTCGCTTCTTGCACCAGCTCTAAGTCGCCACTAGAACTCGGACGGCTACATCAACCACCTTTCAGCGCAGAACGCGCTTCGGTTGCATCTCAGGATAAAAAGATGGGCACAACTAGGAAGGAGCTTCTCCTCCCGAAGCACAAGAGCTGATAGACGATGCTGCCGCAGTTGACATTGTTGCTGAAGCAGGTGATGCTCCCGAAGAAGCCTAGCTGAGTAAGAGGTAGAGTAGGCTAGACGTGACTGCCAACAGAACAGCAAAGACTAGGTCTCATTGCAAATATATGAAGGTGGATGCCTCGCTCTAGCTTTCCAAATGAGTCACGACAGGAGTTTTTCAGTCGGAGATGGAGGCCACCTGTTATTGATTAGCTTGCAGGGCGCTTCGCTTAGGCCAATGCCTGGTCAATTAAGTGCTCGCCATCGTCGCTGCTATCGTCGTCTCCATCATCGTCATCGTCATCGTCGTCATCGTCGTCATCATCGTCATCATCGTCGTCGTCGTCGCTCGAATCGTCGTTAGTATCATCGTACGAGTGGTTTCCTCCGATCTCGGACCCCACATCTTCGACATCATCGTCGCCCTGCACGCTTTCTACCGGTTCTGCATTATCACCAGGAGTTGACACCGCCTTGAGAACAGCAGGGTTCTTCGATCCTTCCTTAGCGGCCTCTTGTTGAGTCATAAGTGCAAACGGCGGGCGGCGCAGACACCGTCTCTTGTTGAACCACCGCCTCAGCTGGGTCATATTCACATCCACAGTCTGCTTCTTCAGGTCGCGTAGCGGCGGCGTATTTAGCTGCACCAAATAGTTCTCCATCTCTTCTTGCGATGGTTTGTACTTTTGTTGGAACCATGCTTCCAGCGCCGTCAATTGGTCCATAGAGAACTTCATAGGACGCAGCACACGCCCCTTCTTCTCCTTCGGGCGGGGCTTCGCAGCTGGTTTCGCCTTCTTGTTTGGCGGCTCTCCAGACAACAACAGGGAAGAATCCTCATCGAACACGGCGCCACTGTCCAGAGAGCCTATCGCAGCCTTCAACGGTGTTCTTCCTCTCGCACTGGATGCTGTGCTGAGTGCTGGACTAGCCGGCGCAGATAACGGCGCGTCGTCATCAGCATCCTGCTCTACAACTGCGCGGCGGTTCATGCCCAAACTCTCCAAAAGCGCAATCGTGGCCTTGCGTAGCAGCGTAGGCTTCGTATAAGCCTTCAAAATCTGCTTCAGGTCGGCCACTAGGCCCGTCTGGATGCGTACATCAGGTTCGACCTTCATAGCACGCAACAGGTCGATCACTTGCTGCAAGCCGTTCGTGACGATGGCCGTTTTCGGCTGCTCCATCAAACTGCGCAGCCGGTTCTGCAGTGCCATCACTTCCAGGACCGTGGCGTGCTTCACCATCGAAATATCATCCAAGTCCGAGTCCTGTGTGCGCTGCCGCTTGCCACGTCCATTGGCGTGATGTCCTAGCTGATCGGCCGTCGTCGGCACCGAGTACGACGCCGCGATGTACGAGCGGATGTTGGTCGGGCGCGTGAAGGCGTTCACAGCGGCATCAAACAGATAGCTCTGCGCACGCACTCGATCCACCTCCTTCACCAGCTCATTGGGGTCCACCGAGGCGCGCAGCTGGGCGATCCGCTGCTCGAGCCGCAGATCGATCTCCTCCTCGGCCGCTTGGGCGTCGTGTCCGGCCTCGACCGCGAGCTTGACGTAGCGCATCCGCTCGCGGTAGCGGCGGCGCTTGAACCAGTCGCGCACGTGGGCCAGCGAGAGGCCGCCCACCTGGAACGGGTTCGCGTACGGCCGGTAGTTCAAAATCGTGCGCATGAGCGTGAGCTCGTCCAGCAGCGGGCGCGGGTACGCGTAGTACCATTCCTGCAGCTTCTGCACCTGCAGGGGCATGTAGAGCCGGCCGAAGGCGGAGGACGCGCGGCCGCGCTCCTGGGCGATGGCCGTGGCCGTGGCGGCCGCGGCGCTGGCCTGCACGGCCGCCTCGAGCGCCTGGAAGGTGCCGGTCTGCAGCGACACCTTGGCCACGAGGTTGGCCTCTCCCTGCATGCTGGTGGCCTGGATGATCTCGGCCATCTCTCGCAGGCGCACCATGGCGGCCTCCATCTTGGCCAGCGCGCGGTCCGTCTGGTCCTCGGTGGCCTCGTCCAGGCCGGCGGCGGCGGGCGGCTGCTGGCCGGCCACGTCGTCGGCCACGGCCGCGCGCGTCTGCGTCTGCGTCTGCGGCGGGCCGCGCAGCGGCAGCATGGCCATGGCCTGGCCGCAGGAGCAGCCGGCGGCGCCCAGCGAGCGCTGGCCCGCGCGCTGGCGGGCGTCGGCGCGGGCCTCGGCCAGGCCCTTGAGCTCCAGCAGCAGCGCGTCGCAGCCCGTGAGCAGCTGCGACGTCTTGGCCGTGATGCTCTTGTTGTACGTCTTGCCGGCGTCCAGCGACTCGCGCACGAGCTTGGCCACGAGCTCCACGGCCGGGTTCAGGTCCACGTCCTGCCAGGCCGCGTGCTCCAGCTGCTCGTCCTCCGAGTCCTCGTGGTCGCTCACGCCCTCGGCCGCGTGCGGCTGCGGCGGCGGCGTCTCCCTGCAGATGAAGTCCATCTTCATGGCGCTCATGCTCGGCCCGGCGTGCTGCGCCCAGTATATACCGGTAACGTCCGCTCGGCGCCAGTTAGTGACTGGGCCTGCTCCATTAGCAAGGGGGGACGACGGACTATGGTACAGTGTACCACTGGCCCGGCGGCTGAGTGACGGCATTGGGCCATTGACACTATTGACACACATAGGTACATCATACACGTGACGATGGCGCCGCAGCTGCAGCTGGAGCTCGTGTGCGCGCTGGCGGGCCACAGCGAGCGCGCGTGGCACGTGTCCTGGCGCTTCGACGGCCAGCTGCTGGCCTCGTGCAGCGGCGACCGCACCATCCGCCTGTGGGCGCCGGCCGCGTGCGGCGGCGGCGGATGGGACTGCGTGGGCATCCTCGAGGACGCGCAGGGCCGCACCATCCGCGCGTGCGAGTGGTCGCCCGACGGGCGCTACCTGGCGTCCGTGAGCTTCGACGCCACCACCGTCATCTGGGAGAAGCAGGGCGGCGCGTACGAGGTCATCTCGAGCCTGGAGGGCCACGAGAGCGAGGTCAAGAGCGTGGCCTGGAGCCCCTCGGGCGCGTACCTGGCCACCTGCAGCCGCGACAAGAGCGTCTGGATCTGGGAGGCCGACGCCGACACGGACTTCGAGTGCATCTCGGTGCTGCACGGCCACGCGCAGGACGTCAAGTTCGTGGCCTGGCACCCCACCGAGGACCTGCTCGTGTCGGCCAGCTACGACGACACCGTCCGCATCTGGGCCGAGAACGACGACGACTGGTACTGCAAGGAGACGCTGGCGGGCCACACGTCCACGGTCTGGGGGGTGGCTCTCAACCCGCAGGGCACGGAGATGGCCTCGGTGTCCGACGACACGGACGTGATCGTCTGGCGGCGCGACGTCGACAGTAAGGAGGTGGACGAGGACGGCAGGTAACTAACTGGTAGACCTTGGTTGGTGTATTGGGCTCAAGTCGCCGCTGCTAACTTGATGCTGGTGCACGTGCAGCCCCAAGCAGTGGACGCAGGCCTTCAAGGTGTCAGGCTGCCACGAGCGCACCATCTTCAGCGTGGACTGGTCCAAGCACGGCGACCTGCTGGTGACCGGCGCCGCGGACAACGCCATCCGAGTGTTCCAGGGCCAGCCGACAGGTGCACCCTCTTCGTTCGAGTTGGTGGTTCTTCAGAAAGAGGCTCACGCGAGCGACATCAACTGCGTGCGGTGGAGTCCGCAGCTGCATGAAGACGGCAGCAAGAAAGCGCTGTTGCTGGCGTCCGCAAGCGACGACGGTTTGGTGCGCGTCTGGAAGTTGAACTTACCCTAGGTCAGCCAAATGTAGCCATGTAGTGACGCGCCACGCAAGCTACAACCACTTTTCTTCGCTACTTTTGCAAGAGAAGAAAAATTTACAACCAACCACTATGATGTATCGGAGCAACATACTTCCTCATTCCAGAACAGAATTTGCCAAGACGAGGCAAGATGGTAACAGTGTCACTGACTTGTGCAATTTTTGGTGAAGCGGATAGTGTGGAGATCGACGGCAACCAGCAGGTGTGGCAGTTGAAGGATATGGCCAAGAAGAGGAGCGAACAAGTTGAAAGAGGTTGGTGCTGAAAAACTGCAGCTCTTCCTGGCAAGGACGGAGGGCGGCGCGTGGCTGAAGTCGAAGGATCCCCTTTGTGCTCCGAATACGGACGTGAGAGTCCCATTGAATTACCCGGTGGAAAGCAGCGCGGTATTTCCCAGCGCAATTCCCGACGAAACGACCCACGTGCTGGCGATAGTTCCGAGGGTAATTAACTTCTCGTATCGCACTCCCAAGTATTTGGTTCGGACGGAGGGCGTCGTGTGTGATTTCCAGAATCCTTTGGACTACATGTAATCTGTTACAGGCGCTGTTCGAACGCTTAGAAAGCAGAAAACTTCGACAAGAAGATGCACTCGTTGTTTGCCTGTCTGGATGCACCGGGAACTGGGAAGTCCAGAGTCGTCTGAATGAAGAAGAGCACGTCTACAGTAGAGAGAAGGTCACGACGATCCTGTGACGTGACATCGTGCTGAACAATGTATCAGTACAGTTTCGATTTAACAGTGCTGGTAACATACCGACCACTCAAACTCCCGATGGGGGAGACATCCTGAATGAAACACCTTCGATGCTGCAAAACGTTTGATGCTGCAAAACCCGTTCATTAAAAATGGATCGATTGACTAAAAAAACTCATTCGCCAGTTTGCGCGCTGCGCGCCGCGGCGTCGTGAACGCGTGTGCATTTCTGGCACTGATCCGTGTACACGCGCACGAAGTGCTGCAGGAGGGAGCTGCTCGAGCGCCTGCGTGCTGCGAAGGCGGCGGTGGCCAGAAGCTGCATGGGCGCTTGAAGCTGGTCACCAAATGCATCGACGATTACGGGATGTGTTCTGTCACGAAAGTAAGCGCATCATCCGCCGTAAACTCCACATTGATCGCCGATAGAAGCATATCCTGCACTGTCTTCATATTGTCAGGCATTTCTATCGGAAGGTCTTGCATTAACGTGCCCAGCTGCCAAAAATCGTGGTAAAATCGCAGTTTGGAGCCGTGAAACCGATGATTCCAGTAGATAGTCGTCGTGTTTTCTAGATGCGACTCATCCATGTAAATTAGCATCCAATAGCTCGATCCAGTCAGCACAAACACAATGTTTCGCCAACAGAGATCCCCATGGCAATATCCACGGCCATGCCAATACTTCAAGGCCGTCAGCATATCTCGCAACCAACCACCAACTTGATCGACGGTAGGAAACTGTAGAAGGCCAACTGGGGATAATTCCACGATCAAACTGCCATCCAGCGTCTTCCTTAACCTCTCCACAGTTTGCAGGTGCGTTGTTGTGCTGCCTTTTGAGCTCAACTCTTGAAGTTTTGTGTATACGTCGACGAGTCGCGTAAAGTCATCGGACTTACGTTTAATCGTTCGTTCAATTACACCATCCAGCACGATTATTCGTTCCTCGCTTTCATCAGGTACAACTGGCAGGAGACCACACGAATACGGCCGTTCCGTCGCCTTGCCCATCTGATGTAGCAGAAATGCCAAGTTGTAAAACACCTTCAACACGCCTGCCGTATCCTGAAAAATGTTCAAATCAAGTATTGGCGTCGAACAGCATGGTTTATTGGTTGTTTCGATAGCTACCATTGTGAAGTCATCTCCGGAAGTTGCGTATCCCAAAATGTAAGGTAGGTCTCCATAAAGCATCATGTTCCAAAGGTGCATCTCGTTAGCCAGCTCCCCAACTGCCGTACTGGTGGGCACCAGAGCACACTTTTCTTCTCCACGCATCAGGACGAGACCCTTATACTGGATGACACAGTCCGGCCGCTTTTTTTTCGTGGTCGGTCCTGTTGTATCGGTGAGGTTTCTTTCCTGACGAAGCAAGAAGCCTTTCGCATTGCACAAGTCATACGGAATTGTGAGAAGCGTATCGTAGTATACTTGCCAGGAACGTTTTGAGGCCGTTGCATCCGGGTAAGTTTTACAATTGTTGATGAAAAAGTTCATCGACGCCTCCAGGCGTGGACACGAAATAAGTTGGCCATCTGGGTCGGAGAGTTCACTGGATACAACCGGATCTAGCAGTGCCAGCCTGAAGGGTAGTGGTCTCTCGAGAAGCGCCTTCAGCTGGTGTACAGAAAGCAGTCTTTTTTGCTGTAGCTCCGAGAAGTTCCATATCTCTCCCAGCGACATCTCCGTTGTCAGTCTCTGCCGCTTCTGAACTGGATCGGTCGTCGGAACCAACACCAGCACGTGAACCACGTCCTCTTCAAGCGCCACGTCTCGCCCAAACAGGTCTGACTTGTCCAACTTCCACGACCCGCGCAGCATCGTCATTTTCGAAGTGTCAACTTTGTTTTGCAGCATCTTCTTGTCTAGGTCATCGTCATCTATCAGCCACGCGCCGCTCTTCGTCTTCGCCAGGAAGAGCTGCAGATCGTCGGCGTCGACTTTTTCCAACCTGTTCGGCTTGTCTCTCTTGATCACCTTCTTCAAGTCTCCTACTGTTTCACGTACGTCGATGTCCACAGGGAACGCGCTGCCCGCCACGCCAACGATCGCGCAAAAGAGCTTCACCATCTTTCCTCGAGGCGGCGGATTCTGGAATGAGGAGGAAGGAGGAAATACTCAGAAATGGTTAGCTTTTTCACTACCCGTATACCACCCTGACCGGAACTTTTACCCGGAAATTTTTTGGGCATGTTGTGGCGCTGTTTTCAATGACCGGAGGAGTACCCGGACACTATTATACCTATATCAAGTACAAAGCAGAGATTATCTTTGTTATCGCAAAACTATTTTTGTAAAGCTGTTCTTGCCCATGATATAGCCGCTTGACCCACTGCCAACACGGCAGAACTCATACACCCATTTCCTTGATCCTTCCCAAGCGCACGATTCCCCTCACCTTCGTAGTCAGACAGGGCGACCTCAAGCCACACTTTACTGTTAAATCACGGTAAGTGAGCTGGAGCTGGGAAATGAAGAACTGATGCATTATCTAACCTGTTTCCTACTCCTGTGCAGAGAGCCGCGCCTCGCAACCACCGCGCCGCCCTGCAACCCTTGGTAACCACTGTGGCTGCGACCACTCACGCCCGCAACCGCCCGCAACCGCCCGTACCATCGCACGCAACGACTGCGAGTTCCAACACTCCTTCTCGCGCGGTCACGTCGTGAGCATGACGAGCACCCGAAGTTCCTCGAGCCTCAGTGCCGGCAGGGTCTTCGTCAAGATGTCCGCGCGCATCAACTTCGACTCGCAGTAGCTGACGTTCAGACCCTTGTTCCTGGACAAGTCCTTGATAAACTTCAGCCTTATATCGATGTGTTTCGCGCGCCCGGACGTGTCTTCGCCTTCTATCTGCTTGATGGCCGCTTGGTTGTCCACGTGCAACTTGTACGGTACCTCCACCTTGATCCCTATCTCACTCAGCAGCTCGACGATGCCTAACATTTCGGCCGTCACCTGCGAAGCTGCCACGAACTCCGCCTCCATGGTCGACAAGGCCACGCTGCTCTGCTTCTTGCAGATCCATCCGACCACCATGCCACAGACCATCAGCACACCGCCGCTCACCGACTTGCGGTCCACGCGGTCGCCGGCGAAGTCGGCGTCGCTGTACCCTTCCACCACAATAGTGTCCTCGCTCATGCTTCCCTGGGCGCGTGCATGGCGAACTTAGTGTCCACCGTCCCTTTCAAGTAGCGCGCAATCTTCTTAGCTAGTCGCCAATCACTTACGCGAGGCTCGTGCGTGCGCCTCGTCACCCGATGCACAGCGTAGGCAATGTCCGGCCTAGTGCACCGGGCGACCCACAACAGACTGCCGACCAAGGACTGGAAGGTCTGCACCGTCGGCCTCTGAGGGCTACCTGCCCCGTCATTCGGTAGTAGCTCTCCATCGACATCACTCTCGTGCTCGCCACCAATAGGCACCCGCACTGCCGACGCCTCGCTCAACCCGAACTTGTCCAGCATCCCCAGGATCGCTTGGCGCTGCTCGAGCAGCCATCCCTTGTCCTTGTCGTACTCGAACCCGATGCCCAGGAACTTCGAGACGACTCCCAAGTCTTTGAGCTCCAGCACAGCCATGTCCTCGAAGAACGCGTCCACGCGAGCGTTGCTTGTACCCGTGACCAGCAGGTCGTCGACGTAGACGCCAACAAGCGTCACACCACCCGCGTCGCGCTTGTAATACAGACAACCGTCCGTGTAGCACTGGCAGAACCCGAGCTTCACCAGGATCTTGTGAAGAAGCCTGTTCCACAACCGGCCAGCCTGCTTAAGGCCGTACAGACTCTTGATCAAACGCAACGCAAGTTGGCCCTTGTGCTTTACCCCAAGCAGAGCGAGCAACTCGTCGGGGATCTCCATCCCGTCCGGAATGTAGAGGTAGATCTCCAACCCTTCCTCCTTGTCAGCCTTGACGTAGGCACTTGGCACATCACCGTGGCGCGCCGGCACTTCCCAGACGTGCGCCATCACAAAGATCAACTTGCCGGTGGTCAAGTCCAACACGGCCGAAAAAGTCACGATGTAATCGATCCCATACTCCTGTTCATTTCCGCATACCACAAGCCTGCCCTTGTAACGCTCTACCGTGCCGTCAGCATGCGTCTTGGTCTTAAAGACCCACTTCGTGTGCAGCAGTTTGCTGTTCCGAGGCCTCGCTACCACCTCTCAGGTGTTGTTGCTCTCGAGCGCCTCGAATTCAACCTTAATAGCCTCCTTCCACTTGTTCGCACGCGCGTCCCGCATCGCCTCTCGATAGTTCCTCGGGTCGGGCGTCACGACGGCATGCACCACTTGGACCGGCACGTGCTTGGCGCCCATGTGCCGCGTCTGCATTCTCGCTGCTGGAGCAGCGCTGGCCGCTATTGGGGCGAGCTGCTCCCCAGCTCCTTCTGACCCTTGGTCACCTTCAGCGTCTTCACCGACGCCATCCGTGCCGTGTGCCTTCTTTTTCTTCTTCTTGCCCTTGGCCTGCTTCTTCTTCTTTTTGGGGACCTTCTCCTTCTGCTGCGTGGCCTCCTCACGCTCCTCGATCGAGCGCCACAGCTCGGGATCCTCCCTCTTCAGCTGCGCCTGCAGCTGCACATTCTGTTTGCTGTCGAGCGTCTCGACGTTCTCGATGTGCTGGGTCGTCACCACGACCATATCCTTGGGGATGTACACCTTGAAGCCCTTGGTCTCGTCGTTCTTGCCGACGATCATGCCCACCTCGGCCCTTGGCTGCCAGGCCTTCTTGCCTGGGTCTCGGTACACCGTGCACGGACTGCCGAAGGTCACGATGCCCGCCATGTCCGGGCACTTGCCCGTCAGAACCTCAATGGGCGACATCCGTCTGGTGTTGGCGCTGCACGCGCTGCGGTTGAGCACGTACGCGGCGTACTCGACCGCGTACCCCCAGAACTTCAACGGCAGCCCGCTCGCGAATAGCATGCAGCGGGCCATGTTCAGGATTGTCCTGTGCATCCGCTCCGCCTTACCGTTCGAGGCCTGGTTGTTGGCTTCACTCACCTGCCGACGCACGCCGGTCGCCCGACAGAATTCCTCGACGTTCATGTACTCGCCCCCGCCGTCGGTGCGCAGCACGTGTATGCGGCAATTGTACTCCTTCTCAAAGAAGACCAGGAAGTGCTCGAACTTCTTTGTGGCCTCAACCTTGTTCTTAGCTAGGAACGCTCTCACGTAGTTTGAGCTGTGGTCCACGAAGTTGATCATGTAGCGGTTTCCGTGCCTGTCTCTCGGGGTCATCGGCCCCTTGATGTCACTGCATATGACACCGCCGATCTTGTCCACCGGGGCGTTCTGGCCCGTGTCCTTCTTGGATTGATTCACCTTGTGCTGCTTGCCTTGTGCACAAGTGAGGCAGTTCAGCCTGACTCGACTGGTCAGCTTGACGCCCGAACCCGGAGCGTCCGCCATGCGCTCCAGCGTGTCGAACGCGAGATGGCCAAGGCGATTGTGCAGCTCGAGTAGCATGCACTCGGTCACCGCATCGGCGCTGATGCCGCCGCTCTCGACCGCTGCCATCACTGCATTCACGCGCTCCTGCTTGCCACACCCACCGAGAGTCTCCACCAGCAGTACACCGTTGGCGCGTCGCACCTCAAAGATGCGCCGTTCGTCCGACTCACGCATGACGTAGCTCCTCTTGTTCAGCCTTGTAAGGTACACCCCCTTTTCCTCAAGCAAGCCGTAGCTGATGATGTTATTAATCACTCCCTTGCTGTAGTACACGTTCGTCAAGTCGACGCGGCTCTCGCTGCCGTCCACCACGGTGCGCAGCTCCACCGTCCCTCGCTTCGTCACACTAAGCACGCCTCCGTTGGCGGTGCTCCACGAGTCAACGTAGTCCACAGTATCGCGCAGTAGACTCTCGTCGTTCACCAGGTGAACACTCGATCCACTGTCCAAGATCCACACGCCATCGTCTGCCAGCCCACGGGTCGTACATGCACTGCTCACAGCGAGCGTCACCTTCCCGCCCTTCGGAGTCTTTTCACCAGGGCAGTCGCGCTTCATGTGGCCTTCCTTGCCACAGCCCCAGCACGCGCGATCTCCGCCGGCATCAACACGTCCGACGAATCCTTGTCCTCGGCCACCTTGGCCACCGTGGCCACCTCGACCACCAAAACCACCGCGGCCACTGCGTGACACGCCACTGCGAGCATGGGTCTTGCCGGAGCTTATCTCATACTCCGCCGCAAACGCGACGAGCTCCCATGCATGCTGGATGTAGTCAACCCGACTGGAGTCCAGGCGAGTCAGCATCGCCCTCTTCACGTGTTCCGGTGCTGAGTCGCAGAGGCACTGCAGCACGAACTGGTCCGGGCAGCCTGCCCGCTCAGCCACGTACACTAGGTACTGGAAGTGCTCCGTCCAGGTCTTGTTGCTCGGCTTCGTCTCGGACATGAGGTCCATCGCCTTCGACACCGGCACCTTCGTCGAGTAGAAGCCCAGCATCCTGTCCATGACCTGCTCCACCGTGTTCGACTCCGCCACCCACTTCGGCAGCATCTTGTCGAAGAAGGCCAGCGCCGGCCCCTCCAACTTGTTGTTCAATGCCAGTATCTTGAAGTCGTCGGGCCAGTCCCCGCCGCTCATCAACTGCGCCGCCACCAGGCGCTGCACGAACTTCTTGCCCCACGCGAGGAAGTCTGTACCGACCCCTGCGTAAATCTCCTTGCCGGAGAACTTCGGAAACCCCGGCCAGTCCAGGTCCTTCATCTTCGGCATCTTCAGGCCGAAGTTCTGCGGCGGGACGAACTGCACGTACTGCTGCTGAGCCGCGGGAGCAGCTCCGTGCGGCAGCGGGTTCTGCTGCGGCGCTCGGAACGACTCCGGCTCTTGTGCGGCATGCGGCAGCCGTGTTGGTGCTGGCCACGCTCCCTCGGACTCGTCCAGCGAGCCCATTCGCATGCTCCGGTCGCGCGTCTTCATGTAGTCGCCGAAGGTGCCCGACCCGTGCTCGGAGGATGTTGCAAAGAGCCTGTGCCCACTTGACCGTGGTGCCTTCTGCGCACGCTGCGCCTCTGTCACTTGCTGCAGCTAGGTCTGCATCTGCAGCTGCTGCGCTGCAAACTTCGCCGCCATCCCCTCGAGGAGCCCTTCAATTCGGTCCATGCGCTCCGAGCTCGCGTCAGAGTCCCGACCGCTCCTTGCGTGAGCGTCGTACGCGCCCGAGAGCGAGCGCGCCTCCTCGAACAGCTCGAACGGGTCCGTCGTCGTGCTCAGTCTTCTAACTTGAGTGTCTGGGACGATGTCGGCGGGTTCGGGCGGGCTTGAGGAAGTGTCGGGGTCCATTGGGCTCAAAACCTGTTAAATCACGGTAAGTGAGCTGGAGCTGGGAAATGAAGAACTGATGCATTATCTAACCTGTTTCCTACTCCTGTGCAGAGAGCCGCGCCTCGCAACCACCGCGCCGCCCTGCAACCCTTGGTAACCACTGTGGCTGCGACCACTCACGCCCGCAACCGCCCGCAACCGCCCGTACCATCGCACGCAACGACTGCGAGTTCCAACATTTACTGCTAATGATGACTCGGAAGAGCACTCGTATGCAGTCCAGGAAGAAGCGCACAGTGCGCCGCAAGGCTGCAGACGACGTGCATGAGATTACTGCCCGACTTAGGCGCTTCCAGATCGTGCGAGCAACTCAGAAATCCCTCCCGATCAGAGAACAAAGTTATTTTCCGCGAGATTCGGCGATGTATTGAAGGTGGCATATCGTTGGAAATTATCCAGGAGGAAAAAGCAAACACGACTTCTCTTATCCTACGGGGAAAGTGCGAACCGATATTTCATCGATTGAAAACTGTGTTGTTGTACTGGAAGTAGTAGTATGGTCCATTTGCTAACCGTGCTCACAAAGAGAGCGCGAGCTCTCCATCCTGTCCTAAGATGGGTCCAGCTTCGAAGCTAGAGCTCGTTGCGGGTATAGATCCTGCCCGTTGCGCGCAAGTTGCAGTGAACTGCCCATTTTCAAAGCGCGTGAAAGAACGAGGAGGTGCCTCAAGAGGTTCAAATTGGTTGTCCTCCCGAGTCAGAGTTACAAGTATTTGAAGTATTTGAGGGGTGGTAGCTAGGAATCCTAGCCTAGGATTGAATAGCTAGTGATCATTGCACGAGTTCTTTTCCTGGTGACCGCGTGCGATCATGTAGCCATGTGGTGACGCGCCCCCGTCAGCTTGCTACCAATTCCCATTAAGTCCGAAAAACGCTCACAACAGCTTGTTCTCAGATCAGAAGTGCAGCATTATGGCGACGCAGAGCTCGGACGCCGCGGAGCCGGCGGAGCTGCAGGGCGAGCCACGCTGGTCCAGCATCCGCTACGCGCCGCACCCGCGCCCCGCGCAGTGGTCGCGGGCGACAGACGAGAAGCTGGTGCTGCTGGTGACGCAGTCGACGGCCAGCGGCGAGCGGTTCCCCGTGGGTGTCAATTGTGCGTTTTGCGGCATTTTCGGCCGTTTCTGCTGGCTCTAGTAGCGTGCAAAGTTGATAGCTGTGTTTGCGAGTGTCTTGCGGTTCTGACGCACTTGTTGCGGCTGGAATCCGGCTGGTATTTGCAGGGCTGGAGGTGTCTAGAGTGGTTCGGCGCTCACCCGTGGACTGCGTGAAGCGCTACGCGTTTCTGCATGACGCCCGGGAGCGTTACGACGCAGAGCAGCAGGTGGAGGTGAAGGCCGAGGACGAGGAGGAGCTCGAGGGTGCGCTGGAGCTCGAGGGAGCGCTGTTGGACAGCGAGGACGAGTATCTGGACGAGCAGGTGCTCAGCGACTTCGTCACGCCCGTGGCGTCGCCCAAGCTGCAAGCTCTGGACACTTCAGGGGAGTTTGTGAGAAGCGGACCTGCGTCTCCTGGGTCGCCGCCGCCGTTTGCAGTTGGTCGACCAGCTGCGAGCCAGACAGGAGGGACTGGTGTGCCTGGAGGAAGCCCGTTCCGATGGGAGAATCTCGTGAACGACCCGAACTACACGGCGCCGGTACTCAACTCCCCGCCGAGTTTGCGCCACAAGCAGAGCTTCCAGGGCCGATTCGGACTTGAAGATGATGAAGCGAAGGTTTTGTCCTCTGCGTCTTCACCGAGAATGTCGCCACGAGGATTCATGTCGCCGCCCCGCTCGCAGGTAATGATGGGCTCATTTATTCTGCCGAGGTCATAGAACTTCGTTTCTTCATGACAACTAACCTGTTTGCTCTTGTCTATATCGTTTAGGATCAGATTGGTGAAATGGGTGCCGACCCCAACTACTCGGCCACTGTTCTCACGCACGCGTTTAAGGGCTTGAAACTAGGTGCAATGCCCCTCGGCTCTCCACCCCTAGGTTCACCTCTAATCGGTTCTCCTCGCCTCAGCCGGAAGATCTCCAACTCAGGTAGGGGGCCCGCCTATTGAAGCTTCCTTGCCTTGTAATCCGATTTAGCTGATCAAGTAATGTTCGCTTTGTCTGATTTTCAAGAGTATCCCTTCCTGAAGGAAGAAGACATGTCTGCTCGTCAGTCCGCTGCGAGCAGTGCAAGTAGCAGCATCCGCGGCCTTGGCGGAGTGGAAGCCAAAGCTACAGCAGCACCATTTTTGAATGACGCGTACGGGACCGCTGACGCCACAGCGGGAGATCTGCAGCGTCAGATGAACGCACACCTCATGCGCATGTCCGCTATGTCCACCATGTCGTCTTTCCACGGCGACAACCCGTTCTCGGGGTCCGTGACGCAGTCTGCACTGGAGGATGCCTTCCTGGATATGGCCGGCTCGCGCTTGGACGCCTCCAACGTGCTGCTCAGCAGCCGCATGTCGGCGGCACCTGGTTCCCAGTCTCAATTGCGCCTCGAGCACATCCAAGCCCTTGAACAGGAACGCCAGCGCGCTCAGAATGCATCGTCGAAGCCACCGGAGTGAGCAATGATGGCATATTTATCCTTTTTGACCAGCTATGATGAAGTGATGAAGTTGTAAGTAAGCCCGTAAACAGAGCTGACGGTCAGGGTTGCTAACAAGAGCACGCGCAACGAAATGCCTTTCAATACATTTTGTCTCCTCATATCCGTGCAAACTGCTGCAGTTCAAAGGCAAAAGGCAAGAAATGCATTCCAACGCACTGGAGAGAGGACGGGAGCGGCACAAACATATCCGTCGCCCTCCACTCTCCTCGCCTGGGCCCAATAGATCTATGCCTTGGAGTCGTGAGTGGTCTGTGGCAGGGCGTCCTGCGCGGCCGCCTTGCGCTTCTTGGCCGCCTCGCCCTCTCTGAACTTGGCGTAACCGTAGAGGATACCGCCGATCATGCCGAACGTCACGTAGATGGCTGTGTCGGGCTTGAGCGGCTCGCCGAGCAGCAGCACGCCGATGAAGGTGGTGGGGATCTTGTTCAGCCCTCCCACGGTGGCGTACCTGGAAACACACAGCACCAACAATAACAATGTTAGCATTAGTCAACAAGTCGATGTTCAGTTGGTGTTTGCAGCAAGGTAGAAATGTACGTACGTTGTCGCCGACGTGACCGAGACACACCAGAAGGAGGCGAGGTTGAGGCCGACGCCCAGCACGCCGCTGATGAAGAGCAGCATGGTGAAGTTGAAATTGCCGAGCAGCGGGTTGCTCCAGACCGTGAAGGCCTCGCCGTTGAGCACGAGCGGGGGCGCGAGCAGCGGCAGCGAGATGAGGTTGTTGTAGAAGGCCATGCCGAACTTGGAGATCTTGAGCGACGAGCGCGACGTGGCGTAGCGCATGTACAGCACGTAGGCGGCCGTGGACGCGCAGTTGAGGAACATCCAGAAGTAGCCCGAGAGCGTGGAGGGCGTGGCTTTGCCGCCCACGTCGCTGTACGAGGACATGACGGCGCCCATGAGCATGACGCCGAGACTGACGATCACGAGGCCGCCCACGCGCTCGCCGAAGACGCGCCACTCGCCCACGACGATGATGATGTTGGTCACGTTCTTGAAGACCGTCACGATGTGGATGGGCAGCCCGGCCGTGGCCTGCATGCCCGTGTACAGCATGGCCACGAAGAAGAAGGTGACGGGCGCCCACTGGCGCGCCACCTTGGCGTCGTACGGGTCGTACGAGATGAGCTTCTGCATCTTGGCCAGCTCCAGCACCAGCACGGCCACGGCCGCCTGCACGGCCACCACGAAGAACTTCTCCTCGAAGCCGTAGTACTTCTTGCCCAGCAGGTAGCGGTTCGTCAGCACCATCACGTTCGACATGACGCTGTACACGACGCAGGACGCGATGGACAGCACCAGCGACCCGGCGGCGGCGTGGCTCTTGCTCGGCGGCATGGCTGGCTGGCTGGCTAGAGAGAGAGAGAGAGAGAGAGAGGAAGCGTCGGCCGAAGAGACTCTGCTACTGACGCCTGACGTGAGGGGGAGCGGCACGGCTGGAGCCACGTAAGGAGACCGACCGCACTGTCGTTACGCGTAAAAACGGATTCAGTTCAGGTGGCGTGGACCACTTGAACGATCCAAGCAGAAGTGTAGCCATGTGCCACGAAAGGACGCCGAACTGACGGACTCGATGCCGACCCAGCAGATGCTGTTCGCGCGCGCCGCCGAGCCCGGGAGCTGGCGGCAGGACAGCCCCGCGTGGGCCGCCAGCGACAGCAGCTCTCCACGACGCGTGACGTTCGCCGCGCCCTCGCCGGTCGTGCTCCGCAGCCGACAGCAGGCGGCAAGTCCGTATGCGGCGGATCTGACGCAGGAGCTCCCAGTGGAGCGGCGACAACAGCAACCTCGCATCAAGCAACAGCAGCAGCAGCAACAACAGCAGCAACGGCTACAGAGACAACGCAATACACCGAACGCACCACGGTCGGCTGCAGCTGCGAGGGAGCGACCGCGACGCCCTGGATGGGACGCCGATGTGAGCCACGGCTCCACGCTGTTCGACGTGTCACTCAAGAAGTCAGTGCTGTTCCAACCGCGAGCGGGGGATCGCAGGAGAGAGGAGAACGAGGAGAAGGAGAATGCACCGCTATTGCCGAGGGGATTGAATGTGGCGACGTCGAAGCGGAAGACGGCTGCTACTTCTAGGACACCTGTGCGCTATCGGTCCGGGCCCTCAAGTGTCTATGCGCAGCCGCGGCAAAATGTGACGCACTGGCCACAACGGAGAACGAAAGATTTTGTGAGGCAGAATATTGAGCAGTTAACGGGAAGACCGATGGATGCACGGTCTGGGCGAGCCGTAGTCCGCTCCGGTTCAAAAGAGACCGTCTTTGAGCGCTTGTCGGCCCCTCGAATTAGCAAGGCACTACTTCGGTCGCATTTGCCCCCACATCACGTAGAACTTGAGGGCAGTGCAGAATCTGTGAGAACTCCAAGCGCGTCGTCATTATCTCCCCCTCGACAGGCACCAGCAACTTCTCCAATCCTCACCATTGACCTGCCTGCGCAATCAGCAACGTCGTCCCCACAGCGATCCCAAATGTCAAACTCGTCTCGGCCCTCTCCAGCGCCTCACTCGAGTTCCACGAACCGAAGTAATGGTCAAGGATCTTATACTCGACGGTACGACAATTATTCAGCGGCTCGCTCCCAGCTCCACAAACCGAAGTAGCGGTCAAGGTTCTCGCACTCGACGGCATGACAATTATCCAGCGCGGGTATTTGGAGTACTAGATCGGGACAACGAGAAGCGCATCGGTGTCAACCAAATTCTCCAAGGCCTTCGACTATTGGGACTGCCAGCAACCCACAACCAGGTAATAACCCTCCGTCGCGATATAGTGCCGAATTGTGACCTCACTCACAATATGTTTTCTGTGTAGATCTCCGACTATGTCTATCTCATTCACGAAGGCCGACACAACACGATAGACTTGGAAGAATGGGAAATTTTGGTGGGCACATTGGATGCTGCGTCTCGGCCGTCGAACAGCTCTCCTCGAATTTTGCACGGCAGCGACACACCCTCTCGTTCTCCATCACTTCGTAGCACGCAGGGCGCTACGTCACTACCATCAAGGATGTCTCCTCGTAGCATGCATAGCAGTGCTTCACCCTGTCGTTCTCCACCGCTTCCTGAGGACCCCCCATACAAAACTGTGCTTGAGACTAATGTGGCGGCAGAACACCAGGCCATGCGAGACGATGACCCCTACCTTGAGGAAATTCAGGTAATCACGCATTTGACGACTATTCGAAGTGGTATTTAGTGCATGTGATTGATATCATCGTTATCATCGTGTAGAATCGAATTGAAGGGATGTTTGAAAGAGCCCAAGCCACCGCAGCGCTACGATGGGCCCCTGATGCGGGAAACAATCAACTAGAGAACTACTCTAGGTCAGATTGCATTCTGAAGCGGGCAGCTACCGTCGTGTACAGTCTTCGGGTGGGTTAGAAACTATTCAGATGGTGAAATGCTTGATCTCGAGCTGATGGACTTTGTTATGCTCATATTGGGCAGGCTTCTCTTTTCCCACTTGTACATCAAGCAGAAGTTACACTTCGAGAAATTCAGCAGCGGCATGGTTCAAAGCTGTCACTTTTTCTGCCTCCAGGTGATATGGCTGCAATTGCACAAAATTCAGATGTGCTCGCAGCAGCCATTTTGGATGACATCCTACTAGTAAGTTCATCACCTAAGCGAAACGTTAGAGTCCACTAGTCTGACTCGAACAACCGTGATGCTGTATACGAAGGATACGGTCCAATTGCTAAATGACGAAGATAAACAACAGTCTTACCTCCAACTAGAGGCTCGCCACGCAGACCAATTGGGTGATATATTGGCTCGCATTCAGGACATCGAGCGACAGGAAGACAGCATGATTCAGCAAGGCCTTGCGCTAACCTGTGCAGCCCCACGTACTAAATGTGATCTCCCGACAGCAGCTCTGCACGGTGACCCAAGCTGTAAACTAACGAGGCCAGTTCAAAACAACGGTGACAACCTTCATAATCTGACGCTGCCGCTTCAAGTGGTGATGAACATCGATATAGCCGACAGGGACTCATCGCCTCATCGGAATTCGATAGATGCCGCTGATATGGCCATTCAGCACATAGATTTCGACCGAATCGAGCTACCATCGCAGTTTGCGAACAATTCAGTGAGGACTTCGATCTTGGAGGGCAGACGACTGCAGTTTATCGAGAGGAGAAGGCACAAATTTCAGCACCACCGCCGGGTTGTCGAGGCATCTCTGGCTGAAACTGGAATGGCTCAATCTGCTGTCATCGAAATGTGCGTGTACTTTGACACTGGTGTTGGGATACTAGTTAAGTTTAGCTAACACCGGGCTAATTTTCTTTTGTAGCTTGGAGGAAATGCTTCTGGATGATCTAATCGAACAGACTGCCGCAGAATTGAACGACAGCGTGTTGTCAATGTCTGACACGTTGTTGATAAATCTGCTGTGATTACGCTTCCGTATAGTTTGCGTATCAAGCATGTTCAAATATCAGTCACGCGGAAATCTGTGTAGCTTCATTCGAACGCACTGCCGTTTGCACCACGCCTTGATCAGCCTGATGTGCACGTCTTCCGAAAACGGAGGTTTCCTGAGTGCTTCTATTCTCCCTACAGTACTTTCAACCCAGCATTGCAGTTTTTCGTCGTTTTACCTCCACCAGAGCTAACATTTTCATAGTGCATCTTGTGTGGAGCGGCAACTCCGCCGAAAATGACTGGTTGCCGCTGCCGAAGTTGAATTCAGGTGAATGAAGACTGGGCGTGTTTTTTCAGCCGAATGATTTGGCACTGGACGAATTTTGGAATTTCACCTTAAAAATAAGGGGAAATTCCAAATTACGTCCGTTATTTTGAACTAATTCCAAAACACATCCATAGAGAACTGTAATCGCCATAATAGAAGCGTACACCAAACGTACCTTGTGATAATACTCGCAATACAAGCACACAGATCGAATGCACACCAATGTATATTACTTCTACAATCCCTTCGGTAAGATGGCTAGCAGCCTTCGTGAGATCACGATACTGTTCTAAGAACTACACGAAGGAAGCTGACAAAGCGCTTGCCAACGGTTCATCGACGCTTTTGACAGTGACAACGATGAAGACGTATTCATGGCAGGAGAGGAGAGTGCGCGGTTGCAGGCTGCCCGCTCAGCGCCCTACTACTTCATCTCACAGATGTTCTCTCTCCTTTAGTGTACACCTTTTGTAGTGTGTATGCAAAATGTACCATGTACACAATACCATACAATGGTATCGCTGCTACATGTACTCGTAGCAATGTGACGGACCAGCACGCCAAAACAATCGCAGTGGTATACATTCGAATGTACTCTAAGTTCCCCTCTGGTCTAAGCGTACCGTGGCTGGCTGGCTACCTTGTTGTCACGGCGGACAGAAATTTAACGCTACTTATTAGTGCGCTCTCCCGTTAAATACGCCTGACTGACGTACATGTATTCTGGAATTAGTTCAAAATTACGGACGTAACGGAAAATGCCAATTAGTATTGCGATGCCAAATAGAATACCCCCTGCAGAATCCGATCATCTCGTTGACTATATAATTCCTATTGTACCTACGCCAATTAGTATACCTCGCGTTGGCATCCTAGAGCACATCCGGCACTTGCGCTGCGGAAATATTGTCAGTTTTCAATTCGCTGTCAACAACAAGCACCTGCACCAACCAACCAACGCCACCATGCCTGGATCCCGCCTCGCCAAGACCATGTCGGAGAAAAAGGAGGTCGTCACGTGGATCGAGGAGCACCGAGAGGTCCCAGCAAGGGCTGCCAGGACAAACTCTCGACTGTTTCATCAACGAATGGAAATCGTCGGACCGCGTGCAGTACACGAAAGGTGGAAACCCGAAGCAGCCTCCAGTTACAGACGTTGCTCAGTGGGTGGAAACAGCCTGGAAAGATGTGCCTGACGACGTTGTTACTCGGTCTGTGGCAGCGGCAGGATTCGCTCCCTGTTACCAAGATTGGCACATCAGTCGCCATGACGGCTATGGAGAACTATTTTGCCGCAAGTGGCTCTCTCGCGACGATGCTTCCGATGACAACGATGTTGAAGAGGATCTTCTCGAAAATCTGGATGAGTTCACGATTTGGGACTCCGAGGATTCCGTCTAGGCAATAGTTTACCTCCTCCTAATTGTGTACCTTGCTAATAATGAAGTGTGTTCAATTCGATTGTATACAGTGCACTAATTGGCATTTTCCGTTAATTTAGAATCTCCCCTATAATTTTTGGCCGACATTTTCCGACCGAAATGGTCACCATATTATTTATATCTGTCCGGGGTGATATTACGAAAATGGTTTGGTCATTTCGTGGGAGCTCATGTGGTGATATTTTTTGCAATTCTGACCCCCTATTTTCTGTAATACTACAGTAGTATCAAAACGCACTTCAAGTTTATCGAATTTCCAAGTATGGCGGCCGCCCTCCCCTTCGTCGGTGTGTGTGCGCGTGATCGACCCTGGCTTCTCCGTTGCTCATCGCGTACACTTACGCTGATGATGTAGACCCCTTCGCCCGCGTAGAGAACGTTTTGTGGGGCGTCTTCCACAGTCGCGGGGTGCGACAACCATGGTCAGGCCGAGAGCTATTCAGTAGTCTGAGTATGTCCCTCATGCAACGTAGAACTCGTCGCTGGCCAATGTGCTCGCGGGTCTGTGGGAGATCTGGAGCCTACACCCGCAGCTGCAGCACCGGGTTCTAGCCACACGTAGGTTGGGCGACCGAGTCTCGCGTTGCACTGCACTGCCTCACTCGTTCGTTCTCTCGTTGCTGCTCCTGCTCGGCGGCAGGCAGTGCGTTGCTCAAGATCGTGGTGTTGCACATACTGCGCGCTGTCAACGACCACCATAGTCTCTCGATCCATCAGCTCGTACGTCTTCGCGTTGGTTGCTCAATCACGGTTCGTATCCAGAGCACTCCTGACCCACTTCAACCTGGTTCGTCTACAGCATACGCTTGTGGGCCTGCTGCACTCACTTGTGAGTGGGAGTGTTGTGTTACAGAAACTTACCCGACAGGTTCGTCTATGCTGTCATTGACCCAGTCCATCACTGCGACACCACTCGACACAACTGACTATTCCGTCGTGCAGCTTGATGCAGGCAGCAGCATTGAGCGGGTCCAGCAGCGGTTCAGCGAGTTCACGTCCGGCTGGAAGCTGTGCGCGGAGCTGCGTCGGCTCCTACCCCGCTCGTTGATGGTGTGGCAGGAGTTAATCCTCGACGGCTACGATATTTTGGCTCGCACTGAGTCGCTTGGTACCCTACCAGTTTCGGACGACGGCACTTGCTCTGTCATTTCGGTTCGTACATCGCATTCCATGGCCTCGTCCAAGTATTCGGTCGCCAAATCCACAGCTCGCTTTGAAATTAAGCGAGCCCACTACCAGTCGGTACTGACGAGAGATCCAATTCAAGAAGACGAAGGCAATCCAGCCTGTGAAAAGTTCAAGCTCAAGACGCTGGAAGAGCACCGATTCGCCACCCGCTTCCAGGAGAAACGTGTGACGCCAAACACCTGGCGATCAGCTCTGCGTGAAGCCCACAAACTTATTCAGTCCGGGGACCGTGTGAATCTCGTCGACGCGCTGTATCTGCTACTGGAGCTCATTTGGCTCGACCCCCGTGGCTGCAACCTCGCCACGATGTATCTCGACACAGGATCGATTTACCTAGAGTTCGACCACCTCGAAGAAGCTGTTAAAGCATATCGCAACAGTTTGCGACTGGACCCGTTCAACTGGAAAGCGCGGTACAATCTGGGTGTTGCATCAGCTCGATCCCAGGACTTTGTCGAAGCCGTTCGTCAGCTGAAATTGGCGTTGAAAACAGGTCCGCCGGATATTGCTGCAGAAATCGTGTCAATATTCGAGGACATTGACCGCATTCAATGCTCCAAAAACTTGCGTGCCTATAACGCGACGAAGTCGGCTCGCGCGTTCACTACACAGTATCTCGAGTCTGTGCATTTTACAACGGGCACCTGTCAGAAATCTGAGGTACCGAGCGCGTTGGTCCTGCAGGAGGACCACACCATTAGCCACCGAAATGGTTTACCTCTGGGTTCCACCGCTCCGCAGTTACTGGGCGTCTCTCGTGAATGGCAAGGACCGCTGGCGTCGCTGTTGCATCGGCTGTTTGCATTCGCCCGATGTCGTCACGTTATCGTTCAAGACGAATTTCGTCGACTAGCCCCCACGTGGTCGGGCGGGGTGTCTCTGGAGGGGTTTGCCGAGGTTGTGACGAGAATCACAGGTACGCCACTGCGTGTAACGGAGTCAAAAGCGCTGGCGTCCATGCTGGGCAATGAAGGGTACGTTGGAACGCCGCATTGGCGTAGCCGTGTGAATCTGCCGTCTTTGGTGTCGAACTAACCGTACTCTGTCTTGCAGATCCATTATCTTCCGCTTCTTGACTCCGAACGTTGAGAGTGTTCATGCCCTTGATGAGATGCAGCGTCTTGGCGTGTGCCATACGCTGCTGGATTGGGGATTATTTCGTAAACGTGAAAAGCGAAGTGCGACAAGTAGATCTGGTGGTTTGTGGCCCTGGTTTGATATCACAATGGCAAAATGGATTGGACAAGCGTTGCCTCATCTGGACCAAGCAGCTTTGCACGGGCACGCAGTTTCTGTGCTGGTAGATACTCTAGGTGTTCATGGTTGGGTAACGCCAATGGATTTCGCTTGGAAATGGAAGCAAATGCCGGAACCAGACAACTTTCTCATGTTGCAGCTAGCAGACCGCGGCACACTTATTTATGAGTGTCATCGTGCACGTAATTGCATCGAGGAGGAAGCAAGATGCACTTTGCAAATGTTTGCTAGACGTGTTCTGGTGGACGTCAAACGACGAAAGACTGCAAGGCTGCGTGGTACTGGACAGTACTGTAGTGAGAATAGAAGCACACAGGAACCTCAGTTTTCGGAAGACGTGTACATCAGGCTGGCCACGGACACATTTTTCGACCAACAAATTGCTGGCGAAGTTCTTCGTTGTGTGGAGGACATGGTGGACGACTTGGTAATGGACATTCGCCAAGAGCAAAAAGGATACGAGGACGCTCTGCGCAGGCAGGACATTCCTGTGAGAACAGAACAGCGACAAAAGATCATTTCAGCGGAAAGCGCGCACGAATGAAGCCGCACAGATTTTCACGTGATAGACTGGCGTTACTGTTCAACAGGCTTGATGCTTACGCAAATTGTAAGATGTATTAAAATACACCTTACAATTTACGCAACATATTAATTAAAATATGTTGCGTCTGTATCATACTCACAGCAGATATATCAACATCGGTGGGGAGTCACGTTTAGCATAGCTTCGCAGGGTGAGTTCTCAAGCACCGATGAAGAACGAGATGGCGGAGCACTGCTAAGCTTGCTGCGAGGACACATCGTCGACGGTCGTGAAATAGCGTTCTGCGCGCTGCGTACTGACGGTGAACAAGAGGGAGTACTGCTGTCGTCCATATTACGAGGAGAACTGCCTGACGGTCGTGACGCGGCACCCAATGTGCACCAAAATTCCCCATTCTTCCCAGTTGATTATGCTCTGCCGACCTTCACGAATGAGATGGACGTAGTCGGAGGCATAATAGTGAGTTCACAATGTTACACTATAGATTGGCGACGCACGGCACTTGGTTGACAGTCCCAATAGTCGAAATCCCTGGAGAATTTGACACTGATGCGTTTCTTGTTGTCCCAATCTAGCACTCCAAACACCCGCGCCAGATAATTGTCATACCGTCGAGAAAAATAATATTTCTGGCCGTAGCAGCCGTCTTCCGCTTCGACGTCGCCGCATTCAGTCTCCTCGGCAATGCCAGTACATTCTCCATCTCCGCGTCCTCCTCTCTCCTGCGATTCCCCGCTCGCGGCTGGAACAGCACCGACTTCTTGAGCGACACGTCGAACAGCGTGGAGCCGTGGCTCACATCGGCGTCCCATCTAGGGCGTCGCGGTCGCTCCCTCGTAGCTGCAGCCGACCGTGGTGCGTTCGGTGTATTGCGTTGTCTCTGTAGCCGTCGCTGCTGCTGCTGCTACTGTTCCTTGATGTGAGGTCGATGTTATCGCCGCTCCACTCATGTGTTTAAACTGGCATATCATGCCATGAAAGCCCTCGAAACGACGTGAACGAATGAGCAATGATATTTGTTGCTGCAGGTGTTCACGCTGCTGCCTGTGTTGCTCCGGCTGCTCCGGCGCCTTTGTGATGTTGCGCATACTCAGACGTGTAGCCTCGATCCATCAGTTGTACGTCTTCGCATTGGCGGTTCTTATCCCGAGCCCAGCTGCCCCACTTCAACTAGCATCCACGTGTGCGCCTAGTGAATTCTCTCGTGAGCGGCAGCGACTTGCAACCACCACTGCAACAGTGTGCACTGTACAGCACTCGACACAAATTGAGCACGGGTGCAGCTCAGTAGCATTTGATGAACGGGCCCAGCACGGTTCAGTGCGATCGCGTCTGGCTGGAAGATGTGAGCTGTACATACCAGCTCCTGTCCTGCTCGTTGGCGGCGTGTCAGTCCTTTGCACGTCAAGGCTCGTGCAGCCTCGCTTTGCCCTCAGCCGATACCGGTCTATTCATCGCCTCAGCTCGAACGTCACGAGGCAATTGCCCGCGATGGTGTTGGAGACTGGAAGAGCGGGAGGCACTTGTCTCGCGTGGCGTACTGTAGTCGCTGCTTGAAGCGAAGTCGGGTCACGATGCGCGTCACCAGTCGGTAGCGTTAGCCTCCACTCCTATCGCTCCCGACTCCTGGACGCGCGTCACCACAAAATCAAATTTCGCAGGTCGACGCCGCGCCCGCTTCCCTATCTCCCTGTCAACATAGGTACATCTATAACCTATCGCAGGTCGACGCCGAGGACGCGTCGAGGGAGAGATGACAGTGGGACGGGGGCAAAAAAGCCGGCGCGTGCGTTGCCGCATTGTAATGTACCGGTACGCCGATCTGAACACCACGTCGGAGGCATTCGTGGACCTACACGCCCAGCCCAAAGCCGCCGCCATCAGGTGCGAGCGGCAAGACGTCGACAGCAGCTGCCCCAGCCGCCTGCCCCTCCTCGTGTGTGGCCTCACTCCTCGATTGCCTGTCCAGGACCCAAGCGGCCTCACCCGCTACAGCACGAAATAAGACCGCAGCGATGAACGAAGGTGCGTCACTAATCTACACCTATTACACCTAATTGGGACTTGCGCTGACGATTCCGGTGCTGGGGGCAGAGGAGCGGAAGGCGCTGGCCGAGGCGCGCGGCCGCGTGGCCAACCTGCGCGCCATGTTCAACAAGGGCGCGGTGCAGAACTCGGAGCCGCCGGCCTGGAAGCGGCGCACGGCCGCGCCCCCGCCCATCAAGCTGCCGGGCGCCGACCAGCCCAAGCAACAGCCCAAGCCCGTGGACAAGCCCGCGAGCGGCTCCGAGACGCTCGTGGACGCCGCCGTGCAGGAGCGCAAGCTGCGCGAGGAGCAGGAGCGCCGCGCGGCGCAGGAGTCGCGCGACGCCATGGCCAAGCAGTCGTCCTACGACCTCGAGAGCGACCGCGCGTACACGCACGCGGTCAAGCAGATGGAGTACGTGCGCTCGGCCGAGCAGAAGGCCAAGGAGTCGCTCGCGCAGTTCACGAGCGACGGCAAGACGTTCGAGGCCGAGAAGCGCGACGAGCAGCGCCGGCTCGAGGAGCTCGAGCGCAAGAAGGAGCAGGACGCCAAGGCGCTCAACGCCGCCACGTCCTACTCGGCCGAGTACGACCACTCGTACAAGCACTTCCACAAGCAGCGCGAGGGCGTGACCAGGGCCGAGCAGGACGCGCAGAAGGCGCTGCGCAACTTCGCCGGCGGCAAGACGTACTTCGAGGAGCAGATGGACGAGAAGAAGCGCCTGCAGGAGCTCGAGCGCCAGAAGGAGCAGAACGCCAAGGAGGCCTCCGCCAAGAACAACTTCTCGTCGCCCGACTTCGACCACGCCTACGTGCACGCGAAGGAGGTCGCGCAGGTGGAGAAGGAGGCGGAGGAGAAGGCCAAGGCCGCGCTGCTCAAGTACGACCAGCACGACGTCTCCCATGAATACGTCATGAAGAACGGCTTCATGGTACCCAAGCACGGCGCCGCGACGCCGAACGGTAGGAGCCGTGGGTTCGGAGTGGTGAGAGAGATGATTTGGGTGCTTACCTAACTGTATACGCGTCATGCCATGTAGCCAAGCGCTACCCATTCACAGATCCAGCCACGCGCATTAAGAAGCCAAGTCCTCAGGCACTGAAGGCACTCGCTAGATTCCAAGAGCAGCTCGGTGGGTGTCACTCTTGATCAATTACGTTCATGATCTGGGTTCCTCTGACATGGCTCGAATTTTGGCAGCTGAAAGCCGAGCACGCGAGGAGCGTAAGGCGTCTGATGATGCCACACGCAAGGCATCGTGGGAATCTACCCGTAAGATGTCGATGGATTCGGTCGAGTCCATGGAGTCGACCCGCAAACAATCCTTTGATGGTACGTCGACCTTGTTGGCCAACACTGCCGATGCTAAGCTTACATCGAACGCCTGCCCGCCTGTAGAAGTAGATATTGAGCAGATCAAGGCCTCAGTCGACGGAGCCAAAATCGATGTTAGATCCGCAGCGCAGAAGTTCGCCGAGATGGATCGCAAAGCTGGTATTCCCCTCCATCCATAAACTCTTTTACTCGCTGTGTAGCCAAAACCGTACTGACACCGCTTTGCTGCTTTACAGCTGAACTGGCCAAGCAGAACAAGAAGCCTTTAACATTCAATGGTGTAAGCTACGGACATGGCGCTCGAGCGTTCCGTTCGAAAGATCAAGACCGCAAGGAGGCTCAGCGTAAAAACGATATGGCGACACGGATCCAGTCTCGAGTGCGCGGAGCTATTGCGCGCGAAGCTTACAGCGAGAAGCTTACAGCAGCAGAGAGAATTGCCATTCGCATCCAAACTGAATTCCGGCGGCGTCAAGCACAGAAGCAGTTAGAGGCTCTCCGCCAGCAGCTTGAGCGAGAGCAGACGTGCGCTGTGGTTATTCAGAAGATTGTGCGAGGCCGATCCCAACGGAATCGCTTCCAGACCGACATCGCCGTCCGGAAGGCTGCAGCAGTACTACTCCAGGCGGTTGTTCGTCGACGACAAGCTCAAGCCTCATATTCAAGGCAGATTCACGCTGCTCACGAGATCCATGAATTCACTGCACGCATGCTGGCTGGTCGCCAAGCACGAACCGAGTACGCTCATCTTCAACAGCAGCGCGACGCCGCAAAGAAAATCCAGAGCCACTGGCGCGGTTCCGTTGCTCGGTCCGAAGTGACAGCCCTGCGTACGGAGGCTGCCGAGGCGGAGGCTGCGAAGGCTGCTGCGGAGGCCGCCGCTAAGGCCGAGGCTGAGGCTGAAGCTGCCAGGGCCGCTGCGGAGGAGGCGGAAGCTGCCAGGGCCGCTGCGGAGGAGGCGGAAGCTGCCAAGGCTGCTGCGGAGGCAGAGGCTGCCGCTCAGGCTGAGGCGGAGGCGGAGGCTGCCAGGGCTGCTGCGGAAGCGGTGGCTGCTGCTGCTGCTGCTGTGGAAGAAGCTGCCCGCCAGGAAGAGCTGGCTCGCGAACAGGAAGAGCTCGCCCGTCAGGAGGAGTTGGCTCGCCAGGAAGAGCAAGCGCGTCAGGAGGAGCTTGCACGTCAGGAGGAGCTGGCCCGTCAGGCTGAGGCCGAGAACAGCATGGCTACGAAGATCCAGAGCCACTGGCGCGGTTCCGTTGCTCGGTCCGAAGTGACAGCCCTGCGTACGGAGGCTGCCGAGGCGGAGGCCGCGAAGGCTGCTGCGGAGGCCGCCGCTAAGGCCGAGGCTGAGGCTGAAGCTGCCAGGGCCGCTGCGGAGGAGGCGGAAGCTGCCAGGGCCGCTGCGGAGGAGGCGGAAGCTGCCAGGGCCGCTGCGGAGGAGGCGGAAGCTGCCAAGGCTGCTGCGGAGGCAGAGGCTGCCGCTCAGGCTGAGGCGGAGGCGGAGGCTGCCAGGGCTGCTGCGGAGGCAGAGGCTGCCCTCAGGCTGAGGCGGAGGCGGAGGCTGCCAGTGCTGCTGCGGAAGCGGAGGCTGCTGCTGCTGCTGCTGTGGAAGAAGCTGCCCGCCAGGAAGAGCTGGCTCGCGAACAGGAAGAGCTCGCCCGTCAGGAGGAGTTGGCTCGCCAGGAAGAGCAAGCGCGTCAGGAGGAGCTTGCACGTCAGGAGGAGCTGGCCCGTCAGGCTGAGGCCGAGAACAGCATGGCTACGAAGATCCAGAGCCACTGGCGCGGTTCCGTTGCTCGGTCCGAAGTGACAGCCCTGCGTACGGAGGCTGCCGAGGCGGAGGCCGCGAAGGCTGCTGCGGAGGCCGCCGCTAAGGCCGAGGCTGAGGCTGAAGCTGCCAGGGCCGCTGCGGAGGAGGCGGAAGCTGCCAGGGCCGCTGCGGAGGAGGCGGAAGCTGCCAAGGCTGCTGCGGAGGCAGAGGCTGCCGCTCAGGCTGAGGCGGAGGCGGAGGCTGCCAGGGCTGCTGCGGAGGCAGAGGCTGCCGCTCAGGCTGAGGCGGAGGCGGAGGCTGCCAGTGCTGCTGCGGAAGCGGAGGCTGCTGCTGCTGCTGCTGTGGAAGAAGCTGCCCGCCAGGAAGAGCTGGCTCGCGAACAGGAAGAGCTCGCCCGTCAGGAGGAGTTGGCTCGCCAGGAAGAGCAAGCGCGTCAGGAGGAGCTTGCACGTCAGGAGGAGCTGGCCCGTCAGGCTGAGGCCGAGAACAGCATGGCTACGAAGATCCAGAGCCACTGGCGCGGTTCCGTTGCTCGGTCCGAAGTGACAGCCCTGCGTACGGAGGCTGCCGAGGCGGAGGCTGCGAAGGCTGCTGCGGAGGCCGCCGCTAAGGCCGAGGCTGAGGCTGAAGCTGCCAGGGCCGCTGCGGAGGAGGCGGAAGCTGCCAGGGCCGCTGCGGAGGAGGCAGAAGCTGCCAAGGCTGCTGCGGAGGCAGAGGCTGCCGCTCAGGCTGAGGCGGAGGCGGAGGCTGCCAGGGCTGCTGCGGAAGCGGTGGCTGCTGCTGCTGCTGCTGTGGAAGAAGCTGCCCGCCAGGAAGAGCTGGCTCGCGAACAGGAAGAGCTCGCCCGTCAGGAGGAGTTGGCTCGCCAGGAAGAGCAAGCGCGTCAGGAGGAGCTTGCACGTCAGGAGGAGCTGGCCCGTCAGGCTGAGGCCGAGAACAGCATGGCTACGAAGATCCAGAGCCACTGGCGCGGTTCCGTTGCTCGGTCCGAAGTGACAGCCCTGCGTACGGAGGCTGCCGAGGCGGAGGCTGCGAAGGCTGCTGCAGAGACCGCCGCTAAGGCCGAGGCTGAGGCTGAAGCTGCCAGGGCCGCTGCGGAGGAGGCGGAAGCTGCCAGGGCCGCTGCGGAGGAGGCGGAAGCTGCCAAGGCTGCTGCGGAGGCAGAGGCTGCCGCTCAGGCTGAGGCGGAGGCGGAGGCTGCCAGGGCTGCTGCGGAAGCGGTGGCTGCTGCTGCTGCTGCTGTGGAAGAAGCTGCCCGCCAGGAAGAGCTGGCTCGCGAACAGGAAGAGCTCGCCCGTCAGGAGGAGTTGGCTCGCCAGGAAGAGCAAGCGCGTCAGGAGGAGCTTGCACGTCAGGGAGGAGCTGGCCCGTCAGGCTGAGGCCGAGAACAGCATGGCTACGAAGATCCAGAGCCACTGGCGCGGTTCCGTTGCTCGGTCCGAAGTGACAGCCCTGCGTACGGAGGCTGCCGAGGCGGAGGCTGCGAAGGCTGCTGCGGAGGCCGCCGCTAAGGCCGAGGCTGAGGCTGAAGCTGCCAGGGCCGCTGCGGAGGAGGCGGAAGCTGCCAGGGCCGCTGCGGAGGAGGCAGAAGCTGCCAAGGCTGCTGCGGAGGCAGAGGCTGCCGCTCAGGCTGAGGCGGAGGCGGAGGCTGCCAGGGCTGCTGCGGAAGCGGTGGCTGCTGCTGCTGCTGCTGTGGAAGAAGCTGCCCGCCAGGAAGAGCTGGCTCGCGAACAGGAAGAGCTCGCCCGTCAGGAGGAGTTGGCTCGCCAGGAAGAGCAAGCGCGTCAGGAGGAGCTTGCACGTCAGGAGGAGCTGGCCCGTCAGGCTGAGGCCGAGAACAGCATGGCTACGAAGATCCAGAGCCACTGGCGCGGTTCCGTTGCTCGGTCCGAAGTGACAGCCCTGCGTACGGAGGCTGCCGAGGCGGAGGCTGCGAAGGCTGCTGCAGAGACCGCCGCTAAGGCCGAGGCTGAGGCTGAAGCTGCCAGGGCCGCTGCGGAGGAGGCGGAAGCTGCCAGGGCCGCTGCGGAGGAGGCGGAAGCTGCCAAGGCTGCTGCGGAGGCAGAGGCTGCCGCTCAGGCTGAGGCGGAGGCGGAGGCTGCCAGGGCTGCTGCGGAAGCGGTGGCTGCTGCTGCTGCTGCTGTGGAAGAAGCTGCCCGCCAGGAAGAGCTGGCTCGCGAACAGGAAGAGCTCGCCCGTCAGGGAGGAGTTGGCTCGCCAGGAAGAGCAAGCGCGTCAGGAGGAGCTTGCACGTCAGGAGGAGCTGGCCCGTCAGGCTGAGGCCGAGAACAGCATGGCTACGAAGATCCAGAGCCACTGGCGCGGTTCCGTTGCTCGGTCCGAAGTGACAGCCCTGCGTACGGAGGCTGCCGAGGCGGAGGCTGCGAAGGCTGCTGCAGAGACCGCCGCTAAGGCCGAGGCTGAGGCTGAAGCTGCCAGGGCCGCTGCGGAGGAGGCGGAAGCTGCCAGGGCCGCTGCGGAGGAGGCGGAAGCTGCCAAGGCTGCTGCGGAGGCAGAGGCTGCCGCTCAGGCTGAGGCGGAGGCGGAGGCTGCCAGGGCTGCTGCGGAAGCGGTGGCTGCTGCTGCTGCTGCTGTGGAAGAAGCTGCCCGCCAGGAAGAGCTGGCTCGCGAACAGGAAGAGCTCGCCCGTCAGGAGGAGTTGGCTCGCCAGGAAGAGCAAGCGCGTCAGGAGGAGCTTGCACGTCAGGAGGAGCTGGCCCGTCAGGCTGAGGCCGAGAACAGCATGGCTACGAAGATCCAGAGCCACTGGCGCGGTTCCGTTGCTCGGTCCGAAGTGACAGCCCTGCGTACGGAGGCTGCCGAGGCGGAGGCTGCGAAGGCTGCTGCAGAGGGCGCCGCTAAGGCCGAGGCGGAGGCTGAAGCTGCCAGGGCCGCTGCGGAGGAGGCGGAAGCTGCCAAGGCTGCTGCGGAGGCAGAGGCTGCCGCTCAGGCTGAGGCGGAGGCGGAGGCTGCCAGTGCTGCTGCGGAAGCGGAGGCTGCTGCTGCTGCTGCTGTGGAAGAAGCTGCCCGCCAGGAAGAGCTGGCTCGCGAACAGGAAGAGCTCGCCCGTCAGGAGGAGTTGGCTCGCCAGGAAGAGCAAGCGCGTCAGGAGGAGCTTGCACGTCAGGAGGAGCTGGCCCGTCAGGCTGAGGCCGAGAACAGCATGGCTACGAAGATCCAGAGCCACTGGCGCGGTTCCGTTGCTCGGTCCGAAGTGACAGCCCTGCGTACGGAGGCTGCCGAGGCGGAGGCTGCGAAGGCTGCTGCAGAGACCGCCGCTAAGGCCGAGGCGGAGGCTGAAGCTGCCAGGGCCGCTGCGGAGGAGGCGGAAGCTGCCAAGGCTGCTGCGGAGGCAGAGGCTGCCGCTCAGGCTGAGGCGGAGGCGGAGGCTGCCAGTGCTGCTGCGGAAGCGGAGGCTGCTGCTGCTGCTGCTGTGGAAGAAGCTGCCCGCCAGGAAGAGCTGGCTCGCGAACAGGAAGAGCTCGCCCGTCAGGAGGAGTTGGCTCGCCAGGAAGAGCAAGCGCGTCAGGAGGAGCTTGCACGTCAGGAGGAGCTGGCCCGTCAGGCTGAGGCCGAGAACAGCATGGCTACGAAGATCCAGAGCCACTGGCGCGGTTCCGTTGCTCGGTCCGAAGTGACAGCCCTGCGTACGGAGGCTGCCGAGGCGGAGGCTGCGAAGGCTGCTGCAGAGGCCGCCGCTAAGGCCGAGGCGGAGGCGGAAGCTGCCAGGGCCGCTGCGGAGGAGGCGGAAGCTGCCAAGGCTGCTGCGGAGGCAGAGGCTGCCGCTCAGGCTGAGGCGGAGGCGGAGGCTGCCAGTGCTGCTGCGGAAGCGGAGGCTGCTGCTGCTGCTGCTGTGGAAGAAGCTGCCCGCCAGGAAGAGCTGGCTCGCGAACAGGAAGAGCTCGCCCGTCAGGAGGAGTTGGCTCGCCAGGAAGAGCAAGCGCGTCAGGAGGAGCTTGCACGTCAGGAGGAGCTGGCCCGTCAGGCTGAGGCCGAGAACAGCATGGCTACGAAGATCCAGAGCCACTGGCGCGGTTCCGTTGCTCGGTCCGAAGTGACAGCCCTGCGTACGGAGGCTGCCGAGGCGGAGGCTGCGAAGGCTGCTGCAGAGGGCGCCGCTAAGGCCGAGGCGGAGGCTGAAGCTGCCAGGGCCGCTGCGGAGGAGGCGGAAGCTGCCAAGGCTGCTGCGGAGGCAGAGGCTGCCGCTCAGGCTGAGGCGGAGGCGGAGGCTGCCAGGGCTGCTGCGGAAGCGGAGGCTGCTGCTGCTGCTGCTGTGGAAGAAGCTGCCCGCCAGGAAGAGCTGGCTCGCGAACAGGAAGAGCTCGCCCGTCAGGAGGAGTTGGCTCGCCAGGAAGAGCAAGCGCGTCAGGAGGAGCTTGCACGTCAGGAGGAGCTGGCCCGTCAGGCTGAGGCCGAGAACAGCATGGCTACGAAGATCCAGAGCCACTGGCGCGGTTCCGTTGCTCGGTCCGAAGTGACAGCCCTGCGTACGGAGGCTGCCGAGGCGGAGGCTGCGAAGGCTGCTGCAGAGGGCGCCGCTAAGGCCGAGGCGGAGGCTGAAGCTGCCAGGGCCGCTGCGGAGGAGGCGGAAGCTGCCAAGGCTGCTGCGGAGGCAGAGGCTGCCGCTCAGGCTGAGGCGGAGGCGGAGGCTGCCAGGGCTGCTGCGGAAGCGGAGGCTGCTGCTGCTGATGCTGTGGAAGAAGCTGCCCGCCAGGAAGAGCTGGCTCGCGAACAGGAAGAGCTCGCCCGTCAGGAGGAGTTGGCTCGCCAGGAAGAGCAAGCGCGTCAGGAGGAGCTTGCACGTCAGGAGGAGCTGGCCCGTCAGGCTGAGGCCGAGAACAGCATGGCTACGAAGATCCAGAGCCACTGGCGCGGTTCCGTTGCTCGGTCCGAAGTGACAGCCCTGCGTACGGAGGCTGCCGAGGCGGAGGCTGCGAAGGCTGCTGCAGAGGGCGCCGCTAAGGCCGAGGCGGAGGCTGAAGCTGCCAGGGCCGCTGCAGAGGAGGCGGAAGCTGCCAAGGCTGCTGCGGAGGCAGAGGCTGCCGCTCAGGCTGAGGCGGAGGCGGAGGCGGAGGCTGCCAGGGCTGCTGCGGAAGCGGAGGCTGCTGCTGCTGCTGCTGTGGAAGAAGCTGCCCGCCAGGAAGAGCTGGCTCGCGAACAGGAAGAGCTCGCCCGTCAGGAGGAGTTGGCTCGCCAGGAAGAGCAAGCGCGTCAGGAGGAGCTTGCACGTCAGGAGGAGCTGGCCCGTCAGGCTGAGGCCGAGAACAGCATGGCTACGAAGATCCAGAGCCACTGGCGCGGTTCCGTTGCTCGGTCCGAAGTGAAAACGTTGCGATCAGCAGCAATAGCTGATGTTCAAGCTCAACTGGCACGTATTGAGAACTTGACCGCTATCAGAATTCAGAGCAGGTGGCGAGGTGTTGTTGCTCGAATGAAGGTGGCATCGCTGCGAGCTGATGCGGCTCGTGAGAAGGAGAATGTAATGGCAGTGCGACTCCAGTGCCAGTGGCGATCATTTGCGGCGGCTCGAAAGGTGCAGGAGCTGAGGGAGCGACGACAAGCAGCTGAAGCAGACAAAATCGGTCTGCAGGACGGTCATGAAAAACCACAAGTCCGTCGACAGCCTACAATTGCAGAGCTTCAATTATTGAGTCAAACAGGACGCTTCTCGAACCTGTCCAGCGACGACGATAGCGACGATGACTCCGAGTTCGAAGATGCACCCAGCTTTGTTGACGCCCCACTTGATCCTGAAGTTCCGGTGGCGGCTCACTCTATGGAGCACGAGTCGAAGCACGGTGATGTGGTTGCCGACACGGACAGCGATCAAAGCCCTTCACCGCTTGAGGATTCCACCCCTCGAGTGTCGGCTGATACGGTGAACATGGCTCTGGAGTTTTCGATGCCTGTCAATCACTCGGGCTTTAATGATGACAAGAGCGATGCGAGCAGTGACACTTTTGTTGATGCGATGGAAGAGCACAAGTCAATTGAACACTCACTGGAAAACGCGGGCGTAGAGGAAAACCGTCATTGGGCGAGTGAGAACAACGCGGCATTTGATTCGACCCCTGCCTCAAACCTCCCTGCTCCTGTGACTGATGTTGCCCCGCTTTCGCCTGTAAACAAAGATGCTGCCGAGGAGATCTTCGATGAGCGTCCCAGTAGCATTTCCGACTTTGATCGCCCGTCTTCGGTCCGCTCCGGTTCATTCTTCCAGGAGCCGTCTTTCAATTCCGACACGCCTCGCGGCAGTTTGGCATCGAGCTCGCTCAGTGGTGTGTCCCGTCCTCGTGACGAATCTTTTGTTGATCCGTTCCGATCTCGTCAGGACTCGTACGCCGACTCCACTCGTTCACGTGGTGACTCGTATGCTGATGATACCCGGTCTCGTAATGACTCCTATGCTGATGTATTCCGCTCTCGTGACGACTCGTACGATGATGTATTCCGGTCGCGAGGAGACTCGTATGCGGACGTGCCGTCCAAGTCTGACTTCGACGAGCGTAGTCTCAGTGATGTGGAAACCCGTGATGGCCCGAAGTATTTCGATACCGACAGTGACCGCGCCAGCTCGTTCCTCAGTGACTCGCCCGTGTCCGGCCAGAACACAAGCGATGTCGAGAAGGACGAGGCGCAAGAAGAAGAGGAGCAGGCCACTCGCAAAAAGAGTGGCAGCCGTTGGCGCGCCGCGAGTGTTCTTAGCGCTCTTTCAAGTCGTCGCTCGAGTAAGCCGTCAAGCTCTCCCACATCCTCTCTTGAAGAGGAGGACAAGGATGGTGACTCCAAGAAAGCTCGCTCAAGCACTCTGCCTTCCGTTGTTGGATTGGGCTCGGTTGCCGGTATGCTCACCCGGAAGATCTCGCTCCCTGCTAGCAACACGAGCAGCACGAAATCCTTTGAGGAGGAAATTGAGGACACGTTCCTGTATTCACCGCCATCCCAACAGGCTTCCAAGAGCAAGTCTCGGTTCGGCCGCTTCACCGCCCCAACCGTGTCTAAGCCGGCCTTCTCTACGCGCTTTGCGTGGAAGAAGACCAAATCCCGTCGTGGAACCAATGCTGACGAGGACGACGAAGCCGCAGACACGCACGCCGCCTAATCTATCTGCCCAAGGTCCACTTGCTGTAAGCATAATCGTACCACAAGTTGTATTGTGCGTGTATTGTAAAAAATAAATAAGCGTATTTGCTCGTGAGCTCTATGTGTTACATGCTACCGGGCTGCTGCAGTTGACGTTGTCGTCGTCGACCTTTTCATTTGCAAGACGCGTGACCAATTTGCTCAATGCCTGCAGCTTGCCACTGTAAATGTGATGGTAAGGATATGGCGATTGTTGTACAGCACCAGCAAAGCTGGAAACTACCTCTTGTGGGATTTCCATTTTGCAGTTTGGTGATGGCACAGAGGTTGGTGAGCCCTTCTCGATAGATGCAAGGGTCGATCTGGAGCATCTGCGCTCAAGCAGCAGTCTTAGCTGGTAGAACCATGCAACAGGAGCGACGAACGCTGGAGGTGGTCGTGTAGCTCGCTGGGTTAAGAATCGACTGAATGCTGAGTTTGTTCTGGGACGATTTCCTTGCGGGTGCAGCTCGGTCCATATTTTCTGGAGCTCGTTTTCACAGGCGTCAAGTTCTCGAAGGTTGAAGAGTACGACCGCACGAAGAAGATAAAGCTCTACTTCGTGGTTGGGCTTGCACCTCTCCGATTTTGATAGTTGATCCACCTTCTGAAGAGCAACAAGATGGTGTTGGTGCTGGTGCGCGTCTACTGTCGAGCCGATCATGATCGTCTTGGTGGACTGACAGTACACGTAAAGGATTTCCCAAGGAAGAAGCTGCAAGTACTCGTCACTGCCATCCAGGTATACCCCAAGTCGCTCGGACAAGGACCCAGCTTCGAAGTCTTCTGGGCTGTCTTCCAACCGGAGAACCAGGAATCGCCGGGCAGACCTCAGCAGCAGCCGCACTGAGTTCAATAGTTTGGGATCTTGGACGACAAGTTCGCTCGATTCATGAGTCGTCAGAAGGTAGCCTACCGCAATGAAGAGGCTGCTAAGTCCACGCAATTTCGGCAGAGCGCTGGCGCACTTGCAAATAGGCATCAACTGTGCTGATGAGCGCCCGAACTCGCGAGCTAGGAAATGTCGGTGCCCAAGATCGAAACGCACGAGGTGTGCTCGCTCTTCGAGTTTAGATACCCTGCATAATTCAACTTCCAGCTGGTTCAGTCGATCGGCAACAAAGTTTGAGGCGTTTGCTTGGCTCCAGAGGAATAGTAGCGCCTTCGGATGTCGCTGGAGTGCAGCCTGCTGACAAGCGCCGATTTCTCTCGCAAGATGATCACAAATACCTCGCTCACTCCGTTGTTGAACGAGCCGAAGCGCACCTGAGCTGTGCATGAGCGTTAACGCAGTCCAGTTCGCCTGGAGGTGACACTCACTACCTTCATGAATTCTTCCACAGTCCAGGAGATACTCAACTCCGCTCTTGATGTCGCACGCTCCTTTCAGCAAATTGCCAATCCAGTCGAGTGCGCTCTGCAGCGCCAACGATCCGCCGACATGGAGTATCCCCATTCCAAAACGCACACGCTTCTGAAAGATCTGCAGTTCACTCTCGGGCATCAGCAACCGGTCTATCTTCGTTGAATCTGGATTCGTGAAGAATGTGTCCTCCAGCTTTACGTAGATGGCAGCACATCGTCTTGCTGCGGCGATTGCAGCTAGCCGCTGATCACCACCAAAACGTAGCAGAGCCGACAAAAAGAGAGCCTCCGCTAGTGCTAGTTGCGTTTGCTTTCGAGTCGAATACGACAGCGAAGGTAACTCGGACAAACTCTCGAGCCAAGTGACTGCCTGGTTTGCAACCCGCTGAGCCTGTTTCGCATACAGATCATCCTTCGACACCAACACACGCACTGCCTCCAGCTCCGCGGCCAGCAAACACACCATCGGGTCGCTACCAACAGGCAACGAACGTAGCACCGCATGTGCCTGGGAAAGCTCATGGTTCCAAATCAGCGCGTGAACTTCCTTTATCTTCGATCGCAGCTCAGCTTCCTCTTGCACCGGAGTAAACCGCATGGGCCCTGAGCCTACCCAGTCCTTCTGCATCTCCACTTCGAGCTCCGCTCGTTTTCGATCGCGGAACCGAACGCGACGGTACCGCGACAGCATCTCCTGTCCTTGATCCGCTGCATCTGAAGCCTCTGGACCTGGTGGTGGATACCAAAGCTCGGCGAATTGGCGAGACGATAACCCACGTGCTGCCACGCCGTCGACACTGACCACGACGTGTCCTGAATTGATCCTGGCCAGTCCTCGCCACAGTTTCTCCTTCTGCTTGACTGCAACGGCCAACGCCTCTCTCGTCACGCGTTGCACGACATACTCGCGGCTGAAGAGTTCTCTCGAGAAGGCCAGAGCCGCGTTGACACCGTCGCAGGGCAGCAACGCGTCGTACTCGCCGAAGCCAACGGCAGCGCTCATCGGACGGCACAATCCCAATTGACTGGCAATCTCCGTATCACCTAGCAGCTATTTAGAGGCGACACCTTTGATGCGCGTCCTGGATTCTGGTCTCTCAGGGATGAACGGAGGCTGAAAATGGAGCGAGGACGACGTCCAGCGCGCCACCTTGAGACCACTGAGTTGGTGAGTAATGAGGCTTGATCAGAGAAAACTATCGCTTCTATAGGCACTGGAGGCCAGCTGGGGAGCGCCAACAAGAAAAAGGCCCAATAGCCCCCGACGCGAGCTTCCGAGTCAAATTTGACACGCAAAGGGCAAATGGCAACACGTGGATACGCGTACCGTATGAAAGGGATATGCACAGTACTGTAACGGTCGGATACTCTGAGATGGACAGTGGTTGTCAACGCCAGAAGGACGCGCCACAAGACCAGTGGAAGGCAAGAGTAGGCAAAAGTACATGTTGTCGGATCAATCCTTCTAGCCCGGCAGCACTACGACTCACGATAGGAACGCGGTCTCTACAGTAGCTGCCTGCTTGTCCCCGCCGTGCTCGCCTAGTAGGGCGGGGGCGGCGCGTCCAGCATGCCGTAGTGGTGGACGAAGAAGAGCGAGATGGGCCAGAAGACGAAGAAGCCGATGAGCGAGCCGGCCAGCACGTCGGTCGGGTAGTGGCGGCCCAGCGCCACGCGCGAGAAGTTGATGACGAGCGCCCAGACGACGGCCACGGCCACCAGCGCGGCCGGCGCCAGGCCGTAGAAGAACTCGCGCAGGATCCACGGGTGCGTGTCCGCCAGGTAGACGAGCATGGCCACCATGGCCCACACGCGCGTGGAGTGGCCCGACGGGAACGAGTGCTGGTCGGGCCCCACGAAGCGCATGTCAGCCTCGTGGAAGGGCGGGCGCTGGCGGTGGAACACCATCTTGAGCAGCATGATGGCGATGATGTCCACGGTCATGACGGTGAAGAGCGCCGAGAGCAGCATCTTGGTGGCCGGCTCGAAGGGCCCGATGAGGCCCGCGGCCCAGAGCAGCCCCATGAGCGGCGGGATCGTCAGGATCCACAGGAAGCCGTCGCCCGAGTGCGAGAAAATCTCCCAGCACAGGCGCGGCGTGGGCTCGCGGCCGAAGCGCTGGTAGAGCTTGGAGGACCACGTCAGGTCGTAGGCGTACACGCGCTCGGCGAGGCTCATGGCGGCGGAGGTTTGCTGCTCTTGCTGCTGCTGCTGCTCCACGTCTGGCTTGGCGTCGGCGCCGTCCACTCGCGGGATGGAACCGTAGCTGCCCATGCTGACGGAGGGGGTGAGTGTGGTGATTGGTTAGAATGGGTGCATAGTGCAGGACAGGCAGGTGGGTGTATCCATGTGTGTCTGTCTCGCAGTCTTTTTTTAATACCGAAAGCCAAAGTGATTTTAAAAACATGTACTGCGGTATGTGCAACCAGCTTGGTTGAGTTCGATTCTTTCTGGTTGTAGACGGCAGATTGTCTGCAGTGCAACGACCCGGCTGCTCAGACCACGCGATGTCACCGGTGTCACCTACGCGAACATTGCTTTGCCGCCGTTGTCGCTCTGTCGCGTTCCTCCGATTGATGGTGTTGTCGAGTCGAGCTCCAGAGCTGTCTCATCAACACCGTTAGACCGGCGGTTTGCATGAAGCTACCGATGCTACAGTGCTACTCAAAACGTCTTCGCTATGCTGGACACGCTCTGCGTTTTCCTTTGACATGCTACGTGCAAAACTTGGCGGCAGTTGTATCCATTCTCGCCGACGCCGACGTACAATACACTCTTTCGCTGCAACCTTGACGCGAGCTACAGCTTACAATAACGCCCAGTATTTTTGGCCTCTATTCACTTGTCCCTCCACGCTCGTTTAGTTTAGTCTTGCCTCTTGATGGGCAAGTGCGAGCTTCTCCTGTCCTCTCGGTCGGGCAGCACCTTGAAATTGTAGTACGCCGCCGCCCCCACGAAGCCGTGCCAGCAGCCGTGGAAAAAGCGGAACGGGTCCGTGTCGTCGTCCAGGCCGCGCACGAAGCACCCGACGCCGCACACCAGCAGCAGCAGTCCGCGTCGGAGCGGCTGATAGTCGTACCTGGGCACGCGCCTCCGCACCGCGCACGACACCAGCAGCAAGAGAAAGCTGCCGACCACGGGGATGATGGAGTTCCACTCGTCCCACGGGTTTTTCTCCTGGAAGACCAGCACCATGCCCAGGAAGAAGTATTGCACGTAGCGCTCCAGCACTGGGCGCCGCAGGTCCATGAGGTGAATCCCCCACATGACGAAGCTCATGATGGAGCCAATGTTGTCCAGCCGGTGCCACTGCCCCTCGGTGAGCCACAGCGGGCCGTCGATGCTGTCGCAAACGTGGTACATGAAGCTGGTGCTCATGGTGAACATGCCGATGAAGGCCTGGGGAGCAGCAGATCGGAATGACACACGTTAGATCTGCTGCGCCAGTGTCTAGACTAGAGGAGGACAGGCGATGCGGTGCTCGCACCTCGAAAACGAATTGCCGGCTGTAGAGACTGTAGATGGCGGGGAACATGCAGAAGTTGGTGACCCCCGTGACGGCCAGCATCATGGCCACCTCGAAGGAGCTCCTCATGCTCGTCCGACGTGACTCGAAAGAGACTGAAAACGAAAATCTGTGTTCGACACACCAGAATTGTAACTGTGATAACATTTTAAATCGCTTCATGTTTAAGATTGGTTTGTACAGGGGAAACTGTAACATTTGTTAGTGAAAATGCAAGTTGTAAGTACGGGACGCATGTATGGAAAGGGTGACGGTGCAAGGCAATGAGGACGGCTCATTAGCCGAAAGGCTAAAACACGTGATAAATTTCTTTAATTTCTCGGGATTCCCCCAACTTTGGGGGGCATACCAAGTTGCTCCTTGCTTGATCACAACTCTTTGGTTCCAGAAAGGTTGTTGTGCGTACTATCGCCAGCTCAACGTAACGCTATCATTTTGCGACCTGAAATCGACTTGCGCCAGGGATTTCCTGCTGCTGAATTGACGCCCGCAGATTTGCCGATCCCGCGCGCGCGCGTTGGGCACGTGAAGATAAAATTCACTAGGTCACGGGATTAACATAATTTACCACGCGTCCCTTCTTGAATTACAAAGCAGACAAGCCTCACGGCCACACGATCCTAGGCGCGGCATCTGATGAAAAACAAATGCCAGCGAGTTTATCAGTGTCTCTGTGTGGCGAGGCATGTGCTTGGTACGAAGCATGGCTGCGGCAAGCCGGGTGCTGTACGTTGATGTCCAACAATTTGCGCACTGTCACATTTTGGAAAGACTCGCATTTCAAATATTTCGTGTTCATTCCGTATTGTCAATTTCTCTGACTCTATCGTCCGCACGTATCGGCAGAGTCGCCATTCCGCCACTGCTCCGCTCATTCCCGTTCGCGACGCCGCGTGCAGGCTGCGAGCCGCACTGCGCCATCGAAAAGCTCGATACCCGCCACACATAGATAGCCCCAGCGCCCGCACAATGCTGCGCTGCCTCAGCTGCTTCAGCCGCCGCGGCGCGCTCGACGACGCCGTCGAGGACGGCCGCACGACCACGTCGGGCATCCTGGCGCTTGCTCACCACGACAAAAAGACGCCCGCGTTCGAGGACGCGTACGACGTGCTGTACCAGCTCGGCGAGGGCAAGACCGGCCAGGTGTTCGTGGCCAAGCACAAACGCCCGCACTACCGCGGCCGCGCCAAGACGCTGGCCGAGGAGCAGCAGCGCGAGCGCGAGGAGCGCGAGTGCGACGAGGAGGTGGCCGTCAAGTTCGTGCGCCAGGAGTACCTGTCCACGCCCAACCGCGTGGAGGCACTGGAGTCCGAGCTGGCCATCCTAGCTCGCATCAAGCACCCGGGTGTGCTTCGACTGCGGGAGGTTTTCCGGGACGACGACAAGTTCGCCATCGTCACGGACAAGGCCACGGGCGGAGAGGTCATGGACGCCATCTGCAGGCTTGGGGCCCCGCGTGTGCGCGAGTGCGACGTGGCTGATATCGTCCGTCAACTGCTGAGTGTGCTGGCCTACCTGCACCTGAATGGTATCACGCACCGCGACGTGAAGGTGGAGAACATATTGTGCAAGACCCAGAACCTGCAGGACGGCGTGCTGCTCATTGACTTCGGACTGGCACACATGGGCACTGTGGGCGGCAACGAGATGTCAGGGATGAACGGCACGCCGCACTACATGGCGCCCGAGATGTTCCACAAGCACGGATACTACGGTTGGGCTATCGATCTCTGGTCGCTCGGTGTCGTCACGTACGTCTTGCTGTTTGGACGCTTCCCGTTCGACGCGAGGTTCCTCTCGCAGGTGGAAGACAAGATTGTCAAGGGCGAGTTCGAGTACCCCAAGGAGCTCGAGTCCAAGGTGTCCCATCAGGCCAAGAAGTTCATTGAGTACTTGCTAGTGTTGAACCCGAGGGAACGCCCGCCTGCTGCGATGGCGTTGCAGCACCCGTGGCTCCAAGTAGACTCCTCGGCCGCCGATCCGTTCACGGACGATCACATGGCTGCGCTGGCAAAGTTTTCGGAGGGCAAAAAGACGTTTGCGCCTCCACCGGCAAGGGAGCACGTGCCGTCGCAGCCTGCTCCGCCGCAAGGGTATGTCATTTATGAAGAATAGACGCGCGACACAGCATGTTAATAAATCGCCAGCTCTGTTCATCGTGATTTTCCTGGTTGCTATTGATCTCAGAGGGCTGCGTGTGTAGGTTGTTCACTTGATGATCAAAAGATGTGGATGATGGTGTAGAGCACAAGCCCCGTGGCTGCCATCAGTACGGGCGCGTCCATGGTGTGGGGCGCTGTTGCCTCTGCGTAGGCCACCACGAACGGCAGGATGATCATCGTGAGCCACAGCTGCATGGGCGTCTCGAAGTCGAAGTACTGCAGCGCCGGGAACACGATGCCCGACAGGAAGACGCACGCCGAGCCCTCGAAGCTTCGCGTGTACTTGCGCTTGGAGCAGCACGTGCTGGTCGAGTACTTGTGCTTGCCAAAGGCGATCCCTACGGGCTCCGCCAGTCCGTCGCCGATGCTGGTGACGAAGACGAGGATGAAGACGAGGTCGGACTGCGTCGTCCGGGCGAACAGCCAGCGGAAAAAGAGCAGCACGAAGAGCCCGGGGAAGACGTTGCCGGCCACGATCCACTTGAGCGTGTGCGGTCGGTCCTCGGGCCGGTCGAGCGAGTTGAACTGCAGCATGAAGAGCGTGGAGCGCTCTCGGATGGGCTTGATGAGCAGCAGGAAGCACAGGAGCGTGGCGAAGTCCCCCCAGGCCAGCGCCAGCGGCCCGTTGCACAAGGGGCACGCGTCCTCGTCGGGCTTGACCAGCAGCGGCACGAGGTAGGCGGCCAGCAGCTGGAACTTGCGCGTGTAGTTGACCTTGAAGACGGAGCTGCGCTCCGTGATGACGTAGCCGGCGTCGTCCACGATGCAGAAGAAGCGGCAGATGATGCCGCCCAGCGTGGACACGCCCATCATGATGAGCACCTTGGGCAGCAGGAAGAACCAGAAGCTGGCGTTGCCCCAGAGCTCGGGCTGCAGCAGCGTCGTGAGCCCCGCGAGCGCCGCCGCGAAGAGCAGCATGCCCGCGAGGAACACGAAGTCGAAGGTGCGCGTCCAGCGCGTGTCGTAGCGGCCCGCCACCTGGCCGGCGTAGATCAGGTCGTTCGAGTCGCCGTCGTAGTCGTAGCTGTCGTCGTCCAGCGCCACGCTGCCGTAGGTCGGCACCTGCTTGGGCAGCCGGAACTTGGGCCCGGCCTTGGGGCGCCACAGCACGCGCAGCACGAACAGGATGGCCAGCAGCGAGCCCAGCGGCAGCCCCAGCAGCAGCGAGTAGTCGGTCGTGTCCAGGTGGTCGGACCAGACCTCGGGCGCGGGCGTGGGCTCGGCAATGGGCGTGGGGACGGGCACGGGGGGGACGCCCACGTCGGCCATGGCTCAGAAGGAGGCGGGGGACTCTCTTACTGTGTGGATAGGTAGCTGCTCGTGTGGCTCAGGCTTGCACGGCAGCGGGCGAGAGCTTCAATGGGATCTTCTTTGCCGCTTTAGGATCGACCGTTGCTCGTGTGGACCACGCGCGTAAATCAGGTCGGGATACTGAAGGCAAGTCAGAAATATCGAAGCACCAAAACGGGGACGAGGCCCATGTGACGTGGTGACGGTATCCGATGGTGTCGATGAGCAGGGCGCACGTCGAGCAATGGCAGCACTTTGCAAACCTGCCGCTGTTCCTCTATTATAATGACCCACCGAAAAACAAAAGTTGGTGCGGTATGTACGTACGCCTACGCGCTCGTGACGTCGAACGCGGCGTGGAGCGCCTTCAGAGCGTCTTCCGAGATGCCCGCGGCGCTCTTGTCGTCGATGACGAACGAGTGCAGCTTGATGTCGCGCAGCAGGTTGCGGTCCAGGTTGATGGCCGACGCCGCCTGCTTCGCCACGAAGAGTACGTGCTGCACCTTGAACTCGACGTACGGGTAGAAGGACAGGTCCTCGGCCAGGATGGTCGACAGCTTGCCGCTCTTGTAGCCCGTGAGCACCGCCTTGTTCACGTCCTTGAAGCGGTCCAGCGGCGTCTTGACCAGCCCCGTGTTCTTGTACGCGAGCTCCGGCTTCTTGGCCGAGCCCACGCCCAGGCGGCTCTTGGGCTTCACCATCTCGGGGCGGATGTCCATCTTCTTCTTCATGAGCTTGAAGATCGAGCGCGCGTCCACGAGCAACAGCACCTTGGTCTTCTGCCTGCCGTCCTGGCGCCGGATCTCCGCGTGCTTCGCTGCTGCTTTGGCCACGACGTCGTCCAGCGACTTGCACAGCCGCAGCGGCGTCTTCGGCAGATCGAATAGCGTGTCTTTGTCGTCAGCAGCCGAGGCTGCGTCGTCTGCCTCTTCCTCCAGTCCGTCGTCGTCGCTGCTGCTGGCATCTCCGCGCTGGACGACCTCAATTTCATCTTCATCGTCGCCGCCGTCGCCGCCACCTTGGCTCTGATTGGCAGCGATCTTCCGTCGCTTCTTCTCCGCCTTCTTCTGACGTTTGCTCTTGGCGATGCCGGACACCACCGCCTCCATCGACGGCTTCTTCCAGCGCGGGTCGCGCGTGCTCGGCGGCTGGAACAGTCGGCCCGAGTCGTCCTCGAACGTCATGCCCTCCTCCATGCGGCGTTTGCGCGTCTTCTTGCGCGTCGCCAGCGTCTTCATCTTCTTCTGCTTGTAGCTGCTCGACATGGTGGTCAACGTCGCACTTGGCTTGACGTTTTGTGCCTCTTTGGCAGCTCCACCACCCACGAAAATGGCTACATTACGTTCACTGACATAAAATTCCATTAGCCAATCACAAAACGTCGCGAAAACTGTAGCCATGTCATTCGGAGACTGACGATGCAGCGCCCGGATGATCTGCCGGTGTCGGTGCTGCTCAACGTGTTGGGCTTCCTACACCAAGACGTCGCTGCCCAATTGCTATCAAGAAAGACCCAATCAGCTTATCGCCGGAGTATCCGCGACATCGCAGCAGTTTCCACGTCCTGGGCGTCTGCGATTCAAGCGGTGGAGGGGCATTTCCGCGACTCGATTCTCGTATTCCACTTCCAGCCAGCTCCGGTCATTGGCAACGAAGCAGAGGGAGACAGGGGCACAATCCCCAGTGACACAACCAATAATTCTACGGTTGCAGTCGATGAGATGGCCTCCGGGGGCATTTTCCAGCTCGTCAGAGGACTTTTGTCGGCTTTCGCATGCACATCGAGTGCCGGACCGGATCGGTTGTCCCGACGGCGGTCGGAAGAGGAAGAATCACGCGAGTTGGCTCTGTTGAATAGGGAAAAAGTGCTGATGCAGCACAAAGTAAAGCATGTTGAGAGTGAATTGAGAAGGCTCTCGAACGAGGTGACAGCTGGGAGGCAGCCACGACGTCGAGTCGAGCTGTGGCTGAACGATCCGCATGACGTGACTGTCCACAGCGTTGATGATAACTGCTGCGGCGATACGCTACGACAGCATTGGAAACATATCTTCTCGAGTTGCAAGTATCTCGTGCGTTTGGATGTATCTGGCGTTTCTGTTGAATCGGACCACCTCCCAGCGATCTTGAGCGCCGTCGGCGAGTACTGCGTCAATCTGGAAGAGCTTGTGATGCCTCAGCAACTTCATTTAATGCACCGTCGACGGTCTGTTCACAACGTATTGGAAGCATTCCATGCAGCTTTGGCAGCTCTGGATGTTTCGGCACGATCACACCAGAGTAACCGTGGTGGTTTGAAGAAACTCGTGCTGCCTTCTTTATTCCCGAACGAAAATATGGATGCCACGGCTGCTGCGATCGGGGAGCATTGTCCAAATTTGCAGTGCATTGAAGGTCTACGACTGGCTGCGTTCTCCAGACGAAGACGGCTCACGAGTGTTGACATGAGGAACTCGGCTCTCCAGAGTTGGGATGCGTTCTGTAGAGGATGCAGTCACTTGACGGCGTTGAATTGGTGTAGCTTGCCCTGCAGCGACGAGGTGTTTGATATTTTCGGGTCGTACCCGAAGCTTGAGTTGAGATCGTTGGTATTGCCGGGAAATTGTGCACTATGGAGACGCGATTACGTTCTCCAGGAGCGCCACCACGTCGAGCCGCTGTCCCCGTCCAATTCATTTTCTGCAGTGCTTCGAGCATGCCCAAACTTAACATCTTTGGACGTACTTTTGTCAGACATGCAAGGGGATGCCGAATTTCTTGGAGACCAGTTTTTGCAGACAATCGTCGACGCGTGCCCGCTGCTCGAGAGGCTAGCGCTGGTGGAAGCTTCAGGACAGCATGGGTTTGGCCCTAGTAACACATTCACGAGTGAAGGATTTGAGGTCCTCGAAGGACTCGGCAATCTTCAGACGATCGAACTCAATGGCGTCGCATTATCGGAAAGAACACTGTTAGCGCTTGCAGCACGCTCGCGTTCTCCGGATCGCCCCCGCACAAGAATTGACGTGACTCTGGGTGTCCGAGGCTGGAACGTTGTTGATGTGGCATCATGTTTTCACGAAACAATCACGAATTTGCTGAAGTTGTTGCTGTCACCTGAAGCTAGCGAGTATGCAGCCTTCATCATGCGAGTACGTCCAGACAGACGAAAAAGTTTACACTCACCAATGTGGATGGCGCGCTTTGTCCCCGAATGGAACAACGTGAAGCGTGAGCTAGCGTCGAACTTGAGATTTCACTACGATTGCCTTCAATCTGAGGCGAGGATCGAATGCCACGGACACAGTAGAGACAAGAGCTAGTTTGCTACAGCTAAGGGTTTCCTTCGATCCGTTCTGTTCCATTCTTGCTGCCAACGACTCACGGTTCTTCGGAGGGTGCAGCCTTCTCGCCATTTTGAGCTTGAATCGCTGGGTGACGCATGTAGTTTGCGCTGCATCGACGATGTCTTCATTGGACTCGGGTTCTGTTGCGTTGTACGGTGCTTCCGGCTCGTTCGCAGCTTGGATTGGTTTCAAACGGCTTTTTCCCGAACCGGACCGAGCTCTCCGTCATCGCAAGTCTCTGCCTTGGCTTGGAGGAACGTGGGCTGCGATCAAGAATGCTGATCACCACTACGACCGGGAGGCTGCCATGACTGAGGGGATGGAAGGACGGCCTCGGTTGTTCAAAGTCGTTGATCGACCTGGAGAGTTCATCATCGGAAGACCGGAGATCATAGATGACATCATCCGTACGCATGCTGGTGACTTCGGGAAGGGCGAATACGTGCACGATGTACTCAGCGGCCTGCTGGGCGATGGAATCGTTGCAATGGATGGCCACAAGTGGATACGACAGCGTAAAACTGCCAGAAGCTTGTTCTCCATGCGAGAGCTGAGGGAGTCCGTGGTCACAGTCATTCAAGAGAACGTGCTCACCTTGCACGATATCTTCCAGCGTGCTGTCGATACAGGTGAATCATTCGACCTGCTCAAACTGTCAACAAATTCACTTTCGAGGTGGTCGCAGAGATCGCCTTTCGGGGAAACTGCTAGCTGGTCTTCCTACGCGTTGGGGAGGATGGAGCACGCGTGGGTCCTGACGCGAAAGAGCTCAAACCAGAGCGTCGTAGCTGTCTCGTCCCTCAGTACCCACTGTTCAGCGCTAGTCCACGGATGCGCTTGGGCGCGAAGTTCGCCATGCTGGAGATGAAAATCACCGCTGCCAGTCTCCTCAGCAAGTATCACTGTCCCCGGCAAACGGTCATCTACAGACTAGGCCTGACTCTCGCGATGAAGAATGGCCTCCAAGTGAAAGTAGAGAAGACAGCCACATCATGTTAGCTGCCGAGGTAGGGTATGAGCTCAATGTTTTCCAACACCCGTGACTTCGTGTAGCTTGGCACCCACGGCAGTCCAGAGCACGCAAAGTAGGTAGGATGGTGTGGCCAGTCGGTCGATGATTTCCCGAGGGTCCAGCCAAGAGTCATTTCGCGATCGGCACCTCGGCAGACAATCCTCTCAACGAAGCCGTCAATGGATACGAGCACGGCGGCTTTATATGCGGCGTCCTGCTCGCTCGCGCTTTGGGTCGGATTCAAGTTGCTGTTCCCCGAGCCGAAACGTGCAGCGCGACATCGTGAGTCGCTGCCATTGCTAGGTGAGACCTGGGCGGCGATCAAGTACGCCGACCGCTACTACGACTGGGAAGTCAAGTGGACCGAGCACATGGAGGGGAGGCCTTGGTTGTTCGACGTTCTGGGTCGACCGACCGAGTTTGTGATCGGCAGGCCGGAGCTTGTCGAAGATGTCCTCGTTACCCAAGCCGACAGCTTCGGCAAGGGTGACTATGTGCACGAAGTACTGCGAGACCTCTTGGGTGACGGCATTTTCACCGTCGACGGGCACAAGTGGATGCGCCAACGCAAGACCGCCAGCAACTTGTTCTCCATGCGGGAGCTGAGGGAATCCATGGCAGCGGTTGTCCAGGACAATGTGGTGACGTTGAACAAGATCCTCCAGCGTGCCACGGACGACAATGAACCTGTGGATCTGTTCCAACTGTTCACCCGATTCACCTTCGAGGTGATCTCGGAAATCGCCTTCGGAGTCAAACTCGGAGGGTTAGAGGCGGAGTCGGAGCACCCGGTTGAGACTGCGTTCAATTTTGCACAGCAGAGGATGTTCGTACGCTTTCTGGAGCCAACGTGGTGGTGGCAGCTCCAAAAGTGGCTGGACGTGGGCAGCGAACACGAGCTTAGGAAGCAGGTCGAGATCATCGATGACGCGTGCTACAGCATCATTTCTCGCTCAATGAGGGAGCGGCAAGTGAAGCGCAGCGCTGACAAGAGCGCAAAGGAGGAAGAAACTCCTCTGCAAAAGAGAGACATCATCTCGCTGTTCTTGGACGGTGTCAGCAACGATGATGCTACCCCTGATGAAGAGCTGGACCCAAAGTATCTGAGAGACATCGTGGTGTCGTTCATGACGGCAGGTCGAGACTCGACAACAGCAGCGCTCAGCTGGTTCTTCTACACTTTGACGCAGCACCCGGAGGCCGAAGCGAAGATTCACCAAGAACTCGCGTCAAAGGTGCCAGACCTCGTCAATGGCATCATTTCTTCGCCATCCATGGCCCAAGCGAATGAACTGGTGTACCTTGAAGCTGTGGTGAAGGAGGCGCTTCGGCTAAATCCTGCCGTTCCGTCCAACATCCGTGAAGCTCTACACGACGTCGTGCTGTGCGACGGAACTGCCATTAAGGCTGGCGAGACTGTTAGCTGGTCTTCGTATTCAATGGGAAGGATGGCTCACGTGTGGGGCCCAGATGTCAAGGAGTTCAAACCAGAGCGGTGGATTGACGCCACTACCGGAAAACTCATCGCTGTCTCTCCATTCAAGTTTACCCTCTTCAATGCAGGCCCCCGCGTTTGTCTTGGCGCGAAGCTGGCCATGATGGAGGTTAAAATCACCGCAGCTAGTGTACTCAGCAAGTACCACCTGACCGTCGTTCCGGGGCAGAAAATCACCTACAGACTCGGCCTGACGCTGGCAATGAAGGACGGATTCATGGTCAATGTCGAGCAGGCAGCAGCTGCGTCGTTTGAGAGAGTTATTTGAAAGGGGAAGGCATTGCCACAGTCAAGTTGAAGCCAGCCAAATTTCATTTCACCCATACTTACGAATGCATCATTGAAGTGTATCTGAATATTGCATTGAGATCACAGCGACAGAATATGCACAACTATATGGCAAGGTGACGCCCGTTAGCGACATGCTGTCGTATGTGTTGCCTTTACTTCCACGTGATCGTGAAGTCTGAGCCGATGGCCTGGTTCACGCTCGCGAGACTGATTTCCAGGCGCTGCGTAGCCGAATCATACTTGGAAATGGAACCGAGCGACACGCTCGAGGGAGACGAAGTCACGCCGAGAACGATCACCTTGTTTACCAGACTCGTGCGAGCACCCGCGTAGTCGTTCTGCGAAACTGTGGACGCGAACGTACCAGCCGATGCAGTGAACTTGACAATGGTGGCGCTCGGGTTGCTGACAGTCTCGCCATCATCGAGGTACAAGTCGCCACTGGCGCTTCCACTGGCGGGTAGAGCGACTAAGATGTCGAACGGCGTGGCACGAGCGGCAGTGCTGGTGAGGGCCGACTGGTGCATGGCCAAGATGACTCCTCCCCGAATGTGCACCGGCATGTCGTACAAAGTCACTGTCGTCGTCACAGATCCACCGGTGCTGGAGATCTTAGAGTAGTCGAAGATGCTGTACCAGACACCCGCTGGGTAGTACCCGGTCACGGAAGTCGCTCCCTGACTCACGACCGGAGTCACCAGCAACGCGTTGCCCAGCATGAACTGGTAGTTGATGCTGTACGTGGCAGTGTCGGACGGGAACTCCATGAGTAGCGGGCGAGCAATGGGGAGGCCTTCAGCGTGTGCGTGGTAGCCGAGCGTGTAGATATACGGAAGTAGTTGGTAGCGCATGCCGATGAACTTCTGCCCCACCGTCGTCACTTCAGGCCACACGTACGTCTCCTGCGAAGGAGCTTCGAGGTTGTTGTGGTTACGGGAGAACGGGTAGAACGAGCCCAACGCCGTCCATCGTGCACACAACTCCATGTTGGAGGCACCAGAAAATCCGCAGATGTCAGCGCCGACCATGGGGATGCCAAAGAGTCCGAACTTGAGGATGGTAGGGACCGACCAGCGCAGATCGTTCCAAGTGGCAGCGTTGTCACCTGTCCAGTGAGCCACGTGAACCCCGCTGCCGGGGAACGTCGATCGAGAGAGCACGAAGGACCGTTTGTTGGCCAGCTCTTCCTGGACAGCATTCGTCACAATGGATTCGGTGATGCCGTACAGGTTGTGGGCGTCGTACTGGCGGATGTTGCCGTACTGCAGCGCGCTGGTGGAGATGCCCTTGTTGTAAATGGCGTCATGGCTGTTGACATTGTTGATCTTGAATGGTGGGTTGTCGTACTTGTTGCCATCACCGGAGCAGCTCAAGCAGCATGTTGTGATCGCGCTGATGCTTCCAGTGTTCGGACACGTGACGCCCGATTGACGTACACAAGTGGTTCCCGGGCAGAAGTTAGCCAGCTCGTTCATGTCAATCCAGAGACCATCGAAAGAGAAGTTGTTGTGCATGAGCTTAATCTGCTCACCCCAGTACGACTTGGCACTCGGGTGGAAGAAGTCGGGGAACACTGTCGGACCAGGCCACACCTGACCCAGATACGGCTTGCCACTCGTGTCCTTGATGAAGACATCCATAGCCAATCCCTTCGTGTACGCGTAGTCATTCGTATCATCGGGGATGCCAGGGTCAATGATCGGCACGAATTTCTGGCCGCTGGCGTGGATCTCGTCCATGAAGGCTGCCATCTTGGCTTGCGGGAAGTTGGTCGGGTCCAGCGTGAAGTCATGGTAGCTCTTCATGTAGTCGATGTCGGACCAGATGACGTCCAGCGGCAGCTTGTTGCTGGCGTACTTGCTCACCACCGTGCGCAGCGCGTCGACGGAGCCGTATCCCCATCGGCACTGGTGGAATCCGTACGACCAGTACGGCATGAGCTTCGGCCGTCCGATGAGCTTCGTGTACTGCGAGACAACGTTGGCTGGGGTGGGTCCGGCCACGATGTTGAAGTCGAGAACCCCGCCGATCGTCTGGTAGACGAGATGTCCGCTGTCCATGGTCACATCCATGCCGTTGCTGTTGAGCAGCAGCACTCCATGCGCCTGGCCTGCACTGTTGATGCCGAGGAAGAATGGGTGCGAGCCGTACGTGTTCACGATGGGCGTCGCAGATCCTTGGTCACGAGCCCAGAGGGTTTGCTTGTCGCCCGAAGCCATCTTGAAGTTGTCACGCGTGCTCTCTCCGATGCCATAGACGCTGAGGTCGCTGCCCAACACCGTCGACGCCTGCAGGTACTGGTCCTTCACCACGAGCGAGATGCCCGACGAGTCGAACAGCGTGTAGCCGTCCGACTTGCGCACCACCTTGAACGTGAATGGGTTTTGCGTGTAGTTGAAGGTGTACAGCGGGTCTGCGGCAGCGGCCGTGGCCGTGGTGTCCGCTCCGAGGGTGCCGGCGGTGAAGATGCTCTTGGGGACCTCCCAACGTTTGTTGTTCTTGTCCACGATCTTGACACGCACGCTGTCGATCTCCGTCTTGGTCACGGTCACCACGAGCGCCGACAGGTCCGAGCCGTACGAGGTGGCTGTGGTAGCCGAGTTCACTTGCAGGTTGATGGTCAAAACTCCCGCCGACTCGCTGGCAGACGCCACGGAGTACCCGGGGCCATTGACGTAGCCCTCCACGGACGGAGCCGTCGTGGGCGTCTGCGTGTTTTGATTCACGAAGGCGTAGGTGCCGGGCGACGAACGCACGTAATTGGCGTTGAGGTTGCTGTCCCAGATGCCGTTGCCGTCGTTGAACGCGATCTCCACAGACGAAGTGGACGAGATATCGTACTGGAACCAGCCATTGGCCGCCGAGAACTTACCGGCGTACGTGCTGGGCGTCATGGCGTATCCGGGCACGGTGGTCCAACCGCTGCCGGCGTTGAAGTGGATGTATGGTTTGGCCCACGTGACGGCCTGAAAGAGGATGTGGTAGCCTGTGCCGTCGTTCGGGCGCACCAAGTCGCCCGTCTTGAAACCGGAGACCTTGCTCACGACGGAGTATATGCCAGCAGCCGAGACCTTGTAGTTAGCGTTGTTGTTATTGTCCCAGACAACGCCGACGCCATCGTTGAAGACGAACTCGAGTGAGGTGGCGGTGGAGGCGTCGAACTGGAACCAGCCGTCGTTGGCCGGGTAGGCGGAGTTGGTGCTGGCGGCCATGGCGACTCCGGGCGACGTGGTCCAGCTGCCGGTGCCGGCCTTGTAGTGGATGTAGGGCGTCACCCACTTGTCCGTCTGGAACAGGATGTGCACGCCAGTGCCACCACTGGAGACGGTGGTTTGCGCGCGAGCGAAGGATGCGAGACTGGAGACCAGTGCAATGCACCCGAAGAGCGCCACTGCATGATGCAGTCGAGCCTTGAACGTCATCGTTTTGCTGCCGTGCCGTGCCGTGCTGTGCCGAGGAGGAAGCAAATTGAGAAGTGAGAGATTGCTACGATGGACACCTTCGACCCAAGCAGAGTCAAATCCCGGCTTCGGTCGATGGGGGGCAATCGGTGACCGTGCCGGCGCAGTATAATGCAACACGTCTTTGGTGGCCCACGCTGCCTGGTCAGGTTGAAGATGTCCGGTGCGGGGGAGCTTTGACAGTATCCCACGGCAGCCTGACTGACCGTTGCAGTGGTATCGTATGCACCCGAGCAGTGGACGCTGCCTTTGTTCACGGTGCAAATCGCGACTGACGTAGTAAACCTGGAATGACAACCAGCATGCCAAATCTGCAGACTCAAAATTTGATTGTCTGGGTTAAGCTTTACAGGCATAACGCACCAAAGCTCTTACGGATGATAGGAAGGCGATCTCAGTTGAGTTGTCCGCCTCAACACCGAATCGAGTCCACTGGAGACGTGCCGGAAAGGAGTGCTTTGTCAACTCCCGTGGAGCTGATCCCTCCCGCTGTTCGACAAATAAATCCAGTGTTATCAGGCTCGACCACAGCTCATGACGGCGCAGACGCGCGCGAATTTACTTCAACATGAGCACGAACAGAAGACTTGACCATACTTGCTACCCCTTATTTGTCTGTCAGCAACTGTAGCCGTGCGGCGGGGGGGGGGGGGGGGGGCTAAAATCAGGTTGGGGACACTATGGGGATTGTGATCTGCTGATTGAGATCTCTGCAAAATGACTGACAATCCTGGTTTTAACATGCTTTCTATAGCCATTTCGGAAGCCACCGAAAGCTCGGTAGAACGATCTGCTTTCTTTGAACGAGTACACTGCACAATCGTTATTTCTCAAGTAAAGACTGTGTAAGCTTGGACATGGGGACGTCGGCAAAGGTACGGTTACCATACGTAAGAGGCCGGCCCATCAGCAACTCGACTCGAGTTGCTCAGCTAGTCAATGCATGTACATGTACATGTACGATCGTGTGGCCCACTGCAGCTTTGGTCACCAGTGGCAAAGCGTCATCAACAGCGAGGTTCACGGCATTTGCAGACGGGGAAAGCGCTGTTTGGCAGTAGCGTTGCCACCACGAGAAATGAATCAAGTGACCACGCGCAACCTGGAGTGCCATAGCGCGGCAACTTGACCACCTGCAAGCTGCAACGTTGACATCTGGTATAATCACTCGCTAGATCAGCAGTGTTTGTATTAAATGCATGTAGATCGTCATCATGGAAGCACCAGCATCACCTTTGGACTGGAGCGGCGTCAGCCTGTGAACCCGACCGAGTCATCTCACCGATTTACTTGATAGTTTCCCAAAGATACATCCGTTTCAAGGTGAGGTATATTACAGTCATTTAGGCCAGCTAACGACCAAGAAAATGCCCGTTCCTCTGATGCTTACATATCAACAAGAGGGTTGCTGTCTACTCTAGTGGAGTGGCAACAGATGCACACCGACTAAGGCATGCCCATGAGTGTGTTGGAGGCCCGGCCGAAGTCCTCCCTATCTGGATTGTTGTCCACCCAGTGTTCTGCGTCCGCTGTCCCAAAGATATACGCGAAGATACCAGTGTGGCTGCGTACCAGTGTCGAAGTTGCGATTGGAACCGAGGCTACTTCACGAAACCAGTGCATACTTGATGCGCGTCGCTCGCATCCCCCAACCTGTTGTTCTGTTACTTGATTCCTCAGCATCCTTACGATAGCATTGTCGTTGAAAGTAAAAAGTAAAAAAATCTGGAACACTCAGAACCTAAAGTACTGGGAGTATCGATACCACGGTATGGCAACAGGCAGTGAGGCAGAGCTAGAGTATATGTTGCCCTCTCAAAACCTCGCCAATGCTTCTGAAGGTGGTGTCGAAATCCTGAAGCTTTGCTATTGCTATTGTAAAAATTACACGGAAAAGTAACCATGACTGACAAAGTTAATATTAAACTTTAATGTGATATTTCACATAAGTATACACTGTGTCTAGAACTCAGGAATTACATGTGAATCTTGCAAACTCACTACCCCGCTCACTGGCTATCGCCTTCATAAATGAGATCCGCGTGCATCAGCGGTAGACCTCACTCCCGTCAAGAACCAGTCCCCTTGGCCAGACCCTCGCTCATATTAACGCACCATGTCTCGCACAACACGATTTATTCGTTGTCTCGGCTGGCTAGTGCTAATATCCAGCCTCGAGATCCAATGCCTCCACGCACAAACCCCACCATCCACCAGCAATGACACACGCATCCTGCCACATACAGATACATGGGCGATGCAATACAACCACTACAAGTGCAGCGTCGGTAGCCGTATCATATCGGCCGGCACCGTCGTAAACGCTAGCACCAACTCCACCTAACTTCTGCCCGGGAACCACTTGTGTACGTCAATCGGGCGTCACGTGCCCGAACACTGGAAGCATCAGCGCGATCACAACATGCTGCTTGAGCTGCTCCGGTGATGGCAACAAGTACGACAACCCACCATTCAAGATCAACAATGTCAACAGCCATGACGCCATTTACAACAAGGGCATCTCCACCAGCGCGCTGCAGTACGGCAACATCCGCCAGTACGACGCCCACAACCTGTACGGCATCACCGAATCCATTGTGACGAATGCTGTCCAGGAAGAGCTGGCCAACAAACGGTCCTTCGTGCTCTCTCGATCGACGTTCCCCGGCAGCGGGGTTCACGTGGCTCACTGGACAGGTGACAACGCTGCCACTTGGAACGATCTGCGCTGGTCGGTCCCTACCATCCTCAAGTTCGGACTCTTTGGCATCCCCATGGTCGGCGCTGACATCTGCGGATTTTCTGGTGCCTCCAACATGGAGTTGTGTGCACGATGGACGGCGTTGGGCTCGTTCTACCCGTTCTCCCGTAACCACAACAACCTCGAAGCTCCTTCGCAGGAGACGTACGTGTGGCCTGAAGTGACGACGGTGGGGCAGAAGTTCATCGGTATGCGCTACCAACTACTTCCGTATATCTACACATTTGGGTACCATGCTCATACGGAGGGCCTACCGATTGCGCGTCCACTTCTGATAGAGTTCCCTTCGGATACCGTCACGCACAATATCGACCACCAGTTTATGCTAGGAGACGCACGGCTTGTGACTCCGGTTGTACACAAGGGAGCAACAACCGTGACTGGGTACTTCCCTCGTGGAATATGGTACAACATCTTCGACTACTCGCAGGTTCGAACGTCTGGCGTCTACTTAGCAATTGACGTTACCACATTTGACATGCCGGTACACATTCGAGGCGGGACAATCGTAGCGATGCACCAGTCAGCTCTTATTGCGTCCGCTCGCCTTACACCCTTCGATATCCTCGTCGCGCTGCCGGTAAACGGAATCGCCTGTGGATAATTGTACTTGGACGATGGCGAGACCATCAGCAACCCGAGCGCCACCACTGCCAAGTTCACCGCGTCAGCTGGCACTTTCACGTCCACACTCCTGCGAAATGATTACACAAGTGCTCAAACGAGTCTGGTCAGAAAGGTAATCGTTCTTGGCGTGATGGCATTACCTTCCAGAGTGTCGCTCGGTTCAATATCCAGATACGATTCTGCCACACAGCGCCTGGAGATAAGTCTTGAGAAAGTAAACCAGACCATCGCCTCGGATTTCATGATCATTTGGAACTAGATCCATTGACAGAAATGCGCAAATTTTGCGAAGTAAAATGGGCGATATTCACCTGGCAAGTCTTACTGTGAAGCTTTCCTGTCCTGCTGTTGGTTCCCAGTAACCGAATTAATATAGGCTGCACCAGGGCGTCGTCGCCAGTTGACTTCGGCGTTCTGATCAAAGTTCAGCGCGAACTTCATCAAGCACGTCGAATTTAGTTTCTAACATTTACGAAACCATCTTGTTAGCCCCAGTTACTGCAAAAGCTGTGTCGACAAACTGATACTCTTACCCTTAGTACGGCTTTGTAATGAACAGACTCGCGCATGTGCAATTGTGCTCGAGTCTTTATGTGCAAAGCCTTCATCAGAAGATTCTGCACTGCGGTAGGGTCTGCAAGCGGGTCAATCGCCAGGATCGCCTAAAAGTATCAACCGTCCATGCCTTGTCAAAAATCTGGACTACCACGGCTCACTTCAGCAGCACACTTACATCTCTCACTGCAGAAAGAGGCAAAATCCCTCTCATCTCGGTGTCGCGCTGTTCAAGCTCGCTGGAATGCATCCCAGTTGACATGTTAGTGCAATTTTACATACATACGTATTCCCTGGCAAAGCGTACCTCAGAAGCAGCGCATAGTAGTCCTGAATTTCCTTGAAGTGCTGCGTGCGAATGGTCTTCACAAAAAATCCCAGCGGATACTTGACATCCAGCGGAAGAATGTCTTCAATGTACAAAATGGAGTCGTTCCCACCACGTTTCATCTTGTGCATATCTCGAATGATGGCTTGCTCGATCGCTTGCAGCTGTCCAGAAGTCTTTAGAGGGAAGAATGTTCGTAGCGCTACCAGAGCGTCTTTCAACAGGACTCTCCTCTCCGTCACGAAACTCTCGACATTGTAAAGCTCACATAGTCGAAGCAGCAAATGCTGGCAGCCTTGGATCATCTGCTCTTGATCCACGTACACGAGATCAGAGACTGCGCCAGTCAGACAAAGGAGGAACATCTCAATCTCCGAGTCCCAACTGAACATTTGCAGTGCCAACAGTAGATTGTACCCCCACTCCGCAATCAACGGCTGAAATCCGTACTTGCGATGCAGCTTCTCGTACAGAACTTGCTCGAGTGGGAACCTTCCAAGCGGGTTGCGCTGCTCCCGTTTGCGCTTTTCGACCCACACCTTCCGCACCACCTTCTCAACGTCCAGCTTCTTGAGGATTCTCCTCTTTAGTTTTCCGCGGTGGCGTAAGAACAGCGGGATGCCTTCATGCATACCGAGAGCATTGATATAGTCCTGTCTTCTCTTTGATGGAGATCCCATCGGAGATGTTGCAGCTGCAATGGTGATCACACCTGACATGTTAGGAAGTGCAATCGAAAGCATCGATGACTTCCGAACGGCACGATCCAACTGATGATGGAGAATATTGAGCTCCACGCGTGCTTCCTCAACATCATGCCAAATCTGCAACAAAAGCGTTAGCTTCTGCCGGAGAGATCAACTGAACTGCACTTACCCGACTTAAATGGAGATTGACACCACAGTGCTTCTGGAGGCGCTCGATCCAGTGCAACATCTCCCTCACCAGTGTTTTAGTTTGGCCTCTACTATTTGATCGCTGTTCTTCATCTCCTAGATCGATTGCTCTGTGTTCCAACACTCCATCTTTCTCGTCCATATTGGTATTGATTGAGGCCATAACATCTCGAGAGCTCGCGGTGTCGATCATTTCCCACTGATACTTCTGCACTGACAGCTCCGGTGTTTCATCTACAATGCGGTCCCAGTCAGGTCTGGGGGTATAGCAGACTCTTGTTCGTTCGAAAGCTTCCTGGAATCGCTCGTAGTTCGCGCGGATTTCAGTCAAAGAGGTCTCAGACTGCTGCTTTGTCTGGATATCAAGCGCGTACTGCGCCTCCAAGTTGGACGCCTCATCTTCGAGCTTTCTGATTGCACCTTCCAGGGCATGATTTTCCGCCTCAGCGTTTTGAACTTGCAGAACGACTGCGGCGTGTTGCTCCTGCCATTTTTTCTCCTCCATGTGCCGCTTTAGCGGAGCGCTCGACACAAAGTCCAAGTAGAGCTGCTGGCTGCGGATTTCTCTCAGTTGAGCTCTTTGCGTGTCAAGCTGTAGCTCAAACACCTCGCAGTCGCGCTGCAGCTCCTGTTCCTGCTCAGTAAGCGAAGCATAGTCCCGTTCGAGAATTTGAACAGAACGGCGCTCACCTTCAATTTCCGCGCGGTTGTGGGCGTGCCGCATGTGTAGTTGCGTTAATTCACGCTCTAGTTGTCGCAGTTGAGATGATAAATCTTGCTCGAGTGACTGCTCCATGGCAAGTTGCGTGCTTAGTCGCTTTCGTTCTTGCTGCTGCAGCTTCACTTTTTCCTGCATGTCTGCTACCAGCGAAAAATACTCCACCTCCTCGACTGACTGATTCGGATAATTTGGCGGTAGCTCTGTTGCCGCCGCAGTGCCTGGGACTATAGTTTCAAGGTCGGACGCTGCTTCTGGCTGGCGATAGATTGCTGCGTGGAGCACTTCATGAGAATCTCCAAGAAGATTTTTCAAGACTCCAGCTTCCATCGACTGCTGCCAATTTTGTAATGCCTTGAAACATCGAGCAGTATTCAGTTGTTTTTCGCGGAGACCGGTAGGCAATTCGCAAACCGCTACGTTAGGACCGACATGACGGGCTCGAGTAGGCCGAGTAGAATGCACAGATGCCTTCTGAATTAATCGCGGAGGAGGTGCAAAGCGAATTCGAACTGTTTGGTTGCCACCAGTTTCAGGTTTATGGTCTTCATCTCGTAGCTCTCGAGCCGTGTAGGCATACACAGGTGGCAACAAGCTCGAAGCTTTATCTTCGGAAGACAATTGCCGGGCTTGAGCCAAGTCAGCTTTGGAGAATTTGACATCGTGGAGAACACTGAGATCCAGCTGAGGCACGAGTGCCAGACCGCCCAAAGAGCAGCCACCTGCGTTTTCTCCACTTCCTTCCGCAACCGGAACCTTCATTTCTTGCAGGTGTTGCTAGTTGCTATTCTCCTATGTATAGTTGAATTCAAGCGCGAAAGTTAGACGAGAGTGAAACGTACATGCAAATTGATTGATGCTTATGATTGCCAATAGGAATTTGACGCCGAAGAGGCTGCCTCCTATGTGCTATCAGCATTCAATGATGCAGGACCCGTTGCTACTTCTTCGATTGTAGTCTTGCTCACGACTCGTGACATCTTGGAGCCCTTGGGTTTCCATTGAGATCGAGTAGTACACTGCCGATAACATTCATGAGGATGACGCAGCTTTTGGAAGATCTCAAATAATGGCGTCAGAGATTTCGACTCGGCCTCAGTTCGAGTTCGACCGGAGTCAGGCTGTTTCAGTAGGTCAAAGAATAAGCCGAGTACAGCGTCACTTTTATCAAGTGCTGTCTCCACACGTCGAATAAGAGTTTCATAGGCTCCGCTCTTGTCGCGAATCAGACCCTGGAGGCGTTCAAAGAGACCAAAATTATGTTCTTCCTCGCGTAGCAAGGCACACGACGGTGCATCGCTGTCATCGACCTCGTTTGCCTGACTTTCGCTAGGGGTATTTTCACTTTTAGAGTTCGCATCTTGTAGAGCGTCATTGTTGTCGCTTGTTATTGGACGTGGGGTGGAGGCAACAATCGAGCCTTCCAACAGTATTTCCGATCGCAAGTAGCGCTCGGCGACGAGTTCTTTGAGCCTTTCGTTCTCCAAGCTGTCAAACTTCATCAGCAACTCCAGAGGCGACACACCGTGCGCTGACATACTCGACAACTGCGTTAAGCTCGCGCCATGGTCTAGTAGTAGTTTGACGATGCTCAGATTTTCCATCTCGCAAGCCAAATGCAATGGTGTGAAGCCATCTCCAGAGCGCCGAACATTGGGGTGGACGTATTCGCCTGGGCTAGATACGAGCGCTTCTACCATCGCGAAGTCATCATACATGACGGCATAATGCAGTGCTGCTGCGTGCTTTCTCTTCGCAATGGAGCTAGAGGTGCTCGAATCTATCGCCGTCAAGCCACACTTGGATGTTCGAAGTGGCAAGTGCACGCGCATATTTGCCTGCTGGGTAATCAATCGCTTCACAATTTGGGGCGTCTGGTGAGCAGCACACGCCAGTGCAAGAAGTGGCAAGTCACTTCCTTCCGGGTCGAGCGAAATATTCGGCAGAGCTAACAATCGCAGTGCCATCGTGTCTTGGTTTGACTGCAGTGCGTAATGTAGAGCAGCGAATCTGCTTTCCATAGGCAAGAGGTATTTGTAGTGGTGTAATTGATGTGACTCTTTCTTGTGGGGATCGTTGATGACTTGGAGCTGATCGCGTAGAATACCATCGACATGCTGTCCGTCGACAAGAATGATATGGTATTTGCTGTCAATTGACCGGGAAGACACGAACGCTTGCTTGACTTCTTGGTCTTTGTCAACATATGCAACGTAAGCTCCACTCGGAATTACAGGCAAGCAGTCGATGAGAATGTGCTCGTGAACTGCGTTCACATTGAGAGCGGTAGATGGATCACCGGACCCACAGTTTTCCAAGAGCAAGTCGATAACAGGGAGGTTGTTATCATTTACATCGCTCTTCATTGCCAAGTGCAGGGCTGTCACCCCATTGCTAGCGCACGCGCTGATGTCAATTTTCCACTCGCTAAGCAAGTAGCGTAGTATGCAGGCTCGAGCTTGCCCATTGGCTTCAAACCACCTCTGCATGTCGTCGTCTAGGCACATCACCGACGAGAGCTGAACGTACGCTCCGCATACAAAATGCCATGGCAGAAACTTGCCTATAAAGGAGGGCGTGGTGAGAATTTGCTGAGCACTTGCAAGCTCCAGGACGATCGCTTGAGGTTCGATGACACTTTGCAGACCGCTTTCCAGAATATTTTCAATGGCAAGAGCTTGCTTCTCTGCAGCGGATTTGTGTTTACGTCGGTCTGAATGGACTCCAAGTGTGCACGGGTATTTCGTTGCTTGCTCCAATAGCAGTCGTGTTATCTCGATTGATTCACCATCGCTTCCATCGAGACTACCACAAAATCCTAGACAGGCGTAGTGCAAAGGGAGGTGCCCAAAGATACCCTGTACGTTTGGATTGGCTCCACGTTCCAAGAGAATCTTCGCGATACCCGTGAATCCGTACAGCAGCGCCAAGTGGAGAGGAGTTTGACCCAGTCGATTGCAACTATTCACATTAGCTGCGTGCACTTCGATCAAGTCAATCACTGCCCCTTGTAAGCGCCTTCGGTCTTCATAACAAGAGTAGTAGCGGAAGCACAAGTCCAGTCCGCGTAACTTGTGACGGACGATGGATTTGGACAGAAGAGCATGCAAAAGGAAGTCTCCATTTGCGTTCGATACATTGGCGTCTACACCTGCATCCAGGCACATATCGAGGAATTGCAGAGATCCTTCAATAGAGTCCAGTTGAATCCGAGAACTCATACTTGGCCCAATGTTTGACGTATCCGAACTAGTGTACGCCTTCGAGATCATGCTGCTCACGCGCGCTTTCAGCGGAGATGCCAGTGCGCAGTTCCATACTGTCAGATCTTGGCCGTCTTTAGTTATTGCGTTCACGTCAGCACGAGCGTCTAGCAGGTCGATGACCATTTCTTCGTTTCCAACGAGGAACGCAATCATCAAAGGCGTCACCCCTTCCGGTGAAGCAGTTTCAGAGCTAGCTCCCGCATTCAAGAGTGTCGAGACTAGCCTCGGAAGCGCGAGCTCTGAAGCGAGAAGCAGTGCACTGTATGATTCATAGCCAAAGCGATGAACATTAAACTTGTGATCGAGCAGCAATTGAGCCCATCGTGCTTGATAAGGTAAATCCAGATCAGCAGGAGGCTGTGCTATTAAAGTGGCTTCTGTGCTTGGTGGTTGATCTACATCGAGTTTTTCCCGGTACTTAGTTACAATATTCTCCTGCTTCATTTGAGCCAGAGTGATGAATCTCATCACCATTTCTTCAATGTTCTCCTCCATTAGCCTCACACGATCAAATACATCCCCCATTCCAACTGGTAGCCGTGCTCGGTCCATGAAGGCTAAGAGCAGCACTAGTGCGCCACAACTAAGGGCTGCATTGATGAAGCGATCACTTTCTCTAACCACGAGCTCTGGAATGGTCGGAGCAGCAGGAGGGGGAGGAGTGACAGCAGCGGCACCTTTCGTCGGGCTTTTAACAGTCTCAACTACAGGCTCAGGTGCTGGTGCTGGGGTATCCTTGTCAGGTTCCAAATCACTCGTCATCACGGCTATCGTTCGGACAGCAGCTTCGATCTCGATAAAAGAGGTTTTTGGTAACTGAAGAACGTCCAGAACCGGACTAAGTAATAGGATATGCTCCGATTGAGCACACATTTGGACTGACAGAGGCCACTCTCCAGCCGATTCAACCGGTGCTGTGGCATCCACTGGAGCTTGTGCTTGGAGTTTAGCCTTTGCCAGACTCAGTAGGACCTTGAGTCCACTTGGTGCAGTCATTAAGTTATTCAGAAGCCCCAGTAGGGTTACGCACACAGCAGGGTTCACTGCAGTGTACTTAGAGACCAGTTCGGGCACCTGCATACCTTTCTCTAAGATGGCCAACATCACCGCCTCACCTATCGCAGGCGATTTGGCTGGATCTGTCGCCAATTTTTTCTTGCTACCTGCTGAAGAAGCCGAAATCCCTGTCTTTCCAGTCGAGGCATGCTCCGATTCCAACTTGGAAGCAATGAGTTCGCTGAAATCCGTTGTGATAGATCCATTACTTGTCGTATTCCACTTGAGAAAAGCTTCAGTCAATGCTGCGAGAGCATCGGCAACCGACAGATAAATGTCTAAATCGTGACATGCATCCGTCAGCGGATTAGGAGCGAAAGCTGTTTGTTCGCTGTACTCATCAATCCACTCCAGCCGGCAAGTACTGTTAACTGGCTCATCCTTATTCTTGCTTTCATCGTGTTCATCAGGTTTATCTTCACGTTTAGACGGATCGTCTTCGTCCAGAGGTTGCGACAGAAATGTTGAGTTCATGGCAGCTTCGACCGGTTCCGATTCTTGACGAAGGAAAGTAAAGAAGGGCGTAGACGGATCGAAATGGGCACTTCCGCAAAGCTACGAATGTTTGAACAATACTAGTTAGTACGAGCTGAACCCAAACAGCACAACCAGAAATGGACGTACCTCTAGGGCAGCTGAATTCTGCAGTACAATCGCGCGGATACACTTCGCCAAGAAAGCGAAGCGCAGTTCTTCACTTGATGGAGTATCAGCTAAAATCTGAAGAAAGAGCGAGATAGCGCGATCACCCAACGCGTTGGCATTTCCAGGCAAGTCAATCAATGCTGCAATCCATCGGAGATGACGAAAGATTAAAGGATTGTTGGTTGTTGAGTGGCTGGTTTCCAACAGTGCCAATACCGCATCGACCGCTACGAGGGGAGGCCTATCTCCATTTGAGTGGGACGACTCAGGCAAGTCATTGTCAGCCCTGCTCGGTTCCGCGTAGCCAGTTGCTACTGCACAAAGGATGTTTGGATCAATTCGTTTGGCTGAGCTGTGTTCAACATCCGCTGGTTGCTGCTGCTCGTTCTCGTTTTCATCAGCGCCATTGCTATACTGCTCGGAAGCACCTCTGTAAAGGAATTCGGGGGTGTCACTTACGTACACGCATAAATGAAGAAGCTTGTCGGCGACTTGGTAAAGATTGTCTGTCTCTTTTACCTTGAAGCAGTCTAGTAGCACTGGTAGAATCCCCTTAGATTTTGCGTGCGCCTTGCATCGCTCGCTATGCTCCACCAAACGACCAACGCTGGAGATGATTGCAATGCAACGGCCAACACTAAACGGCAGCAATGATGCCAACGCTGCGGCGTTAGCTGCTGCTGCATTAGCGGCAGCTGCAGCAGCTGCTGCAGCACCGCCAGTGGTTCGTGGAGATTCTGTGGGGACTGGAACAGGATTTAGAGCGCTTGCAATGTCGTATCGTAGTATGGCAACTGCTGCATCGATGAAATCCATGAACAGACTGTGGTCTTCAGCAACGTAGGTGTTTGCAGCCAGCTGCTCCTTTGCGAGAGTCATTCGTGCGAAAACTTGACAAATCACTTCGATGTTGGAGCATAACATTGGAGCGTCTTTAGAGGACAAGGGACTCGAATCCATTCCACTAACAGGAACAACTGTAGCCGTCTTCGAAATCATTAGCTGGGCTTCCTGGATCGCGTCCCGCAGAAATTTAGCTGCACCATTCGCTTTTAAGTAGTCTCGTCCAAATTCTTTCCAATAGATGGACAGCACAGCAAGAATTAGCGTACATCGAACAATACCACGGTATCTGTCCAAAATAATTAACTTACCCAATTGAGAAAAGCTTTCCAGAATATCAAGCGCTGGCCGGTGATATCGCCGCTCCGGATGAACCACGAACTCCAATGAGCGAGAAACACCCTTCTCCGCCTCAAATTTGCCCAGAAACTCCTCGTTGGGAGAGCTTTTCATCAGCGAACAAAGACACGAGAGTGCGGCGAACTGCAACTCGGCGTTGTCTGCCCCCAAACAGTTGAGTATCGCTGAGCAAGGAGACCCGACGGACTGGAACTGGAGCAACGTCGGGTTGGGCTCATTTGCCGACGTAGATAGTGCCACGCTGGCATGAAGAAGAAGGTCATACACTTCGATTGCTTTGATCTGTGAAAGAATACCACGGTCAGTATCACTCGCAGAATAGATGAACCTACCGACTTTAACATACTCGAATCTCTGGAGACTGTGTGCCCAGGTTGAAGAGGTTGATAAACGGCTCTCCTGCTTTCCACGCTGACTCAGCACTCACACTACGTTCGAGAATAAAGCCCGCTGGAATACAAACAGTTCTCGTCAGGTTGGAGCATCTAACATATCTCGAAGCGAAGCTACACTAAAGATACCGTTCATTTCCGGATGGATGACTTCAGCTTCAGGATCGCTGCTCTCTGTAGCAACCGTCGGTGAAAGCAGTATGTGCAGCACATTCAGCGTCTCCATGACTAATTCCGGGGTCTGGGTGAAGGAGATTGCCATATCCAACAGGAATTAGTCCGCTCACTTAATCAACAAAACTATACTACCTCCACGCACTTTGGTTCTGGACAGGAACCCCATGAGCAGTGGCAGTATCTCCGTCTGCTCACGGAAGAATCGCTCGTCCTGGGCACAGAAGCGCACTCCGTCGACTTTCTTGCCGACATCTTTGAGCTTGAAGCTCTTGGTCTGCTTCTTCCACAGAGCTGCGCGCTTCTTGGCGGCATCCCGGTTCTTGGCGGTGCTCGAGTCCGGTCGACCGCCTGAGGAGGCAGCACTGCTCTCTTCGCCCATCGTATTGCCAACGCCCCTGGAATGATCCGTCGCGTCCGCCCGACCGAAATCGACTAACCTTGGGGACTGCGTCCTTTCAAGGTAACGACGATGACCACCATACAACCCTGCACATGCATCGCAGCGTCGCTGGAGTGTTCGTTCATCACGCACTCACGTGTGCACTGCAGTGCACGATAAGCGATAAAACATTCTAGAGATCCATCTGGGACCAACCTGCACGTGTTTCGAAATCGGATCTGCCAGCATCATCGACCCCACCACAAAGTTCACCCCCGGGCGTGTGCGGTTGTCGAACACGATCGAATCGCGCAGTTCATGGCCACTAACTCGCTAGAGCCTACGTGGCGGTCTCCTTGGCTTATGGGGCAGGCAGCATCTATCGCTTCCAGTTTTGCACTCCGTACTGCATGATCTCGTTTTTCCTTTCGTGATCTCGAATCCTTCAGGAGTGGATGTGCTCAGGATTTACAGCAGTGACGGCGAATAAGCTTCGTTCGCGCAGCGAGATCCCGAGAAGCGCCTCCCTTTCGTGTGCACATTCGAGAGCATTAGTTCACACCAGGACTTCAACGGGCACTCCGCAAAGAGAAGGCGCTGGCATTACGGCGTTGTTGAGAAATGTGCATGTCGGTGGACATCATCGACGGAGTGGCGGAATGGCCAAGACGCGTGGAGAACATCTCCTGGTCCTTCAGCTGCCGACGTAGGTTAGGACCAGCAAATCGTGACAGTTTCCCCGAGAAACTTTGGGGCGATCCGGATCTGTTTAACACATCCTCGAGATCGTGTAGGCCATCGAGAAAGTGTATGCTCGCGACTTCCAGGACATGGACGTCGCTATAATAGTGCCGCAGCCATTTTGCATGTTATGCCGATACCAGCGTGGCGCCGACATTGCAGCGTAGCATTCGTCGACGAGTCTTGGATACTTTTCAGTCGAATCATACACATTGGTCACATACACGCTGTTAGTAAAGTCTCCAACTCGAAATGAACTCCTTGTGCTAACAGTGTTAGCCTAACGCTTCGTTTGGAGACTTGGCGAAAGATGTGCACAAGCATATGCAACCTGCGGGTTTCGTGGCGTATGGTGGGTTCGGATGCCTATCCGCCTCCAAAATGGACGTTCTGGTCCGGCTTGAGCAAACTGCGACTTTCGATTGACACGATCTCGCGTCGGCTGCAATGTGTTGTAGCAACCGGATATCTCACTCGTTGGTCCCCGCTGAGCCTGGCACATCCGTCGTTCATTGACAGATTACCCGAACGATTGACACATTCCATCCTTTTTGAGTGTGAGTTCACATCACCATGGCGAGTTCTAAAGTCGCTAAGCGCTCTGCGTCGGCCCCGCTGTCGCGACAATTGACGGCATCATCCTCGATGTCGAGCTACAACGGCGAGGGCGTACCTCTGTCAGCAGGGAGACCAGAGTACTTGGAGCTGTCGTCTCAAGTGAAGAACGGGCTGTCGAGGCAGATTTCGGCGGCGGTCGACGATGTCCTGGACAGCATGATGCACGAAGGCACCGAGGACAACCACTGGCGGGGCAAGATGCGTAAGGATGGCATTGTTTACTACGAGGACAGGGAGAGCGTGACCAAGGAGCAGACGAGGTTTTGCTGCGTGGATGCCACGGACGCGTCTGTCGAGGAAGTGATCAATTTGTTTGTGGTGTCCGACACGGACATGCTGCTGCAACGGTGCCGCATCATGTACGACAACATCATGGACGCCAGAGTTCTCAACGTGCTGGGGCACCCGTCGGAAGAGCATCCGATGCGTTCGTCCTACGTTCGCTACACCGCGTTTAAGGCCCGAACACTGCAGCGCAACCACCGCGACATGTGCGTCGTGGTGGCGACGGATGTCATTCATTACCCGGACGGCTCGACAGTGGGCTACTGCGTCTGGGACTCGCTTAATTTGCGCGATATCTCCGACTTTGACGTGCCGCAGGGTTTCATCCGCACGCGCATGTTCCGTTCAGGCTACTTCGTGCAAAATTCCGGAGAACTCGACGCGCTAACGAAGGTGGCGTACATCGTAGGCATCGAAGCAGGCGGGCTCGCGCCGCGGCTGACGACTCGGTATTACATGCCAAAGTTCGGGGCCGTGCTCAGCCGAGTCATTTCGCACCTTCGTCGGCGACAGCTCGACCCCACAACGTTCGTGCCGCAGTCCGAGTGGACCGACAAGCGGACGGCGCAGATCTGCGAGTGCTGCAGCAAACACTTCGGCGCCGTCAAGCTGCTGGACACCAGGCGCTACAACTGCGTGATGTGTGGCGACGCAATCTGCCACGCCTGCCATCACGTAGAGGAAGTCGAAGTACCTGGCGCTAGGAACACTATGGTGGGCGTTTGTGTCGGCTGCAAAACAGCTAGTCGCTCCAAGACCTCCCGGCTGTCGCGGCTTTCGAGTTGGGGCACCAGCTTCTCGTCGGACTCGACCGAGTCGTCGACCAGGTCCCTGCCAGTCTGAACATTGTTCAGGCCAGCCAAATTCTATGAAAATTTTGGTCGTGATGAGGTCTGAAGGCCAACACGACGACGGTATTAACTACGCCCGCCAATTTCGGAGTCGCTGGTGTCGTTGGGAACCACAGCATTCGTGTCGGCGAAACAGAATTCATGTGCGAAATAAACACATTTGCTCGTCGTTCATGAGCTCGCCGAAGTTTGGCAAAATAAATTCCATGATAACTGCGCGACGTCGAACCAAAACCAATCTAGGTCGACCACAGTATACTTAGTGTATGTACTGTACAAGTGTGCGCAGTATCGAAAGCGTATCTCGGGCAAATGCATTCGTTAACTCGCCATCTCTTCTATGAATTCGTGTCAACTACTATAAGAGAAAGCTGACTGACACGGTGAAGATTCTTGCTTATTTGCTGGGTTGGCAGCACACTTTGGGGAATTCTACGACGCTACATATTAAATTAGCATCGCTTGTATAATACATGTACCTCAACTGTGGCTGATCGTTCCTTCTTCAACGATGACAATCATCTGCATCGAAAGTGCCTGCAGGTGTTTCCAACGACTTTTCAAAAAAAAAATCGCGCGTGAACACCAAGCAAACCATGACGAGCGATACGAAGTTTTCGTGGCCTTCTAGAGATACATCTGGCTCCGAGTTGCTCGTGTTCCACATTGCCGTCTTCATCGGACACGACAGCCCCCAACGCACCAGGAGAGGACGCCAACCGCGCCCAAGCAAAGTTAACCCACGCCGTACAACTCCTGCACATGTGAGCGTGATGTTGTCGAATGTTCGCGAAATCAAAACCGTGGTGTCGTCGCTCTCCAATGCAGGCGGTATAAACGATTGTTGCCGTTTAGTTGGATAAGCAGCAAGTGTGATATCGGGGTGTACTGCTTTGCGGGTCTTTCGTTGGGAAGTCCCAATAACTTCGGGATCACGAAGTCCAGGATGACTAATTTACAGTTAAGATAAGCTCTCGCAACTTGCGGTGCGAGTTGCACCGAACTGATCGAAAAGACCCCTAGACTAGGGGGTCGCGCGGCGAGATGCCCTCATCTCATGAGCCCCGAAAAAAGAGTGAGAAATTCGTGTGTACAGCCCCCCCCCTCCCCAAAAGCAAGTTCAACGGGGTCACCATTGAGAGCCGGCTGTGAGTGTTGAGAACCCGATGCATGTGCCATCGCCTTGCGGCTCACAAAGCATTTCTTTGCGAGATGAACTTGAGGCCCGACAAATCGCCGCTGATCTCCTCCTCGAAAACAGGCGCAGTTTTCACCAGCAGATCCGTATCGCGATCGTGGACAGGACGCAATGCATGCTCACCGCACGTCGTGTGATGCCTGCGTCGTCGACCGTGCACGCACTGCACGTGGAGCTTATCCTTTGTCAATTGCTTGAAGAAACCGACTTAAAGGGGCAACTGTAAGTGTACGGGTAGCTTACCTCATATCTGCGCATGCGTCAAGCTTTAGCTCGGGCCGACCAGGTCAAGTAGAAGCTCTGGAGCGCGTGGATGGTTGTCATCTATCCTATTTACATGTACTGTACCGCCGTTCGGAGCGCACCCACGTTCCCACTGCAATGCCCTCTTCTCTTCCTGCGACGCGCCTGCTGTTGCTTCAGCTTCTACGGAGTTGCAAGCGCATCCCGAGCATCAAAATGCTTGAGACCGTTGAGATTCCTGGCGACGGATGCTGGCGAAAGATGCGTAGCATGTGCAACCTACTGTCTATCGCCCCGTCCGTCGATAGCACGGACCTTATGGTCTGGCTCGCCCAAACGCAGACAGCGACACTCGATTGACACAGTTCCACCAAGCGCATCTGCACTGCTTTCGTATCGTGCGTTGCCATTGTGCAAGTTCCGCCGCCGTGTTGCAGGCGGACAAGTCGCTCATTGACAGATTGGACAGTCCATTGACACATTGCCACGCTCGACTAAGCGGGATAAGTACAATGGCGAATTCCAGAGTCACCAAGCGCTCCGCTTCCGCCCCGCTTGCTCGACGCCTTAAGACTGCATCCTCCTCGATGTCGAGCTACAACGGCGAGGGCGTACCTCTGTCAGCAGGGAGGCCAGAGTACCTCGAGTTGTCGGCCGAAGTGAAGGACTTGCTGTCCAAGCAGATCTCGGGCGCGGTGGAAAACGTGCTGGACAGCATGATGCACGAAGGCACCGAGGACGCCCACTGGCGCGGCAAGATGAGCAAGGACGACATCGTCTACTACGAGGACAAAGAGAGCGTGACCAAGGGGCAGTCGCGCTTTTGCTGCGTGGGCGCCACGGACGCCTCGGTCGAGGACGTCATCAATTTGTTTGTGGTGTCCGACACGGACATGCTGCTGCAACGGTGTCGCATCATGTACGACAACATTATGGACGCTCGGGTCTTGAGCGTGTTGGAGCTTCCGTCGGAAGAGCGTCCGATGCGCTCGTCGTACGTCCGGTACACGGCGTTCAAGACGCCTGTGCTGCTACGCAACCATCGAGATATGTGCGTGGTGGTGGCAACGGATGTCATCCAGTGCCCGGACGGCTCGACGGTGGGCTACTGCGTCTGGGACTCGCTCAACCTGCCCGAGATATCCGAGTTCGACGTGCCGCAGGGCTTCATTCGCAGCCGCATGTTCCGGTCGGGATACTTCGTGCAGAATTCAGGAGAGCCCAACGCTCAGACGAAGGTGGCGTACATTGTGGGCATTGAAGCGGGCGGCTTCGCCCCGCGGTTGGCTGCGCGCTACGTCATGCCGCGCTTCGGTGCCGTGCTCAAACGTGTCGTCTCGCACCTCCGCCGTCGACAGCTGGACCCGTCAACGTTCGTATCGCAGTCCGAGTGGACAGACAAGCGAGCAGCTCAAACCTGCGAGTGCTGCAGCAAGCACTTCGGCGCCGTGAAGCTGCTGGACAATCGAAGATACAACTGCGTCGTGTGTGGCGACGCCATTTGCCATGCTTGTCACCACGTCGAGGAAGTCGAAGTTCCGGGTGCTAGGAACATGGCGGTCGGGGTCTGCGTCGCCTGCAATACTGCCAGCCGCAAACAATCTCGACTCTCGCGCTGGTCGCGTTGGGGCTCTAGCAGCTTCTCGACCGACTCAACTGAGTCGTCGACGAGGTCTCTGCCTGCGTAGTGTTGTGTGGACTTGTGTAGTCCAGTCCTTATTCTATGAAGGCGCGTGCGCAGCACTTGATCGGACGTAACTCTGGTTGCGATGCCTTGTCATGTATTTCCTGAATCTGTACATGAATCCGAGAAAATAATGCATCCTCGTTGAAGAGCTCTAGTTAGTGTTCACTCCATCCCATGTGGCTCACTAAAGATAGTGTTAGACTGTTCATGAAGGGAGAGAAACGGAGCATTGAGGTCTTCGGTGGGTAGAAGCATACTCGATAAGCACACGCAGTGTGCAACGTCAGCGCTTTTGGCCCATAACATGTACAGGACTGCGCTTCGGGGAATATACGGAGGCAGCACCCACCCCAAGACGAAAAGCCAAGCGATTGTATCACCGGTTGTGAACGATATGGAGGTCTTTGACGATGGAGACTTGTCCAGGGGCGAAGAAGGCGACGGCTTCGGCCCTCGGGCGCACGCATCTCTGCGTCGCAACTCGAACAATGGGATCGAGCACGGCGCCGCTGTGGCGTTGAAAATCCACGACGTTCACGAAGACTCGGAGTACCAACTCCAGCGCAAGAGTGCGAGCGTCTCAGGCGACGTTGGGATGCTTAGTCGACTTGGTATGGGGCAGCTCTTCGGCGGCAGCTCGAACCAGGAGCAGGACGCGTTTGTCGGCGCCCAAGCTGGGCAGAAGTACACTGTGCTTGGACAGAAACACCAGTGGCGAAAGCATCGCGCTAGTCGATCGCGACAACTCCAGACCATTTCACCGGTCGATGATGATGCCCGACCAGTTCGTGTTCAAGGTGACACGTACAGTTCCGGGCGTGGCAGCGCCAACCCGAGCTCGACTCCATCATATTATGAGAGCCGCGCCTCGCGAGGCCCTACGTCAACGGCGTCATTTAGAGAGGGGACCACTTCGATGCAGTCCGACAGCTTTGGCCGAGGCAGCGACTTATCTCAAGGCCGCTCACACGCCAGCAGCAATGAAAGCACCGGCACGGTGGAAGACGCCGAGCGGTTCGTGGTCACTCGTCAGAGGAAGTCCACGTACTCGGCCAAGTTGCATCTACACGGCCAGAAGCCGCTTTATCTCGGTCGCTACAAGAACGAAGCAGCCGCGCTCGCTGCTTGTGAAAGTGCCTACAGCGTCATTTCGACACCACGCAAGTGAATGCTAACTGAGGCAGACACGTAGGCGACGAGAAGGCCATAAGTATTCACCACAACGACTGCGAACGTAAAATATATCACACACGTGAGGACATTCATGAGTTCGTGCAAATGTTGCAGTGCAGTTGTTGCAGCTCCTCGTACGTTACTTACCACGGCGAGACCAGAGCGATCGGATCCATCGTGGTATCCGATCGGTCAAGAGGTGGGACCTCAGCATCACTCTGACTCATCGACGATCCTTGTCAATCTCTTCACCTTGCGTCTGGTGCCCGGTAATGCAGTGCCATCCTGGTCATTCAATCTCTAGTCGTCGGTCAGTTCGCAATTCACCAGGTCTGCACCACTTGCCTCCGACTTGGACTCCTTCTTACTCGAACAGCTCGAGTATCCTGCGGCATAATGAAGCTCGGCCGAATCGCTGCATCGCTCGCCCTCGGCTTCGTGAGCCTGACGTCTTCGGGTCCCGAGATGACAGCGCAAGCCGCGACGTGCACTGCGTCGGCGCTGTCTATCCTCCCGTCGACATACAACCTCGACGTCTGTGTGAGCAACAACCTCTACTCGGTTCTCCTGGCACTCTCAGCCTCGTCAAGCACCTGCACGCTCACGGAACTTCTCGCCTTGGAGTCGAACACCCAACTACTGAACGTTGTGACGCTGGTTGAAGACATCGTCGCGTCTCCGAGCAGCATGTCGAACCTCGTGTACTCGTACATGGTGGGCACTTCCTCTTCCGACATGGATGCCTTCTGCACGACGCTGAACACGGTCATCTCGCCGTGCCTGCTGGGTCTGCTGCCAACGCTGCTGCCGGTGTTCCAGAAAGACCTGACCTGTTGCTCCGAGGTGAGCGACTTGATCGACCTGGTCGACTTCTTTGTGCCGCCCAATGTGACCACCAATTCGTTCATTTTGAACGAACTAGTCAACGGCGTCAACCAGTTTTTCTGCTCGAGCATCGGCGACACCACCTGCGGCTACAACATGTTCTCACAGATGACGTCGACCTACACGTCGTCCGAGTTCACGCTACTTGAATCCGTGGTGATGCCGTTCGTGACTATCTCCTCGGACGAAGTGTGTACCGCCATGAAGGGCGAGGTGTACACGGATACGGCATCGCTAACTTCCGCAACGACCATCGACTACTCGTGTTGCATCGACCACATGCGCCCACTGATCGAATCGATCCAAAGCGGTTTCGAGTACTTCTTTGACGACACCACGGTTGACATCCTGAATGGCATGATCGATTTCTCTGCTAGTGGCGGCAAGTTCGTCGACTCAATTCCCGGAATGGAGTCCTGCACCTTCACCGACACGTGCTCGGACCCGTCGTACCTCATTGCCCAGCAGACAGCAACGCGCACACCCGGCACCAACGATCCTGGCAAAAACGACATTGAAGACATCACTTGTACAATGGTGGACAAGTGCAATTCCGCCGGAACGGTCTGTAGTAGCGTTTGCGAAAAAGGAACGGCATCGGTCTCGTCCTGGCTCAACCAAACCCTCGCCTACCAGCGCAACCTGGCCTTCAGTGGCAAGTTGTGCTACTCGCAGATCCCCTCGACACACAACAGCGCCATCACGCTGGCGGACGGCTACGGAAATCGCGACCAGCTTTTCAACGCGAACCTGAACTCGGACAAGTCGTATTCGTATCTCAAGACGAACAACCACGTGCTGAGTCTGACGGACCAACTTGGTATCGGCATGCGGTGGATCGAAATCGATACGCACTACTTCCTGGACGATTTCCACACAGGCCACTGTGGTAACCTTGGTTCAAGCTCGGTCACGACGTTCTTCGATGCGTTCGACTCTCAGTTGTCAAAGTACGGCACGATTCTCTGGGGTCCTGAACTCCTCGGCTGCTTTCCTTCGGTGTCGGGTATCAAAACAACCGACGAAGTCACTACGCGCAGCTCAATGCAGGAAGTGATGGATTGGCTGGAGGAGAACCCGACCGAGTTTGTGGTAGTCTACATGGACACAGGCTCGGACATTTCCCGTTTGGATAAATACGACGACTTGAACACGCTGCTCACTGACATTTTCGGCGATCTTATTGTGCCGCAGTCAGTTCTCAAGTCGTTGGCATCCGATTCGTGGACTGGAGGTAGTGTCAACGACTTCGTGGACGCTGGGTATCGGGTCCTGCTCCTTGCGAATGCTGACACTGGACTTGCATACAGCTTGTACGACTTCTGTGGAGGCCACGAAGTCCTCTCAACCGACTACATTGACACCCTGCCTGACAGCTCGCGCAAAATCGACGGTCTGGAGATTTATGGCAACGACTATTTCCTGCGTTCGTACCAGGCAGAGCTGCGCTACATCTCGCTGTCGGACGAAGGAGTGCTGACGGAAGACTTCGAGACGTTCCTGAACTCGAGCAACATCGGCAACTTCGTGCGTTGGAACATGAACCTTGTAGCCACAGACATGGTCGACGGCGCTAAGATGAGTGCCCAGGCGTGGTCATGGGCTGAGAACGAGCCCATGACCACCACTTCAGGAGCTTACGTGCTCATGAACACTAGCGGCCGCTGGGTTGCTAGCACCACTGCCACCAAGACGTACAAGGCGTGCTGGAGCAGCTCCAGCTTGGCGTGGTCGATTATTGCTTATGCTAGTTCTTGTGCGAGCGGGTATACGTTCTCCGCACCGGCCGATCCGTACCAGAACTACCTGCTCAAAACGGCCATATCGACCAATGGTATCACTACCACATCCGTTGTGATTAACGCTATCCTCTCATAAGCAGCAAAAGGAAGTAGCGAGGTGGTTCCCTATGTAACGAGACAATTTCGTGAAAAGCAAACCTGTTGGCTTACCTAATTGTGTCGTTCGTCTTTTGACCACGATCAGGAGCATGAGGATTGGTAGGAGAAACTGTCTGGACGCATTGTGGAGGTGCGTAGTGAGCGATCTACTCCCATAGTTCATCAGCATTGGCATCGTAGTAGCCATCGTCGTCCTCATTATAGTAGTCATCATAGTCGCCGTAACCTCCGTAGTCATCGAAGTAGTCCGCTGGCAGCTCGTAGTCTATTGGCAGTGAGTCCGGATCGAGTAATTCAGGGTGCCTTAACTCAACCGGCAATCGACTGCGCCCTTGTTCAGACATGGACATCTCGTCGCCACGATTCACAAAAGTAATCTCGCGGTTGTTCTCCTCATCGTCCCATCCATACCACATACTAGGCTCCGCATTCGACGTGTAGACTCCCAGCTCGATGATGCTTCTGAAAGTGGAGCCACGGCGCCCAGAGGTTGTGATGCGAAAGCGCAGGTTCGGGTGCATCTTTTCACATTCTTCACCAAGGGCTCCAAACCACGAAGGTACTGCTGACTCCAAACTGGATCCACAGAGTCAAAGGTGGAGTTCACCAAGCGAAGCACAAACTTGCGTCGCTCCCACGAAAGCTCGGCCGGTGTCCAAGCTTCTAACTGCATCAGCAACTCCGAAAGAACGTTGTAAAACGCTAAACGAGAGTCATTGGGATGTCCGCCGACACTGATTTGGAACGTCCGAAGTCCTGCGAACTCGTCAGATAGATTTTGAGAAACTCAAAGACGCCGTTGCCAGAGCAGTTTATGCTGCGGAGCTCCATCATGGTTAGATACTTCAGTTGCGCAAGAGCGACTAGACCTCGGTCCGTAAACGTGCGAATTGGCGTGATGTTGCCGTTCATTCTCTCTGCGACTTCCCAGATTGAAAACTTGGTCAATAGCGGGCAGTGCTTCGCTATCGTCTCGCAGAATTGGTCGCCAAAGATGTCGATGTTCAGCACCTCTTCACCCGGAAACTCATCAATCTCGTCCTCTCCAAAGTCATCGTACCCCATCTCGTCCCCGTCAACTGGATGATACAGTTCGATTTCCAGCTCCTCTAACGCAGGACAGCCCTTCAACGCGCTGCTCGGATCCGTTGCCTTATATCCGTACCCTGGTCGCTCTGGTCGACGCGAAAAGTCCTCGTCGAGAGGTTCTCCAGCAGCTTCAGCCAACGAATCGAAGTATTCCTCCCAATCCCACAACATATTGACCCCGAAAGTGAGCTTCGTCAGCCGGGGCTTCACATGTTCCCCGAACACCCTGAAAACGGGTCTGCAAAAGGAGCCACGATCCAATGGAACTCGCGCAACTGCGTGCACTTAGCGTTAAACTCTTCCCACTGCTCCACCGTGATCAGCCAGTCGTCGCGGCTCGTCAACTTATCCAGTTCACACAGCGTCGCCTTGTACCCATCCACGTACTCCACTCCCGGACAGAACTTCACCAAATTGTCGAGCAACTCCTTGCAAGACTGGAACCGATTTCGTTCATTCAGTGCCGGGACCTTCAGTTGTCTCAATCCTCTGCTGATCCCGCTCGAGTACCAAACTTCCATCGCAGCAAAGAGTGCAGCGAAAATTGAGTCGAAGTCCACATTTCCTTGCAGCGTTTCGTCCACACCGCATAACACCACTGACTCAATATTTTTGCAGTATTTTGCTGCACTTTGCAAAATCGCCCCCACGTGTCCACTAAGCAATTGGACACCGGACAGATCCAGTCGCTGTAGTGCTGGGAGACCAGCGAACAGCACGTCCCAATTGATCTTTAAGTCTTTATGGGTCCAGGAGCGCAAAACCCCAGTGCGCAAAAATTGGCCCCCACCCCCACGTGGCGGAGCGTCGCCAATTTGGACATATAGGTCCACAACTTTTGGTCCTCTTTGAGAAATACGACGACGTATTTCCATCGACTCGGAGCGAGAGCCCGACGAATAAATGAGACTGAGTCTGGACGACTGGAAGCGAGCCACGAAGTCTTGGATGAGGCTGTTCCAGTACCTGCAGACCAGCGCGAGCGGCTTGAGATTGTCCACAGGAAGCTTGCGCCTATTCGGGACAAGGTCTTCGCTGTAGTCATGGACGGCGAACGCCACGATGGACGAGAAGAGCGGCGCAGGAAGACGCTCCATTTTTTGGTCGGTCTCTTTTGAGACCAAAGCCGAATGTGGGATTTGATTGTGGCTACATCTATTGTAGCCATCTTCAAATTATGGCTACACTTTGTTTGATGGCTACATCTCAATGTCGTCGCTGTCGTCCTCGAGGTACTCGGAGTCGATATCACTTTCCCCTTCGCCGTCGTAGAAATCGCCCTCCAGATACCAGTATCCGTCGTCGTAGCCAGAGACGTCGCTGAAATTGTCTTCGGCACTTCTGTCTTCGGGGAGTAGGTCTTCGCGATCCACGATCGTAATCCCATCGTTTGTGGCCTCTTGCTCCCAGTCTTCCCAACAGCAGTAAATTTCACGCTGCATGTGCACGGAATACAGTCCGAACTCGGCGACCCTCGAAAAACTAACACCGCTACGATTCATCGTAACAACGTGCTGACGCAAGCAAGGGTGGGCATCTTTGACACGGTTCATCAGTGTTTCCAAGTCGCGAAAATATGCCTCACTCCAGGCAGGTTCGACTGAAAAGCGAGAGTTGTAACTCCAGTTTTCAAGGCGCAGTGCAAACTTCTGTCGGCTACACGGCAGGTCCGAGGCTTCGGCAAGCTGCACTAACAGCTCCTTGACGATATCGTAGAATGCGAGTCTTGATTCGACTGGGCTCCCACCAACTGTGATTTCAAATGTTCGGGTTCCAGTAAATTCATTCGATTGAGCATTCAGAAACTCGAACACGCCTTTACCCGTACAGTTGATGCTGCGTAGCTCCAAGGACCGAAGAAACTTGAGCTTGGTGAGCGCCATGAGCCCTCGATCCGTGAACGTCACAATTGGTTTCAGCTCCTTCCTGTTGAAATACTCACCCCTCTCCGTTATCACAAAGTGAGTGACAAACGGACACTGCGAGGCCAGCGTCTCGCAAAAGTGGTCGTCAAAAATATTTTGGTTCACCATTTCCTCCTCGGGGAATTCCTGTACATCGCCCATGTCTGGGGGAATGTACATTTCACGATCCACAGCATGGTATAGCTTGACAATCAGCTCATTCAGCTTAGGGCATCCCTTCAGTGCCGCTCCAGGGTCGGTTGCAAGGAACCCGTAACCAGGGCGTTCACAGTAGTACTCCTCTTCCCAGTTGTTACTAGGGAGTGCCCCAGCAGCCCTGCTCGTGTCATGGAAATACCATCGCCAGTTCCAATACATGTTTACCCCAAACGTGAGCTTCGTCAGCTGGAGTTTGACATGCTCGCCAAAAACACGAAAGTATGGGTCCCCAAATAGAGTAGCAACCCAGTCGAACTCGCGCAAATTCCGACACGTAGCATTAAGTTTCTCCCAGTCTTCCAACGTCAGCAGCCACGTCTCCTTGCACGTTAGACTATCAAAGGTCGACAGCGATACCTTGTACCCGTCGAGTTGTTCTACCAAAGGACAAAACTTCATCACATTCTCGAAAAACTCCTTGCTAGCGCGGAATTTACCCAACCTGCTCCTCGTCGGGACTGTTAAATGTCTCAACCCCCCACAGTTCCCTTGCTCTTTCCACTGCTTTAAGGCTTCGTACAACTTCAGCAAGAGTGCTTGGATTTTGTCGTCGTTCTGCAAATATTGCTCATACGGCAGCACCAATTTGTCCAAATTGAGACAAAATGTAGCTGCTGCTTCAATTGCAGCACTAACATGGCAGCTCTCCAGTCTCATGGCACTGAGGTCCAGGGTCTTGAGCTTCTTCAAGGGTGCGAAGATCCTCGGCCAATCGATGGTGACAGTCTCCACGTTGCGGAGACCAGGCTCTATGCTAAAATAACGACTAAAGCGGTCAAATGTGCCCATGGTCACATGAAGTTCTGTGATTTGGTCCCCTCCATCCGTTGCTTTCTGGTACAACTGCTGGAGCTCTTGGTCCGATGCCGTCTCAAATTTGAGGATTAGTGTCGAGTCCCGATATTGCCGGACTATTTCGCACATCGGTGCCACCCACGCCTTGGACACATGTTTGAGTCCCTTGAGGACGAATGTGACGCCATTACGTCGATCGACGGGGAGGTTCTCGACGTAGCCCGGCACGGCGAACGCCAAGATACTCTGCAGCAACGGCAGCGGCACCGTTGGCAGCGCCTCCATGTGGACGAAGTGATTTTGATACCACGCAGTTTTGGTCCTAGCGCAAATCCCAATTTTTGCGCACTTCAACTCCGTTTAAAAATAAATTAACGCAACTACGTTCGTTTCCTACCTAAGAGATGAAAGCAGCGCTACCAACACCAAATACTCTTCACCTCTTAAATTATCGACATTGGTAGCCTCTGGAACTTATCGGCATCACCCGAGTTTGAACACGATTGTTTGTTTTCCGAAATAAAATCGGGCAAACTTTCAAACTTCAGCACTAGTCACAGCTCTCCACGACAAAAGCTGCGTTACTTTCCTCGATGTCCCAGCCATAGGATGAGCTAGGCGTGGCAGACCGTGTTCAAATCCCGAGCTCGCGGATACTCTCAAATTCTGCAGTGGCGCGCTTCCTCGTGCGCACAACCCGAAGCGTCAACGACTTGTGCTTATTCGTACCTTTCGCCATCATGCTCTTCAGCACACTGATGTAACTTTCACCCCACACAGAATCCATCACGGCGTCGCCTGAGTTACTTACTTGTTTTGGTGGGTGTATCTCAGTTCGTGAAGGTTTGCATCGGCTAGCATCCTCAGCAGCTCCTGAAGGAACACGTAAAAGTCCATTGACAAATCCCGGGTATTCTCCGCCACAGCAAGCTCTAATGTCCGTTGCACCAAAAACTCGTCGGATAAACTATTCAGGAACTGAAATAATCCTTTAGCACTACAGTTGATCGGGCGCAAGTGTGAAGTCTTCAGAAATTTGAGCTTCGCCAGGAAGCCAAGACCAGCACCGGTGAATGTCTGGATAGGATACCGGGCTTGACAAACTTCCGTAGCGACCTCCTTAATAGCAATACACTTCATCATTGGACAATACGTGGCCAGTGTTTCGCAGAAGCGGTCATCAAATGCGTCCAGATTTACAACCTCGTCGCGAGGAAACAGCCTCTTATTGCTCTCTGCAGTTATCATACAACCTCAGTTCTCGCGACTCATTGGGTGATATAAGTTCACATGAAGTTCTTCCAGAGCTGGGCATCCCTTCAGAGCGCTGGTAACATCTCTGGCGTCAGCACCGTTTCCTGGTCTCGTTGCAGGAGTAATTACGTTTGCCTCAACCCCCAGGCTTCGTCACAGGTACGAATGTAGTATTCCCAATCCCAAAACATGTTGACGCCAAACGTTAACTTCTTCAACCGGGGCTTGACAGTTTCTCCGAAAGCTCGAAAAATGGGTCTCCAAACGGAGCAACCACCCAATTGAATTCACGTAAATTCGTACATGTAGCGCAAAATGTATCCCACAAATCAATTGTCAGCGGCCAAAACTGTCGGCAAGTCAGCACGGCAGTATCACGCACTGAGTAAACGCGTCCATCCAAATACTCCACGTTAGGACAGTTCTTCACAACGTTGTTGATGAACTCGGCGCACGAAGTGAAACGATCATCATCATTCAGCGTTGGAATCGTGAGCTGTCGCAGTCCTCCGCGACAGCCAGCAGCTCGCCAGTGTTCAGCAGCTTTATAAACAGCTGCCAGTATCGAGACAATGGAATCGATGGGGTCCGGAGGAACACGCCGGCTGATCGCTCGAAATCGCCCGGGAAGAACCAGAACTTCCAAACCTGTGCAATGCTTGCCCGCAGCTTCCACGATATGCTTTACATGGGGGGGGGGGGCTCGTCAAGGTGATCAGAGACAGATCCAATTGTTTCAAATAGGTGAAATGCTGGAAAAGCGAATCCCACCCGAGATCCACAGCGTCGAGGGGCGGGGCGTCACACTTCCTGATAGCGATGGCGTCGGAATTTTCGTGAAAGTGGCGGCGGGCCACGAGTCTGCCCATGCAGACACGCAGGTCCAACACTTGCGGTCCCTTTTCCGACGCCTGCCGTTTTATTTCCCCTAATTCGGTCGGAGACCCCGTTAGATACTTGAGCGTTAGCGTGGAAGACAGGAAGTTTTCTACGATGTCGTTGATGACGGCCTGCTAAGTCTTGCAGACCAGCGCGAGACTTTTAAAACTGTCAACAGGAAGCTCGCGCTTGTGGGGGGGGTCAGGTCTTCGGCGTAGTCGGGCACTGCAACGCCAGGATGGACGACCACAACGGCCCCGGGAGATCTTGATGATAACTTTCGACTGAAATGCAGACATACATACAAGCTTGTGCTGCAGACTACACAAAAAATAAAGACATTTCACAAAAATTGTTTCACTGCACGTTGTTGCATCTTTTTTTAATTTGTTTTCCTTGTGCTTGCGAGGAGTATCAAAGTAAAAAACTACAGGTACTACCGTTACAGCGCCTCGTCATCATCATTGCCGTGATCCATGTCGTACTCGCTGTCAGAGTCGCCATCATCGTCGTCTCGAGATACAGCTTCTGAGCCTTCGTCAGGATATGGCTCACCTTCGCGGTTGACGAACACGGTATCGCGGTTGTTCTCCTCATTGTCCCAACCAAACCAACAGCTGGGATCGGCGTGCGCCGCGTAGAGACCCAGTTCGATGATACTTCTGAAGCTTTTGCCACTGTACCCGCGTGCTGTAATCCGCAGTCGAAGCGATAGGTGGGTTTCCTTGACTCGAGCTACCAGTGTTTTAATACGATCTAGATAATCAACACCCCAGGCTCTCTCCACCGAGCTGGTGATCGCGTTCCTTAAGCGAAGCACAATTCTCTGCTGCGACATCCGCAGGTCATTTGCAGGTGTATCAGCGATTCGAGTTAGCAAGTTCAAGGCTGCATCGTAAAAATCCAAATCTGTCCTCTTCAGCTCTGGCATGATCGATTTTCCACCCACGCAAATTTGAAACGTGCGCTGCCCTGTAAACTCATCCGAGAAGCCATTGAGGAATTCGAAAAGGCCGTTACCAGTGCAGTTTATCGGGCGCAGTTCCATAAAATCCAAGTATTTTAGTTGCGCCAGTGCTATCAGGCCGTGGTCCGTAAATGTATGGATGTGTTGCTGCTCAAGTCCCTCCACAATCTCCCACAATGTGATACGCTTAACTAGTGGGCAGCTGGTAGCGAGCGTTTCCCAAAACTGGTCGCAAAAAATGTTCTTGTCTAGTACTTCTTCGTCGGGAAAGTAGCGTGGGTCTGTATTCTCGGCAAACGGGTCATCTAGTTCATCTTCACTAAGTGGGTGGTAAAGCGCAATTTCAAGCTCTTGCAAACCCGGGCAGCCAAGAAGCGCAGTACTTGGATGTCTCGCGAACACTCCGTAACCCTCGCGATAATTGATGATATTGGTTCTCGCCAGCATACCCGCCTCTTTGTCCAGCTCAAAAAAGTATCGCCCCCAGTCCCAAAGCATGTTAATGCAGAGAACGAGCTTTGTAAGTTGGGGTTTGGCATACTCCCCGAACAATTCAAAGTACGGATCGGCAAACGGAGCAACGACCCAATTGAATTCTCGGATGTTCGTACACGCCTTGTTAAACTTCCTCCAGTCCTCCAAATTCAGCAACCACGCATCCTGACACGTCAGCTTATCCATCTCACTCAAGGACTGCTTGTATCCATCCAGATACTCCACCTGCGGGCAAAGCGTCGCCACCTTGTGGAAAAACTTTCTGCACGACTGGTACCTCGCCGCCTCGTTAATCGTCGGGACCTTCAGCTGCCTCAGTCCTGCTCGATGGCCCATCGGTTTCCAACTCTCAAGTCCCTTGTACACCGCGTCCAAAAGGGGGTCAACTTCGACTCCTGGACGCATTTCATGGTGCTCCTTTCCAGGCAGAATGAGAGCTTCCAGCTCTCGACAGAATTTGGTCGCAGCCTCCACCACCTTCACGGTGTGGGGACTGCACAGCGGCATCTCGGACAAGTCCAGTCGACGCAGCCCTGGCACGCGGGCGACCAGAGCGTCCCACCCGAGCTCCAGCGAGTCCAGAGTCTCCGGTAGACGCCGGCGCCGAGCGAAATGCTCCCCGAAGGAGCCGACTCGGCCCATGGAGATCCTCAGATCTGTCACCTGTCTGCCTCTTGTCAGCGCTTTTGCCCTCATCTCCAGCAGCTCGGAACGACTCGCGGTGTGAAACTTAAGCGTCAGCGTCGACTGTTGGCACTGGGCCACCACTTCGCGAACGGAATTGTGCCACAATTTGGACACGAGCGCCAGGTTTTTTAGGCCGTTGGAGGCGAACCAGAAGCTGCGCTTGTCCGGGACGATCTCCTCCGAGAAGTTGGGCACGGCGAAGCCCACAATGCTCGAGAACAGCGGCAACGGCAGCGTCGGCACGCTCTCCATGGTCAACGACTGGAATTCTGATCAAAAAGTAACAAAAAGTCTGCGACGTGGTACATTTTCCTGTGACGTGTGAACACTACCCAAAGTCTAGTTTACTGAGGTTTTCAGACCCTTCCTCGGACCGCAATCTCCCGGCGATCTACACAACGTTAGGTCAGGTGCAGGTTCCTCTAGAGCCCCAGAATCAGCACTGCTAGCAGAAGTACTACCAGAATCGCTGGAGGAATTGCTAGCAGCAGCATCGCTTGCAGATTCTTCAGTCTGCTCGGTCTGCTTGGTCTGCTCAGGGTCGGCAACATCGCTTGTAGCATCCGAGGCAGCAGCACTGGCAGACTCACTTGCAGAAGTACTAGCAGCATCGCTGGATAAAGTACTAGCAACATCGCTTGTTGAGGCGCTAGCCGCATCGCCGGCTGAGGCGCTAGCCGCATCACTGGTAGAATTGCTAGCAGCATCACTGGCAGGACTACTACCAGCGTCGCTAGCAGCACTCGCGGCAGCGCTGGCAGCACCGCTCGCCGCAGTACTGTTAGGAGCAGCGGCTTGACCACCATTGATCACGACCGCTACTTCTGACGGCACGGGGGTGGGAGCACCGACTGCTGTCAAAGTAGCATTGATTACCAGCGATGTGTCCGCGATCTTCTGGGCCACGAGCGCCTCGTGCAACAAGTAGTTCTGGTACGGGTCCGAAGGGGCCTTGAATGATGTTCCTGCAGGGCAGTCCTTAGCGAAGTCGACGATGGACCACGCTAGCTTGGCGCTGTCCCAGCAGGCCCGGGTTCCCTTCTTAGCCTTGGTGCTAGCCACCCATCGGCCATTCGTGCCCATAAGCACGTACGCACCAGCCGCTGTGGTGCTGGGTTCGTTCTCCGCCCACGACCAGACCTGAGCCCCCATCTTGGCAACGTCAGCGTTGTCAATAGCGATGAGGTTCAGGTTCCACCGCAGATACTTGGGAATGCTGTCGGCGTCCAAGAACACCGGGAACTTGTTCATAAGGGCACCCGTCGCTGTGAGCGAGATGTATCGCAGCTGCTCTGACCACGAGCGGATCCAGTTCGTGTTGCTGTAGATCGCGAGTCCGTTGATCTGGCGCTTGGCGTCAGGCAGGCTATCGATAAACTCAACCGTGAGCTCCTTCTCCGTTGTGCACATGTCATACAAACTATAGGCAGCCTTGGTCTTGGTATTCGTAAGAGCCAACACTTGGTGGCCAGCGTTGATGAACTCGTTGATACTGCCGCCCGTCCACTTGCCCTTCGCCAAATCATCCAGCGCCGTCAACGGGACAAGCAAGTCCCCAAACGTATCGGTAAACAGTGTGTCGATAGCGCCGAACTTGTCCGACCGCTTGATGTCCGAACCCGTGTCTAAGTAAACCACCACGAACTCCGTGGGGTTCGCATTGAGCCATGCCTTGATTTCATCCATCGAATTTTTCGTCAGAGGTTGCTCCGACGCTTTAATCCCGGAAATCGAAGGAAAGCAGCCCAGTAGCTCGGGGCCCCAGTTGTACGTGCCGTAGTTTCCAAGCGTCTTACCGATAGCACCGAAGAAACCCGCCACAGCGTCTGAGCCAAGATTACCACAGTGTCCCGTGTGGAGGTCGTTCAGGAAGAAGTGGGTATCAATTTCGATGAATCGAATACCAATGTCGAGCTGATCTGTCATACTCAGCACCTGGTTGTTTGTCTTGAGGTACGAATACCATTTATCCGGGTTCAGGTTCTTGTTGAAGAGCTGGTCGCGGTTTCCAAAGCCATCCGCGAGTGTAATCGCACTGTTGTGGGTAGCGGGGATCTGCGCGTAGCAGAACGGACCGCTGTTTGCCAAGTTGCGCTGATAAGCAAGGGTAGACTTGAGCCAGTCGGGAACGGCAACAGAACCTCTTTTGCACACTTGACTGCACACTGATTTGTCCCCACTGCACTTGTCCTCCAAGGTGCAGGTCGTGTTAACAAGGTCGTTCTTGCCTGGGTTCTTCGAGCCGACATCGCGGGTCACCCCTGGCTGTTTGTGATGCCCTTCGGATCGCGGCACGAAGCGCCGTCGAACTTGCAAGACGTCGTTCCTGTAAGTGTGTCAACGAACCCACCATTGGGGGCCGTGAACGAAACCATGCCGCTCAGGATGTCCCAAGTTTCATCGCTCACCATGTACTTGACGGCACTCTGGATTGTTTGAATGAGCGGTCGCATCTGGTGCACACAACACCCGAAGTTGATAGTCGTAGCCGACTTCTGCGAGGCTGTGTTCTTGTATGGGTTGCCCGACAAACCCGAACACTCTTCTCCCTGGCCGACAGTCATGAACGGCAGCACCAAGTGCTCAAAGAAATCGAAATTGTCGACCGTATATCTTCTCGTCAACTGCTCGAACATGTCAAGGCCGCACGAGTTTTTTCCCTTCTTGGAGCACAAGAACCTGTTGAAGCCGTCGATCAGCTCGTTGAGAATGAAGAACATGGTGTTTTTGTCGGGTGGCACAACAAGGTTAAACAGATCAATCAGGTCACTGATCTGCCCGCAGCACACGTTGTCCTTCTGAAACGCTGGGATGAGTTTCGGCAGAACTTTTTGGCCACACGGTCCGATGGCATTGCTGAAGGCGTCACAGAGGTTATCCACAGAATCGTCGTTTTGGGCTGCCATGAACTTGTATATGAGCGGGGAAATGTCGGCGGGGGTTGCAGCGACGGATTTGAGCAGGTTGAAGAAGTTCGTCAGGTCCTTATTCTTGACCACATCGTAAACGTCCAACATTCCACAGCTACTGAAGATAGTGCTGGCGATCGCCCAACTGATCGTTCCGACATTGTTGGCCACGCAAGTGTTCATACCGTACGCCGTCGGCAGTTTATCCACGAGAAAGCCGAATTTGTTATCCTTTGCCTTGCATTCCTGAGCCTGGACTTCGACGCGTGGGGTAGTGGACGTGAGGCCCAGTACACCCACGAAGACGGAGGCTGCGAATCGACGGAGATTCATGCCTTTCTTCGTTGCGGTGCAGCTTTTACGAAATGAGCACAGGGATTGCCTACAGAAGTTGGGGACACCGTAACCTCGTTGCGTGTATGACATAGTACTGTACATACTGTACCGTATGTACCTTTAGTACAAACGGGAGTGGCCAATAGGCGTCGAACAAAGCGGCTGACTATCGAAATGCAGTTCCGAGAGAGCAGAGCTTATCGCTTTGGTAATCCCATACGGTCCCGAAAAACGCACAAAAAACTGAAATCGTGTGGTCGTTTCGAGTCGCGGTAATGTTTTCGAAGATCACGATCAACATTACGGCGGCAGCCCTGATGTCGAGAACGTGCTATTGTGCTTTGCTAGCTCATCTCCAGTTATGATAAATCGAGGTCGATTCAATAAAATGAGGTTAATAAAAGGGTTGGGCGGAATTTACTGGACGGCTGTTGGTGAATTGGTAGGTACTAAAGCTAGGTATGCAGCCTCCACCAAGTAGAAGGATGAAAAATGTAAATGAATTAATCAAAATCAAAGCACAAAGACGACGGACAATTTATGTTCATAAAGGAGTCACTATTGTACTGGCGAGTGAACTCATACACCAATTTGGGAGGCCAGAACTCTTGGTCTACCTGGTAATTTTCGAACCTAAAGGTACCGTTCGAAAGCTCTGTATCGACCCGTTAAAAAAGCCAGTTACGAGCTCCAAACGTGTGCTCAGGCCAAACCTATACTTAAACAAGAAGGTTGCCTCCTGCCAAGACGGGGCTATGTGCCACACAGCTGATTTCAGCTGGACTCATCGGTAAAATACATGACTCGTATATTTCAATAACCCCATATAAGTGAAGCACCTCGAACGTAAATGGCTATACCTGTTAGAGTTTGTAGATAAGAACAGATGATCTTCGAGGTTGTAAAAAATTACGGTCATTTAGATTGTCCGTAATATAATCGTGGTGCTATTCAAATACGGACCTCGGTGGGCGACCGCGCTTCGCTGAGGAACCTCAAACGCTTCGTCACCGTACGCGTTCCGGGCGACCACTCCGCCCGCAGCTGTACTCTCTGAGACCGCAGGACACTTGGCAAAACGCTCGCGCCCGGATCGGCTAAGGAGATCCAGCCGTTGCTGAACGTCGACCAAAACACACCTGTGCGTACGCACCATGAGCATCCTTTTATGGGGCGTTTGGTAGAACATAGCGAATCGGAAAACGGCGCGGTGTCAGTGGCGACTGGTAATGTACAATGCGGTGGAGCCAGCCATATTCGCGCTGGCCTTGGTAACGCTTGGGGATTTGGTTTTGGAGACTGAAGATGCACCACGTTATATGCAACTACTGTATTAGCTCATCTCGCTAGTACAATACCCCTCACTGCAGGCTTCGTTTTGGGTGAATCTAGCTGTTTTGCCTGCTTTGGCAAGATGATAGTTGCTGTGACCCAAACAACTTGGCCTCTTCGACGTTTACTGTTGTTCATTTTCTGAATTGGCAGTTCGATATCTGGAACACATCGACAGCCTTTACACATAACAAATTAGCCGTTGATAGACCAAGACTGCGAGCTCGTTGCTCAATTTTACTCATCTAGAACTTCAACGCCAGTCTTTTGCGCAGGTTATGATCCACCAAGTGATTTGGTTGATACCACCGAAAACGAGGAAGTCTTTACCGAATGTCCTCAGGGAACAAATTGCCTCCCCAACTGGCCGCTGACTGATTTGAGCGTAAGATCTCCGATCCACGTGCATTTTCTAGTCACTCCATAATCGAATCTTCAATGCTATTACCAGGCGGAACACCAGCATGAATAACGCGCTCTTCCAATTATAAAGTGGCTCCAGACATCGAGTGCTCATATCGATCGTTATGAGAGTCGATTTTTTCATATCTGCTTGTCAACTATCTATTAGTTCTTGAATAGAAGTTTGGGCTGCACAAACTCTTTAGAGAATTATAAGGTGTGGTGGTATACCTGTAGGTTGAGTATCACTATCTATCCCATCTGTGTTGACAACCGAGCCCTGGTGATAAATTAAATCAGAATGAGAAATAATGGTGGCTGGAAAAGGGTTTGATTTTGAGATGTTGGCGAACGAAACCCACATGACAGCTAATTGAGGCTAGCGCAAATTCTGCAATAAATTGAGCAGGTCGAGGTAATCCTGGGAAGCAAAGCTACTTTTCGTTGAGCTGCCTTGTTGCCATTAGTAAATGGGAAAATAGCGAAATCAGATTTCAAACTCGGTAGACCGCTTACTGTTTATTCCAACAAACTTATTTCCAGCTGCACCATGTCTTAAGTGCACGTCTTGAGCACCTCCGGTGACCCATCCAACACAACAACCACCGGCTGCGGACCTTGCCGAATAAAATGTAATGTCCCTTTGTTCATGGAGTGCATTCCGATATCATTGGCATCCGTTCCACGGCGAACAAGCTCAGTCACAAAGGATGGTAGTTCTTACCACCCATCGTAATACCTTGATGAAGCGCTCCTACTGATCATTACCAGGAAATAGATGTGTATCGAAGACGTCAACACCGTATGAAGCCCAATGCATTCCTATCACATCAACATTTAGTTAGCTCTTCCAATTTATTGTGCGCATAGTCATTCATACATAGCTTTTACGGAGTGCAATAATGGGCAGATTTCGGGAGAGGTCGGATTTGCGTACACGTTTCGCGGGTCTCGAGTTCGGGTTCCCCGTTGATCGTTTTGATTGTGCGTGAAATACACACAGAGAACATCCTAGAGCCATTTCAGTGACATCAAATTCAAGACAGGATCATGCATGTCCTAGCAAATGTAATATCCCTCGAGGAACTAGTAAGCATTGGCAGGGCAACTTGCTTTTGTGGAGTAGCGCTCAAGTAGAAAATTGTAAGTTCGCCCTCGCACAAACTCATTACATCCTATTCGCAGTCGTGTCGGGCTATTTCCCGGTTCTTGAGTGGCGTATCTTCGAAAAAGGAACTTATATATCGTCCCTGCAAACGCCAGCGTTGGAGTCTAACAGTGACGTCCCGTTCGTAGCGCAGGCGCATCGTCTCCCTCAGGCGTACGGCGTTATCGGGCCGTATTTTGCGTGGCGTAATAGGGTCTACGCGGTCTTGTGCACGGCGATCATCGGGCCAGTACGATTCTTCGACTTGAGCAGTGCGTTATCAGGTGCGTCTGTACGGTACCGTTTAACGAGCCCTCCTATTATGCACGGGGATGAAGGGGGGGGTCGTGAACCACCATACGTCGGTGGGTGACTCATTGCTTGTGGCCAAACTTGCCGACGTTTAGTAATTCCCCTGAACCGAGAAGATCCGCAGATGAGACTGTAGGTCTTTGTGGTGCAGAGAAATGTTGGGACTGAACCCTAATGGCACTGGCTACCTATGGTTGCTAAGCTTTCCATTTCATAGCTTGCGTCTTTTGTTTTCTTTCATTTTTTTCTACTAAATGCCTCTGACCGCTAGCAAGCAAGCCCGAGCTAACCCTACTTCTGTCGTGCCTCCCACCGCCGATCGTCAACCTAATTTACAGCCCATAATCTTGGATCCCGTGTGACGCGGTTTGGGAGACGGGATCTTGAGTTACGGAGGCTGGGTGATGGGCTGTTCATAGACGGGTGCCAGACCCAGTGTTGATTTAGCACTGTTCCTGAGACGGTCAGATGCATGCGCCGCGTTGAAGCCCATCGATCCGTCAAACCTTTTCGGCAAAGTCGACAGCGTCACTCTCCATCCATCGTACCGGCTTGTCCTATGTTCGGAACGCCTTCTCGGGGATACTGGCCCACACTTGTACAGACTCGGTGGTAATGAGCATTTTTCAACTTTGATTTGATCACGCCCTTGTCCGACTGCCTGTGTAACCTTGCACTCAATTATACTGAAGCTACTGCTGAGCTCGCGAGCAAAATCCCTCTGCATCACTCCATGAAAATATTGGAAGGGATTATAAAATGCTGACCGATGACCAGCGTACGCAGAAAACCTGTGATAGAATCCAGTGTTGTTTTAGTCGCACAATCCACGTCATGAAGCCACATTCCGTTATCTGATCGAAAGGAATAGGGTGATTGTTAGGCGTCTCAGACAATGCACGTCTAATTGATGTTTTACCAGCAACACCACTCTCGCTAAACAGCTTTGCGGGCAAACGCGGTTTCTGTCCGGCAGACAGTTCTTGCAGCGTTTCGGTCCCGGGCCGAGACTTGCCCAGCGTTCTTCGCATGCGCCGTCTTCTTGTTGCGCGGAGCCCGGCTCCGCACGGTGGTTCTTCTGGTCCAGGCCCGGCCATGGACAGTTATTCGCCGGCGGACCCTGTCCGCGGGCGCGCGGTATCAAGCCCGGCTTGACCGCATGTTTCTTCGTGAAGCCCGGCTGCACGGTAATGTGTTCCTACGCCGCCAGACCCTTCTGTGGGCGCGCGATATCAAGCCTGGCTTGATCGCATGGCGCTTCGCCGTACAGCCCGGCCGCACGACAGCGTGCAAATTGCGTCAGTACGGGACGTTTGCAACCGTCCGCACTGTTTGCAGTGTCAACTCCCGGAGTTGACACGCCTTCGTCACCTCGACGCCATTCATTGGCGGAGCCCCTCATGACCGAGGGTGCGTCGACTCCCGGAGTCGACGCGTTGTCGTCGACCTGACCTCTCGGGTCAGGGACTGTCCTATGTGTACTTGAACGCGAGTGTTGGTTCCCGGAACTGACACATCTTCACCTTCCGACGTCGGCAGCACCGCCGACGTGGATCCCACTTGTGCGCATCCCTGCGCATCCCCGCGCACCCCTTGGGCACTCCGGGACAGCAGCATTAAGCACTGTCTCGACTGGCAAGTCGCGTGCACCTGCTGGTGCGTGCGCTGCCGTAACAGGATCATCGCTCTCCGTTCCGCAGTCGCGACCGAAGCGCACGAGCGTGTGCTTCTTCCAGTCAATTACCGGATCATGCCGTACAAGCCACGGCATTCCATAACAACGTCGAACTTATCGTCCAGGTCCAGGACGATAAAGTGTTCGACAAACACACGCTGTTTGTACGAGAAGCGCACGTTCACGACGCGGTTCTCGGTCTTCATGTTGCCAATCGAACTTCCAGAAGACTTCGAGGTACCTTTACCTCCTCGAAGTCAAGGCTCGGTAAACTCCGCAGTCGAACAAAGTTGCTCGACGTGCCCGAATCTACCAGAGCGCGAAGAGAGTCGCTCGTTCTCTTCGACGTTACCTTCAAGATGACCAGGTTCGGCCTGTCATCTTGCTTCTTGCAGCAAGATCTGGTCTTCCTGGGGGCTGCAGTCCTCAGTGTCGCGTGCCCAATGTTGGCACGCGTGGCTGTATTACCAGTAGGGCGCCCCGCGCCTACTGGATGTTCACGTTTTTTGTTTGTTCGCGGCGATGCCCGGCATCGCCACGACGGCCACCATTGCAGTGCACGGGAGACGTGCACTCTCTGGCAAAGTGACCGATCCTTCCGCAACGGAAACATCGCACATTACTTCCGTGCTGCTGGTGACGAGCAGCCGTTGTATTCGAGAGGTCCATTGGTTCCGGACCTCCCGTGCTCACTACCGTGCGCGGTAGCTACCTCGGCACGTTCGCATTCAGTTTAGCCTGCCGCAGGCTAAACCCTTCTTGCATTGCGAGACTAATCGCAGCTTCGAGAGTACTCGGGTACTCTCGGAAGAGATAGGTCTTCACAGGCCCATCTCTCAGTCCCTTCATGAACGTTACGACCTTAGTCGCCTCGTCTATCGGGTTGGTCACGATGTTCGAGACCAAGTACCGTGCACGCTGCGCGTAAGCATGGACGTCATGCTTACCCTGCTGCAGGTCGAGGAATTCTGCCCTCGACCGGAACTCGTTTTGCGGGGGCTCAAACGCTTGTCTGAGCTCCTCTTCGAATATCTTATACGTGCTGAAGCACGTAGGATCTGAGAGTCGGCGTCCGTACGCCCAACTCCTCACTCGTCCGCCAAGGCAGGACATGGCGAACGGGACCTTTGACAGCGGGTCGACGATGCGTCGAGCCGCTATGGCTGTGTCGAGCTCGACAAGCCATCGGAGGAGAGGCTCGCCCTCTCTTCCCACGTAATTGCTTACGCTCAACTTTAATGGTTGAGTACGCGGTGTCGTCCCTGACGACGCCGTCACTGAGGAAGCAGCATCACGCTGCTCCTTCATGATGAACCCCAGAACAACACCGTGTTGCTCCGTCGGCGATAGCGTACGCAGAATCGTAGCTATCGCGGCTTCTCCAATGACTGTTGACAGTCGTTGGAGGGCTTCCCACTCTGGGTCAGACAGGTGGGGGCAGTCAGCGCGTGCAACATGCGTTGCAGGCGTGTTGGAGCTCTCCATGGGCACCTCCGTGCTCATGTGGTTCTCGACTCCGCGTTCGTACACCTCGTACGAACGTCAAGCAGTCGGTCGTTGGACTACAAAGTGCTACCAGGTGTAGTGGGTCTAACTTGACTCACTACTTTAGCTTACGCGTTGCGCTACGTGTATGAGGAATCGTAAGTACTTAGTAATTACTTAGGTTAATTATATTTGAATACACAAATATAAGTTAAATCAGATAAGGTTCCAAGTGACTTCGATTAGGTAAAATGAGAACTGTATTGTTTGTAAATTGATCTTCCTCCTAAATCTGCTAAAAATGTTTATCGTTTCTGAAAGGGGTTGGCAGCGGCTGGCTGTCAGAGCCCCGCTAATATGCACGTCTCTAATTGGTAGAAAGATGCTGCTTTCTACCAATAGGATCTTTGTGTAGGTGTGGATCACTGATTGTGGTGTCTCACTTCAATGTATCCATTGGTGTGCCTTACACCAATGTGAGGAAGTATCTAAAACCTTTAACAGATATTTATCTGTTAAACCATAAGTGACAATTGTCGCGCACAAGTGACTGTTGTCACTTGTGACCGTTGTCATGCACACGTGACTGTTGTCACTTGTGTGTGTATGAAACCCCGTTACAGTAGCGCCACGTCACGCGTGGTGCGCGTTCCCGGATTCAGGGGTTGGAAGTTGAATGTGCGTTGTGAAAATTATACCTACTAACGCTAACGAGAATGTGCCCGCTTTGAGTCCTGATGGAGTCGGACGAGGTCGTGGACGCGGACAAGGTGACCAAGAAGTGCCAAGACCGTTGCAACTCCCTGTCCAGCAACCGGAACCCGAGCAAGATCCTGCAATGTCGACGGAGATCGAGTGACAACAGGTGCTGGCCAAACCATCGCGTCCGACATCATCACGTTCGACGCCAAGACGAGCTCCTCAAGCGCTGGCTCGGGAAACGTGCTCTCATGCTGGACAATGACAAGCAAACTACGGCTACTTGCCATCGCTGCAAGAAAGGGGGTCACATCGCGCCAAACGGTCCGTCGAAGTAAGTTCGCCGCTTTCAAAACTGGGTCTTGTAACGCACTGCCTTATATATTTCTGGTTTCGTAATTTATTATCGGAGCACGTAATTTACATTTTTGGGTACGTATTACGGGACGACTTACGGGACTACTTACGGGACGACTCACGGGACGACTTACGGGACTACTTACGGGACAGCTTCAAGGTGAAGTTTACGAGGCGACCCGTCAACTAACAATTGCATTCAACAACGAGTGGTCATGAAGTGAGTAGCTGATCTAGATTACAAGAGAGTACGGACTTTAAGTCATCAATATCTTTAAGGACAATACCACTTTTCATTTTGCCCTTAACGAGTCCAATCTTCCACTACGTTACAGCAACTCAGTCCTTGTAATACCGATACAATATGTTCTCTTTCTTGTTATCTCTTGGTCAAAAATGAAAAAGTGACATTTGCTACTCGTCATGCTCGACTAGCGTTGGCATTGGTCGTAGTTCGTGGCACGAAATGGCCGTCGGTCCGGACTGTTTATTTGTTGATCGGTATCAACGTGTCATCCAGCGGGCTCCGTAGGATGCGGAGCATGCCACGAGGAAATGCCGGGTTTTTTTAACGTTTCTAGCACCACCGCGATCAGCTACTCGGCACGATCCAGGGCCGATGTATGCCAACCCCACCGAGACTATTGCTAGGAAGGACAAAATCAAATTTATCTTGATTTCAGTATAGTGTACTACAAATTTGGTCTAGTCGCCTGTCCTAGGATAATTTTTAGATACACAATACTGAAACCTAGTGAACGTCACTTTGTTTGTGTTGCAGGGTACTGAACCTTGGTACACTGTACCAGTTCCGAGGTACCCGAACCGGTTAACCGAACCGGTCCAATACGACCACACGTTGATTAGACGAGTAGGTTGATTGGACGAGTAGTGTAGAATGATGGTTGATTAGACGCACTAGTTGATAGGACGCACGGTAGCGTGTCTTTAGCACTAGCCTAGAGTGTAAGCTCCAACAATCCAATCACTTCTGAATTTCGATTCAACCCCCCAAGTGACCTTCCTCGCCTCGCCCCAAGCCTCGGCGGTGTCAACGACCAAGTCAACCAGTGCAAGATCCCAGTACGACCTTCTTCAGGTTATGAGCCCAAGCACCATGTCCTCTGTCCAAGACACCAAGATCTCCATCGACAAGTTCAACGGCGACAACTACGCCACGTGGAACCGCTACATGCGTGGCGTGTTCCTGACCAAGTCGGTGTGGAGCGTCGTGAACCGCGAGACGAAACCAAGCTTCGCGGACACGAGGGCCAAGGACGACTACGTCAAGTCGAGCAACATCGCGTTCGGCCTGATGTTGCTCCACATGGATGCTGACTACCATCATGTGGTCGACGACTGCGAGGAAGCGTGGGTGGCCTGGACGCGACTGCGTTCGCTCTACGGGGGGTCGCAGAAGGCTGGACGCATCTACCTGAAGCGCCAGCTCTTCAGCATGGAGATGGCAGAAGGCGGCAATGTGCTTCATCATTGCAATGAAGTCTTCAACATCAGCGCCAAGCTCAGCAACATCGGCGCCAAGATGGAGGATGAAGACGTGGCGATCTGCTTGCTCAGGAGTCTGCCCATGAGTTTCGAGAACGTCGTTCTCAACTTGGAGATGAGCAACGCAGAGCTGCGCACTCAAGATGTGATCAAGGTGCTCACGAATGAGCACATCAAGCGGCAGGGCGAGAAGACGGCTCAGGTGAAGATTGAAGACGCTGCGAGGGCCTTCAATGCCGAGCGTGAAAGTCGCCACTGCACGTACTGCGGAAAATCGGGGCACGTCGTGGAAAAGTGCTGGACCAAGCAGAAGGAAGAGAATCGAGGTGCACGACGTGGCCGGTCTGGTCGCGGTGCGAACAACGTCCAGTGGCGTGACGACAGCGATGACGACTGCGTCGCGTTCGCGGTCTCTATGGAGTGTGGAGTCTCCAGGACCAACAAGTTTCAAGGCTCATGGGCAATCGACAGTGGTGCCACGCACCACATCTGCAACGACGAGACCAAGTTTGTCGACATCAAGGTGTGCGACGAAGGTGAACTCACGGTCGCCAACGGCAACACGGCCAAGATCATGGGAGTCGGGACGGTGATGCAGCGGGTCACTTTGCCCAACGGCAAGGAGCGCGACATCCGCATTCAAGATGCACTTTACGTGCCAAGCATGAACAAGAACCTGCTCTCGGTGCCGCAGATCAACCGAAGCGGACTGTTCAAGGTGGTGTTTGATGGTGCTGAAATGCACATCGCACAGAAGAAGTCGAAGAAAATCGTGGCTTCCGCGGACCTGATCGACGGGCTCTACTGGCTCCGAGTCCCAAGCTGCGCTGCGAATTCGGTGTCCAAGGCGTCAGTCAACGCGGTGGATCTTCATGCGCGTTTGGGTCACGCGCCGAATGACATTCTTCGGAAGATGGTCTCAAGTGGCATGGTGACGGGTGCGAAAATGCCGACATCGTCGAAGAAGTCAAGCCAATGTCGTGGGTGCCAACAAGGGAAAATGGTGCAAAAGCCCTTCCCAAGCAACCCGAACAAGCGCAAGTACAAGCCGTTCGAGTTCCTCCACTTCGACATCTGCGGGCCCATGGAAGAAGAGTCGCTGGGTGGCAGCCGCTACCTGCTGCTCATCACGGACGAAGCCAGCAGCTGCATGTCGGGATTCTGTCTGCGAGCCAGGTCGGAGAGTGAAGGCTGCTTGCGCCGATTCATCACCAAGGTGGAGAAACAATTCGATGCCAGGGTGAAATTCGTGCGCCATGACGGAGCCAAGGAGTTCGCGACCAATTCGCTCTTGGCGTACTACGAAGACCACGGCATCGAAGTGCAGCCCACGGTTCGGTATGCGCACCAAACGAACGCGACGGCTGAACGCGCCAACCGAACCATCGTGACCATCGGCCGCAGCATGCTTCACTATGCTGGGTTGGACAAGACGTTCTGGGCGGAAGCAGCGATGACGGCGATTTACATCAAGAATCGTCTGCCGTCACCCAAGTCGCCCGACAAAACTCCGTTCGAGATCGTCTACAAGTCCAAGCCCAACGTCAAGCACATGCGGATCTTCGGGTGCAAGGCCTACGTTTTGACGCCGAAGGAGAAGCGACTCAAGTGGGACCCGAAAGCTCGTGAAGGAATTTTCATGGGTTACGAGGAGCGTTCCAAGGCGTATCGAGTTTATGACATCGAGGCGGGGCAGGTGGTGATTTCTCGCGATGTCACATTCGATGAGTCAAGCTTCGACGACTCCAAGACTGCTGAGGGTGAAGAAGTCAACCGACTTACGGACGTTTTCGACGACATGCAAGTCTCCGACGACTCCGGCACAAGGGTGTTCACGCAGGCGGGGAAGCGCAAATCGCGTCCGGACAACCAAGATCGCGACAACGTTCGACGTCCTCGTCGTAGCGCTGGACTCGAAGAAGCAAGTGCGCCTGGACGCTCGGAAGACGAAGACCAACGGGAATCTACGACGGCGCAAGAAGCAAAATCGGAAGAAGACGATGAAGACGGCTCGACTCCGCCCATGTTCTGGCGTGCAAGTGCCAATGCGGTGGAAGCAAGTGACAGCGCGGAGCCGAAGACGTTTCAAGAAGCTGTGAACGGACCAGACCAAGTCCAGTGGCGCAAGGCAATTCGCGCCGAACTCAAGTCGATGCGGCTGCGAGGTGTTTTCCGCGCCGCCAAACTGCCCAACAACCAGCGCGCAGTCGGTACCAAGTGGGTGTTCAAGATCAAGCGCAACGCGGACGGATCGATCGAGAAGTTCAAGGCTCGGCTTGTCGCGAAAGGCTTCGTGCAGAAGTATGGCATCGACTACACCGAGACGTTTTCGCCCGTGGTCAAGTACGTCACGCTGCGAATGATCATTGCGGTTGCCAAGTACTTCGGATGGCCGATGGACCAGCTCGACGTGGTGACTGCGTTCCTGTACGGCTTGATGAAGGAGAAGGTGTTCTGCAGCGTGCCTGAAGGCGTGGAACTGGACGACGGTTTCGACTGCGTGGAACTGCTCAAGGCGATTTACGGGCTCAAGCAAGCTTCGCGAGTTTGGAACGAGACCTTCGACGAATATGTGCGCTCCATCGGTTTTCGCGTCTCAAGCTACGACCCCTGCCTCTACATCAAGGTCGTCGACGGCGAATGCGTTCTGCTGCTGGTCTACGTGGACGACGTCTTGGTGACCGGAAGTTCGGCTGATCTGATCGCGGAAGTCAAGCGCCAACTCAAGTCGCGGTTCGAGATGACCGACAGTGGCAAATGTTCCTTCATCCTCGGGATCGAGGTGGTCAACAACGCGGATGGCAGTGTTACGCTGAGCCAAGCTCGCTACATCAACGACATCCTGGAGCGCTTCGGCATGCAAGACTGCAAACCCGCTGCAAGTCCAGTCGACATCAGCATGAAGCTAGTTTCAAGCGACGCCATGACCAAGTTGGACGCGCCATTTCGCGAGGCTGTCGGTGCACTCATGCACTTGATGACATCGACTCGCCCGGACATTGCGTTCGCAGTTGGCTACGTGTCACGCTTCATGGAGAACCCGCAAGTCGAGCACTGGATTGCGGTCAAGCGCATCTTCCGCTACCTTCAAGGGACCAAGTCGCACGGACTCCGCTTCTCGCCGGGCAAGGACATCGACTTTCAAGGTTACTCGGATGCCGACTGGGCTGGTGATCTTAGTGATCGCAAGTCTACGTCGGGCTACCTGTTCCAAGTCGCCGGTGGACCGATCTCGTGGGGTTCCAAGAAGCAGTCGAGTGTGTCGCTCTCGACAAGCGAGGCCGAGTACATCGCACTGAGTTTGGCGATTCAAGAAGGCAAGTGGGTGCACAAGCTGCTGTGCGAGATCCTGGTTGCTGCAGGCGGAGTTACGCCCGAGTTGAAGATTTTCGAAGACAACCAGTCGTGCATCAAGATGACCAAGAACCCCGTCAACCATGGCCGCGCCAAGCACATCGACATCAAGTACCATCACATCCGCGACGAAGTCAAGCGCGGCGAAGTGATCGTCGAGTACTGCGAGACTGCCACCATGCTGGCCGACATCATGACCAAGGGGCTTGCCGGACCACGCCACAAGGACTTGACGGCTGCGCTCGGCGTTCACGCGTGTTCGCATTGAGGGGGCGTGTTGCAGGGTACTGAACCTTGGTACACTGTACCAGTTCCGAGGTACCCGAACCGGTTAACCGAACCGGTCCAATACGACCACACGTTGATTAGACGAGTAGGTTGATTGGACGAGTAGTGTAGAATGATGGTTGATTAGACGCACTAGTTGATAGGACGCACGGTAGCGTGTCTTTAGCACTAGCCTAGAGTGTAAGCTCCAACAATCCAATCACTTCTGAATTTCGATTCAACCCCCCAAGTGACCTTCCTCGCCTCGCCCCAAGCCTCGGCGGTGTCAACGACCAAGTCAACCAGTGCAAGATCCCAGTACGACCTTCTTCAGTTTGTCCTAGCAATAGTCTTAGCATAGTATCTGAGCCCTTGATTGGTGTTTTAGGTTATCCTAGTCTTCGTGAAGCCCTTGCGTCCGAAATCCAAATGTTGATTTTGTGACGAGTTGAACGCTAACGTCGAGCTTACTAATTATTATGAGATTATATCGGGAGACTCTCAACTACGTACATGCGAGTATCTGTTCTGTATTGGACCGACGCTTTTACACAACATACGTCGGGTGCAGTCTGCCCCCTGACCTCCGTTTTTCCAGCACTACTAGCTGCAGTACTGTTGGAGACGGGATCAGGAACACGGTCATCAATCTGTAAGCACCGCTACTTCTGACGGCACGGGGGTGGGAGCACCGACTGCTGTCAAAGTAGCATTGATTACCAGCGATGTGTCCGCGATCTTCTGGGCCACGAGCGCCTCGTGCAACAGGTAGTTCTGGTACGGGTCCGAAGGGGCCTTGAATGATGTTCCTGCAGGGCAGTCCTTAGCGAAGTCGACGATGGACCACGCTAGCTTGGCGCTGTCCCAGCAGGCCCGGGTTCCCTTCTTAGCCTTGGTGCTAGCCACCCATCGGCCATTCGTGCCCATAAGCACGTACGCACCAGCCGCTGTGGTGCTGGGTTCGTTCTCCGCCCACGACCAGACCTGAGCCCCCATCTTGGCAACGTCAGCGTTGTCAATAGCGATGAGGTTCAGGTTCCACCGCAGATACTTGGGAATGCTGTCGGCGTCCAAGAACACCGGGAACTTGTTCATAAGGGCACCCGTCGCTGTGAGCGAGATGTATCGCAGCTGCTCCGACCACGAGCGGATCCAGTTCGTGTTGCTGTAGATCGTGAGTCCGTTGATCTGGCGCTTGGCGTCAGGCAGGCTATCGATAAACTCGACCGTGAGCTCCTTCTCCGTTGTGCACATGTCATACAAACTGTAGGCAGCCTTGGTCTTGGTATTCGTAAGAGCCAACACTTGGTGGCCAGCGTTGATGAACTCGTTGATACTGCCGCCCGTCCACTTGCCCTTCGCCAAATCATCCAGCGCCGTCAACGGGACAAGCAAGTCCCCAAACGTATCGGTAAACAGTGTGTCGATAGCGCCGAACTTGTCCGACCGCTTGATGTCCGAACCCGTGTCTAAGTAAACCACCACGAACTCCGTGGGGTTCGCATTGAGCCATGCCTTGATTTCATCCATCGAATTTTTCGTCAGAGGTTGCTCCGACGCTTTAATCCCGGAAATCGAAGGAAAGCAGCCCAGTAGCTCGGGGCCCCAGTTGTACGTGCCGTAGTTTCCAAGCGTCTTACCGATAGCACCGAAGAAACCCGCCACAGCGTCTGAGCCAAGATTACCACAGTGTCCCGTGTGGAGGTCGTTCAGGAAGAAGTGGGTATCAATTTCGATGAATCGAATACCAATGTCGAGCTGATCTGTCATACTCAGCACCTGGTTGTTTGTCTTGAGGTACGAATACCATTTATCCGGGTTCAGGTTCTTGTTGAAGAGCTGGTCGCGGTTTCCAAAGCCATCCGCGAGTGTAATCGCACTGTTGTGGGTAGCGGGGATCTGCGCGTAGCAGAACGGACCGCTGTTTGCCAAGTTGCGCTGATAAGCAAGGGTAGACTTGAGCCAGTCGGGAACGGCAACAGAACCTCTTTTGCACACTTGACTGCACACTGATTTGTCCCCACTGCACTTGTCCTCCAAGGTGCAGGTCGTGTTAACAAGGTCGTTCTTGCCTGGGTTCTTCGAGCCGACATCGCGGGTCACCCCCTGGCTGTTTGTGATGCCCTTCGGATCGCGGCACGAAGCGCCGTCGAACTTGCAAGACGTCGTTCCTGTAAGTGTGTCAACGAACCCACCATTGGGGGCCGTGAACGAAACCATGCCGCTCAGGATGTCCCAAGTTTCATCGCTCACCATGTACTTGACGGCACTCTGGATTGTTTGAATGAGCGGTCGCATCTGGTGCACACAACACCCGAAGTTGATAGTCGTAGCCGACTTCTGCGAGGCTGTGTTCTTGTATGGGTTGCCCGACAAACCCGAACACTCTTCTCCCTGGCCGACAGTCATGAACGGCAGCACCAAGTGCTCAAAGAAATCGAAATTGTCGACCGTATATCTTCTCGTCAACTGCTCGAACATGTCAAGGCCGCACGAGTTTTTTCCCTTCTTGGAGCACAAGAACCTGTTGAAGCCGTCGATCAGCTCGTTGAGAATGAAGAACATGGTGTTTTTGTCGGGTGGCACAACAAGGTTAAACAGATCAATCAGGTCACTGATCTGCCCGCAGCACACGTTGTCCTTCTGAAACGCTGGGATGAGTTTCGGCAGAACTTTTTGGCCACACGGTCCGATGGCATTGCTGAAGGCGTCACAGAGGTTATCCACAGAATCGTCGTTTTGGGCTGCCATGAACTTGTATATGAGCGGGGAAATGTCGGCGGGGGTTGCAGCGACGGATTTGAGCAGGTTGAAGAAGTTCGTCAGGTCCTTATTCTTGACCACATCGTAAACGTCCAACATTCCACAGCTACTGAAGATAGTGCTGGCGATCGCCCAACTGATCGTTCCGACATTGTTGGCCACGCAAGTGTTCATACCGTACGCCGTCGGCAGTTTATCCACGAGAAAGCCGAAAGTGTTATCCTTTGCCTTGCATTCCTGAGCCTGAACTTCGACGCGTGGGGCAGTGGACGTGAGGCCCAGTACACCCACGAAGACGGAGGCTGCGAATCGACGGAGATTCATGCCTTTCTTCGTTGCGGTGCAGCTTTTACGAAATGGGCACAGGGATTGCCTACAGAAGTTGGGGACGCCGTAACCTCGATGCACATCGGATGATAGAATTTTCGTACAAATTGTGCGAACAGAAGTGGCCAATTGGCGCCGAACTGAGATTGACTATCGAAATGCAGCTACATATGTATGTACGGAGGGTGGAGCCCATCGCGGTTGGTAATCCCATACGTTTCCGTAAATCGCATGATTGTGTGACAATGAGTCGCAGTGTGTTAAGCTTTTGGACTGGGCATGTTGAGGAAGGAATAGAACAGCGGAGGACAGCGTCAAGGTGCCGAAGGAAGAAGTCTCGGAGTAGGAAGGATGCCCGGAGGTGCTTGTGTTTTAACAGTCAAAAGACGGAATGAGGACTGGTGGGCCCTGGTGGAGGAGACAATCCCGGTCGAGAGTGTATGGGACAGCTCTATTAATATGAGCGAGTCCCATGTTCTCCTGCAAAGTATTAGCACGTCTGAGATGCTCAACTTTAACACAGTGCAAGTTCGGGTACAGTACTGTACACGTCATGTTACGCACACACCGTGCCACGCGATCAACTACGCATTAGTACAGGGCTGCCGAAGTATTTTGGGATTCCATGTTGTTCGAGACTCTGCCTGTAATTTGGCAGTCAACTTGAAAGTTTGATTCTTTAGATAGACATGCAAACTGGTTGGTGATAGTTGCCGAAGCTTCACGGGCAATTCTGGTGTACCAAAACTGACTGACACAGTCACAGGTACAGTACCAGATTTTGGGCAAAGCCCGCTGGCATTTGTCCACACATGTAAACCGTTACACGGTATGGTCAGTCAAGTCGATACATGTAGTTCAGCATCACTTGTATGTAATGCTGCTCTATGCGGAAATATGGACACACGAGATATCGAGCGGCACGCTTGCGAAGCCATAACGTCCAGCAAACGAGGTCTATTTACTTATCTCTCGATGGAAGATCTCCTCATCAAAGTGTGTGTGTGGGGGGGGGGGGATTTTTGTTGACAACGAATCGTTGTTACGGCCGCCCAGCACCAGCTTTTGATTCTCACAGCTGGTGATCTCAAGAATGGATTTGCCTATAATGCACTGTGTACTGTACACACGATTCGAGAGTTTCGGTGGGGCTCTTCGCTGGAGACGTGGACAACATGTATTAATGCATGTAGGTATCAATACGCTTGTACACGTAATGTACAGGGCTTGCATGGAACCTCCTTTGGACGTAGCCGACCTTACCGGTATTTCACTCGGCACCAGACACGTCTCGACTCCTGGTTTGAGGGTCGTTGGCATCATTGATGGTGGGCATCAGCAAACATTTATCTGCCGTTTGGCAGCATTCCTACCGCCAACTTGGCGGCGCCAAGTAAGTTCAACCTCGCACAGTGTTTTGCACGTATTATAATATGTACTGTAGCTCAATTATTTGTGCCTGGGCAGATGCAACATGTATGTAGAGCACGCGAGTGTCGATGGCGTTCCACACACCAGTTAGCCTTACGAGGCATTGCTACATGTATTAGCAACTTGCTAATAGCCTTACGTGTCGGTGGTCATTCAGCAGCTTTCTCCGTGGCGACAGCTACGATGAAAGCCATTTATCGATCACTCCTGCCACGGAGGCGGACCCTCAACCTCAGCTTCCGCTTCGAGCCCGACAAGAAAGTTTGACGTCAGCCAGATTCAAGGACGTTGAGTCGACAAGCTCGGACGATGCTCAACTTGAAGTTATCGTTTGGTTTGAGCTCTCGGCCAATCCGCTAGGGATCCCGTGCAAAGCCTGACTGCCCTCCGGTGGTTTAACACGGCCTCAACTGCTGTTGGTGCTTGTGTCATTCCTGCATTTGCGTCCTGGAGGCGACAGTCCAAAGTCCCCAGCGATCTCCGCCATCTCACGTCCGCCATGATCTTCAAGTCGCGCTGCCTCACGCAGCCCATTCCGGCCGACGCGTCCATCTGGAAGATGGTGGAGCAGCACGCGGCCGCCAAGCCGGACAAGAAGGCCTTCATCTGCGGCATCACCGAGCGGTCCCTGACCTTCTCACAGCTGCTGCAGCAAGCCAGGAAGCTGTGCGCGGGGCTGGCCGCCAACGGGCTCAAGAAGGGGGACGTGGTCATCCTGCACTCGTTCAACTGCCTCGAGTACGTGGTGGTGTTCCTGGCACTCAACCGCCTCGGGGCGATCTGCTCGCCGTCCTCGCCCCTGTTCAACGGGAAGGAGCTGGCCGACCAGATCGAGATCGCCGAGGCGGTGGCCGTCATCACCCACAAGAAGTTCGCAAAGGTGGCGGTGGAGGCCGCGGGGCTGCGGCGGCTCCCGCTGTCGCAGGTCTTCACGCTCGGCCAGGCTGAGGGCCCGGCCGGTCTCAAGTCCGTCGAGGGCTTGATAGCCCAGAACCTGCCGTTCCCCGACATCCCGCCCATCGACACCGACCAGGTCGTGACGCTGCCGTTCTCCAGCGGCACCACTGGCCGCCCCAAGGGCGTGGAGCTCACGGCGCGGGCAATGTACGCGTGCGGGATCCTGCCTGCCTACCGGGAGGCCGAGATGGAGTATGTTCTAGGCATGCTGCCGTTCTTCCACATCATGGCCACCATGATCTTCCACGTGACCATCTACAAGGGCGTGACCATGGTCGTGCTGCCCGGCTTCGACCCGGAGACGTTCCTCAGCACCGTGGTCAAGTACAAGATGACCAAGCTCAACCTCGCGCCGCCGCTCGTGACGTTCCTGGCCAAGCACCCGATCGTGGACAAGTACGACCTCTCTCACGTGACCCACGTGGGCTCTGGCGGGGCTCCGTTGGGCAAGGAGGTGGAGCACGCCGTGCTGCAGAGACTGGGGATCCAGGTGCTGCAGGGCTACGGCATGACGGAGTTCGCCGGCTGCGCGACCAGCTCGTACCCCACGACGTTCCGTGACGGCGCCTCTGGGACGCTGCACCCCAACACGGAGTTGAAGGTGCAGGACCTGGAAACGGGCCAGGAGCTCGGGGTGAACCAGACCGGAGAGCTGCTGTTCCGCACCCCGGCGCTGATGAAGGGGTACTACAAGAACCCGGAAGCCAACCGCGTGACGTTCACCGAGGACGGATTCGTGCGCACGGGCGACGTCGGGTACATCGATGAGGACGGCTACGTCTTCATCGTCGACCGTCTCAAGGAGCTCATCAAGTACAAGGGCCACCAGGTTGCGCCTGCCGAGGTGGAGGACGTGGTCAACTCGCACCCGAAAGTTGCGGACTCTGGGTGTGTTCGAGGCTTCGACCCCGCCACGGGTGAAGAGATCCCCAAGGCTTTCGTGGTGCTTAAGGAGGGCGAGTCGTTGAGCGAGGAAGAACTCATGGAATACGTGGCGGGCAAAGTGACAGGCTACAAGCGCGTGCGTGAGGTGGAGTTCATCGACGTGATCCCCAAGAGTCTGTCGGGCAAAATCCTGCGTCGCGTGCTGCAGATCCGTCAGAACGAAAAGATGAAGGCGACCCAGAGTCGTCTGTAAGGTGGTGGAGCAGAGGAAGTAAGGATTAAGGTGAAAAACACGTATGGTATGGTGCTGAGTAATATCGACACGAATTCCGCGTATTGGAATCCGAAGCAAGGGTACTGCTGACCGACGTCACGCTGCAAAATCATCCAGTGTTGGTGGAATTGGAACTTTGTCGAATGCTCGAGCATGCAATGCAGCAATTCTCGGGGGTTCGAAGGTCGTGCGAAGTTCGACAATGCTCCCACTTCAGTCCTGAGCACCGCAGTGCACTGCGTTCATGCAGTGGTCGACCTCTTCGTCCGTCACTTTTGAATTCGCGCCTTCCTCATCCCACCTCCTATCAACTCGACCAGTGAATTCGTCTACCATGGCCATCACGTTCAAGTCGCCGTACCCGGACGTTTCCATCCCGCAAGACGCTGCTATCTGGAACAAGTTGGAGGAACACGCTCGCGAGAATGGCGACAAGCCGGCATTTGTCTGCGGGATGTCGGAGAGAACGTTGAGCTTCGCCGAAGTGTTTAAGATGGCGCAATTCCTCGTTGCCGGTTTGTTGGCAAGCGGCGTCAAGAAGGGCGACGTACGTGCTTGCATCCTTTTTCATCTTCTTGTCGAGATATTCACTCCACTTCTGGCAACAGGTCGTGGTGTTGCACTCCTTCAATTGTCTGGAGTATCCCGTCGTGTTCCTCGCGTTGAATCGCTTGGGCGCAGTCTGCTCGCCGTCCTCTCCGCTGTTCAACAGCGAGGAACTCGCCGACCAAATCCGATCGGCCAAGGTACAACGCAAGCATCAAACTCTTCACCGCTGCAACCACTAACCTTTTCATGTATCCCCAGGCCTCGGCAGTGATATCGCATGTTGCGTTGGCTGACGTGGTGATCCAAGCCTCAACACGCACAGGCGTCTCACTCAACCGGGTATTCACGCTCGGACACCCCAAAGGCGCCTCCGGTCTGCAAACCATCGAGTACGTGCCATACTACTCGTCTTGATCCATTCAAACACTAACACTTGTGTCCACGTAGAGCTCTGGTGGCGCAGAAGCTGCCCTTCCCAGCGTTGCCAGCAATTAACCCCGACGACGTCGTGTTGCTGCCGTTTTCGAGCGGAACTACTGGTCGTCCTAAGGGTGTTGAGCTCACAGCTCGTGCAATGTACGCCTGCGGTGCTCGAGTGGCTGCTCTGGAACGCGACGCAGCCCACATGCTCGCCGTGCTGCCGTTCTTCCACATCGCGGCGACCATGATCTTCCACGTGACGATCTTCAAGAAGATCACGACGATCGTGCTGCCTCGATTCGAGCCCGGCAGTTTCCTGCGCACCATCGAGAAGTACAAGCTGGACACAGTCAACGTCGTGCCCCCGATCATCCAGTTCCTCGCGAAACACCCTCTCGTGGACAAGTACGATCTCTCAACCATTAACCGGTTGGGGTCGGGCGCTGCACCATTGGGAGACGAGCTTGTTCACGCCATTCACAGTCGATTCGGTGTTCCAGTTCTGCAGAGCTACGGGATGACGGAGCTTGCGGGCACAGCTACCCATTCGTCCGAGACGGTATTCCGCAACGGTGCCTCTGGAAAGCTGCTCCCCAACACGGAGCTACGGGTGAGGTGTCTCGACACTGGCGTCGATCTGCCTGTGAACCGACCAGGAGAGTTGTTGATCCGATCGCCGGCGGTCATGAAGCGCTACCTCAACAACCCCGAAGCTACTCGCGAGATCTTCACGGAGGACGGATTCATTCACACTGGTGACGTCGGGTACATCGATGAGGACGGCTACGTCTTCATCGTCGACCGTCTCAAGGAGCTCATCAAGTACAAGGGCCACCAGGTTGCGCCTGCCGAGGTGGAGGACGTGGTGAACTCGCACCCTCAAGTCGCCGACTCGTGCTGCGTGCGCGGAATCGATTTGGCCACGGGTGACGAGATCCCCAAAGCCTTCGTGGTGCAAAAGTTCAATGGGGACGAACCGCTGACGGCTGAGGAGCTCATGGAGTTCGTGGCGTCGAAAGTGGCGGGCTTCAAGCGAGTGCGCGAGGTGGAGTTCGTCGATACTATCCCTAAAAGTCTATCGGGCAAAATCCTCCGCCGCCAGCTGCAGCTTGAGCAGGACAAGAAGGTCGAGGCAGCTCGGTCGATGCGTAGTCGACTGTGACTCGGGTCCTGATCCGAGTCCAGCGTGGCGATGCTGATACAGCTGGAGAGGTTCGAGTATTGTAGTCCAGTTCCAGTTTAGCAATGAATGGTGATTGACGCTGCTGCTTTAGGTGCTTGCTTGCTATGGAGCGTCGATGTCGGGTGGCTGGTGTTGAAAAGGGGCATCCGCTGCGTGGTTTGACGAGCCCGTCATCACTCGGATTCTTGGAGTGCTGTGCGTGTCGACCGCTGGTTGCAACGGGATGATCTTCCGGTCCAAGTGCCCGACGCTGCCGATTCCGGACGACGCCTGCATCTGGAATGTCGTGGAGCGGCATGCGAGGGATATCGGCGACCGACCGGCATTCATCTGTGGACTGACGGATAGGACGCTCACGTTCGCAGAGCTGCTTCGACAGGCCAAGCAAGTGTGTGCGGGCCTGGCGGCCAACGGACTCAAGAAGGGCGACGTACGTTCATCAATCACTTCGAAGGATTCGAACGAAGTAAGTGCTCTGTTGTTGACTATATTCTGCTTATTCAGGTTGTGGTCTTGCACTCGTTCAACTGCCTCGAGTACGTGGTGGTGTTCCTGGCGCTCAACCGCCTCGGGGCAATCTGCTCTCCATCGTCGCCATTATTCAATGGGCAGGAGCTCGCGAACCAAATTGAGATCGCCGAGGTGAGTCTTTGACGCGAGCGGCAATCAATGAGAAGTGTCTTCTACTAGCAATTGATGGATGGGGGTGCTGCTGCAGGCGGTTGCTATCATCTCGCACAAGAAATTTGCCAACGTAGCAGTACAAGCTGCAGGGATGCATGGTATTCCGCTGTCGTATGTGTATACTCTTGGCGAAGCAAATTCGCGCTGTGGACTCCAATCAATCGAGTACGTCAGAAATGCTTTTTGGACTTAGAAAGATAACTCAACATGTGACGTGATGAATTTTGTGTGCAGGGGTTTAATCGCTCAAGACCTGCCGTTCCCAGACATTCCTCCTATTGACACGAACCAAGTCGTGACGCTGCCCTTCTCCAGTGGCACAACAGGTCGGCCGAAGGGGGTGGAGTTAACTGCGCGAGCAATGCACGCGTCTGGGATAATTCCAGCGTACAGGGAGAGCAAGACTGGGTGCGTGCTGGGCATGCTGCCGTTCTTCCACATCATGATGACTATGAACTTCCACGTCACGCTCTACCTCGGGAAACCAATGATCGTACTTCCTGGCTTCACGCCAGAGACGTTCCTGAAGACGGTGGAGAAGTACAAGCTCGACATGATCAATCTAGCCCCACCACTCGTCACATTCCTGGCCAAGCACCCAATTGTTGACAAGTGTGACCTCTCTCACGTGAAACACGTGAAATCCGGAGGAGCCCCACTGGGCAAAGAGGTGGAACGCGCTGTCATGCAGCGCCTCGGCATTCAAGTGCTTCAGGGATACGGCATGACGGAGTTTGTTGGTTGCGGCTGCCGATCGTACCCGAGCGTTGTGCGTGATGGCTCCTCAGGCACATTGCATCCCAACACGGAGCTGAAGGTGAAGGACCTCGAAACAGGCGAAGACCTACCAGCAAACAGGACGGGAGAGCTGCTGTTCCGCACCCCAGCGATGATGAAGGGCTACTACAAGAATCCTGATGCCACCCGTGCTGCATTCACAGAGGACGGGTTCCTCCGCACCGGAGATCTCGGCTACATTGACGATGACGGGTTCATCTTCATCGTGGACAGACTCAAAGAGCTGATCAAGTACAAAGGACACCAAGTGGCGCCAGCCGAAGTGGAAGACGTTGTGAACTCCCATCCTCTGGTCGCGGATTCCTGCTGTGTGCGAGGACGCGACTTGAGAACTGGCGAAGAAATCCCCAAGGCTTTTGTCGTGCTCAAGGAAGGTGAATCGTTGACAACCAAAGCGTTGATGGACTATGTGGCTGCCAAGGTGGCGGGCTTTAAACGGGTGCGTGAGGTGGAATTCATCGACGTCATCCCGAAAAGCCTGTCGGGTAAGATCCTCCGACGCAAACTGCAGTTGGTGCAGGACAAGAAGGTTGAGATGCAGCGGAGTCGACTCTAACCAGCACGCCCAAATGTTAACAACGGTTGACGCCCTACCTTTCGTGTACTTTGCGTGAATCCAGAGATGTCGGTGGTCTCTTGGGCACTGATCGCATTTGTGTTGTGCAGGGACGTGGTTGTCCTATGAATGATGAATGATCCCTCCATGCGTATGGATAGATGACGCCCTGGATGGCTGTGTGCATTTCAAGCATCTGGCGGTCAAGCGATCGCTACGTGGCAGCACCAATTGCCGATTTGCTCGCTTCCCTCCGCTCATACCGACAGCGCCATGATCTTCACGTCGCCACACCCGGATATCCCGATCCCGAAGGGGAAGACGGTCTGGAACATGCTGGAGCTGCATGCGCGCGAGCGTGGGGACAAGCCCGCATTTGTGTGTGGAATCACGGACAAGGTGCTGACGTTCGCGGAGCTGCTCCAGAAGGCGAAAGCTCTGAGTGTAGGCTTGGTGGCACGCGGCATCACGAAAGGAGACGTATGCTAGTCAAACTGTTTGCTCTGAGTGATCATCTGTGGCGGCTAAGCAGGTACTTGACGTCTACAGGTTGTCGTCTTGCATTCGTTCAACTGCATCGAGTATCCCGTCGTGTTCCTCGCTCAACCGAATTGGTGCGGTTTGCTCCCCGTCGCCATCGATGTTCAACGGGGAAGAACTAGCTATGCAGATCGAGATTGCTAAGGTACGTCGGTACTTACCAAAATGGTCATGCCGTCTAATCCATGGTGATGGCATCTAGGCTTATCGGGGACGGAGCGTTGGCAAATATGACTGTCGAAGCTGCTTACCTGAAGGACCTCAAACCGGAGCGCGTGTTTGTCTACGGTGAAGAAGAAGGACCCGCCACAGCCGAGTCGCTAGAGTAAGTTTTCGTGAATATGCAGTGCATGTGACGCGGGTCTAACAGTGTTGTGCAGGGACCTGATTGCACAGGATCTACCTCTGAAGCTGCCACCTATGGACCCGATGGATGTCGTCACGCACGCTGCCTTTTCAAGCGGAACAACAGGCCGCCCCAAGGGCATGGAGCTCACAGGGTACGCGATGCTCGCCGCATTTGCCCAACTCGCAGCGGTGGAGGACAACCTGCCTTATTATCTTGGAGTGCTGCCGTTCTACCACATCCTAGCAGCGATTCTATTCCACGCGACGATTTTCAAAGGCCTGGTGCTGGTAGATCTGCCGAGCTTCGACCTCGAGACCTTCTTGGGCGTCGTGGAGAAGTACCGCCTAGAAAAGCTCACTCTCGCCCCGCCCCTCGTCCTCTTCTTGGCGAAGCACCCGATCGTGGACAAGTTCGACTTGTCGAGCGTGAAGGTGCTCGCCTCTGGAGGAGCGCCGATGGGTAACGAGGTCGAGCACGCGGAGGAGAAACGCATCGGCGCTCGAGTTCTGTAGGCATACGGGATGACCGAGTTCGCTGGTGGCGTGGCAAATGGCACGCTCGACCACAGCAGAGCTGGCTCAACAGGACGTTTGCTGCCTAATGTCGAGCTGAAAGTCAAGGACCTGCAGACGGACGAGGATCTGCTTGCCAACAAGACCGAAGATCTGTTGTTCCGCACGCCGTCCATGATGAAGGGGTACTACAATGGCTCGGAGGCCAACCGTACTGCGTTCACTGCCGACGACTTCACCCGCACGGGTGACATCGGCTACATCGACGAGGATGGCTACGTGTTCATCGTCGACCGGCTCAAGGAGTTGATCAAGTACAAGGGGCATCAGGTGGTTCCTGCTGAGCTCGAAGACGTTCTGAACAACCATCCATCCGTGACCGATTCGTGCTGCGTCCGTGGCTTTGAGGCGGTCACGGGTGAGGAGATCCCGAAGGCTTTCGTGGTCCTCGCTGAAGGCTCGAAGCTGACGTAGGAAGAGCTGATCGAGTTCGTAGCCGCGAAGGTAGCGGGATACAAACGCGTGAGGTGGAGTTCATCGCTGAAATCCCCAAGAGCTTGTCGGGCAAGATACTGCGCAAGGAACTGCAGCGCATGCAGGACGAGAAGACCAGGCAGATCAAGACCAGTCTGCATAGTCGCCTATGATTTCTCGGGTGACGTCGGTGGTCGACACGAACGGTATCCGCTGCATGTACATGTAGCCCTGTCACTTCAACATGAAAGCTTGGCTTTGCAATGGCGTATAGCACGTGCACAGTGGCGTCAAGTCGTGCCGCGAGGGATGCAAGTGATGTCATAGTGGACTCGTTGCTACAGATGGGAGGGCGTGGCCTCGCACGTGCTGGATGGCCACGTCAGACGAGTCCTGGACACCTCGACAAGCAGTCGATGGCCATGGCCAATTGCTGGTCATCCGGTCTCTTCACTGCATGGGGGTCGACATCCTATGGCCTTGACACGCAACGTGCTCACTATCGCATTTGCCTGGACGTCGCCACTGGTGCTCATCGGTGCATCCGTTCATTAAAATGGTCTTCTCGTCGCCGCACGGAGTTATCCCGATCACGGAGGGCAAGACAGCTTGGGACTGGGTCGAAGAGCACGCCGCCAACATCCCCAACAAACCGGCGTACGTCTGTGCCATCACGGAGCGTACGTTGACATTCGCGGATGTTCATGACCAAGCTCGCAAGATTTGTGCCGCGTTGGCGGCCGAGGGTATCAAGAAGGGAGATGTACGAATCCCTGATATGCAGTGGTTGGTGGCGGTGAGGTGCTAATAGTTTTGGGGCTTCGGTTGTTGCAGGTTGTGACGTTGCACTCGTTCAACTGCGTCGAGTACCCCGTCATCTTCTTGGCGCTCACGCGTCTCGGCGCTGTGTGCTCCACCGCGTCGCCTCTTTTCAATGAGGAGGAACTTGCTGACCAACTCAAACACTCGGAGGTACGGCAAAAAGTGCTTTGATGTCCTGGTATTGTTTGTTGTCCGACTAACTTTTCGAGTGCTTTACCGTCTACAGTCTACTGCGATCATCACCCATGCCAAGATGGTCGACACGGCAGTCAAAGCTGCGTCGCTCAGTGGCATCGAATTGAACCGCGTGTATACCATTGGCCACACCGACATCTCCGCCTCGCTGATGTCGATTGAGTACGTATGTTGTGCTGTTATCCTCGAGACGAACTTGCACGACATGTATACTAATTCGCTGCCACTCCAGGGACATGTTGGCGAAGGACATCCCATTCCCGAACCTGCCTCCGATTGATCCTGATGCTATTGTCGCAATGCCCTTCTCAAGTGGCACCACGGCTCGACCCAAGGGTGTTCTTCTGTCGGGGCGTGCTCTCTTCGCCGGTGCGATAATGGCAAGTCACTCCGAGAAGGATATGGAGTACACCATGACGGTGCTGCCATTCTTCCACATCATGTCCACACTGCTGTTCCACATGGCCTTCTACCGGGGCTGGGGAACTATCATCCTGCCCAAGTTCCTCCCGAATGAATACCTTAGCGCAATTGCCAAGTACAAGGTCTGGAACGTGTACGTGGCACCTCCGATTGTCCAGTTCTTCGCCAAACACCCGCTAGTGGACAAGTATGACCTGTCATCGCTTAAGTATATTGGAGCAGGAGGGGCTCCTATGGGCACCGAAGTGGAGGAGGCAGTGTTCAAGCGCATTGGCGTCAAGGTGGGCCAAGGCTACGGCATGACCGAGCTGTGTGGGCCGGTGACCATGCCGGCGTACGAGATCAACCGCCCCGGCTCAGTCGGCCAACTTCTGCCTAACTCGAAGTTGCGCGTTCTGTCGCTCAGCAACGGAGCAGACTTGGGGCCGAACGAGGTGGGCGAGCTGCTTATCCACACGCCCGCTATGATGGACGGATACTTCAAAAACCCAGAAGAGACCAAGAAATCCATCACGGAGGAAGGTTTCGTGCACACGGGCGACGTCGGCTACATTGACGCGGATGGATTCATCTTCATCGTCGACCGAGTCAAAGAGATGATAAAGTACAAGGAACACCAGGTGGCCCCTGCAGAGCTCGAAGACGTGCTGCACGGCCACCCAGCAGTTGTGGACTCGTGCTGCGTGCGTGGCATGGACTTGGGGTCCGGCGAGGAGATCCCCAAAGCTTTCGTGGTTCTGCGAGAAGGCGCCTCCAGCTCTGCTGAAGAGATCATGAACTTCGTAGGCGAGAAGGTCGCGCCGTACAAGCGCGTCCGTCAGGTCGAGTTTGTGGACGCGATCCCCAAGACAATGTCTGGCAAGATTCTACGGCGCCAGCTCCAACTGCGTGAAGACACGAGGATCAAGGCTGCTAGCGCTCCTTGAACAGGAAGACGAACCTGGGATCCGACACGTGCTGCTTGATGGTAGGCAAACTTATGTTGATCCATGTTTTTCTTGTCTTTTATTCAAGGCTGGAACCATTGTTAGGTCACGCATCTATTAGCCAAACAAGAGTGAATTTGCCAAAGTCGTCCATGTTGATACTTTATGTCTATGCGGTTAAATGGAGAGGATGGCTGTGGCTGAGACATAGAAGTGGTTACTTCTTGCCCTTCTTGCCACCCTTCTGCTTCTCTGTAGTGACCACAAAACACAGTACAGTGAGTTTCAGGATACCATCAGCTTGGCTCTGAAATGACCGCGCGACGTACCCTCCTTGGCGGGTTGCTCCTTCTTGCCACCCTTGGCGTTGCCGGCGTTCTTCTCGGCGGCGGGCTTCTCCTCCTCCTTGGCCTGCTGCTGCTTCTTGTCCTTGCGGCCCATGGTTGACGGAGAGTGTGAGCTTGGAAACTTGGCTTGAGGTGCTTGAGGCGAAAACCAGAATGATCGAGAGTTCGAGGATCGAGGCGATCTCAAGCAGCAGGCACGAGCGCGAAGACGGAGGTGCCTTTTTCTCGGACGGGTATGGCGGTTGGGAAACGACCCGAAGAAAAAATAACTTGGGTTGAGAATAGCGCAAGTTGAAGTGGCCCACCCAATCAGCGCTTTCCGTTTCGGTATCTGACACCGAGCATTCAACTGCCAGCACCAGCGGGAGGGTATCCTGTGCACCGAGACCGTTATCTGAGTGCAGTTACCGCACTGCGACAGCGTCGCATGCACGTCTATTCATCACCAACCTGTAGACGTGCCGTAAGGGCAAACTTCTCAGCAAGCGATGCCCAAGCTACGGACTGAGGACGTGCCAATGCGAGGGCCAGCAGTAACACGGCGTCGGAGAAGGGATGCTGCGCTTCAGTGCAGTACGCACACGAGCCAGATTTTCAAGTAACGATCGGCCGCCAAACTTCACGTGGTGGCTGCGATTGCTCGCGTCAAAGTTTGAAGTTATAACGGCGTCCTGTTGCCTTTGCAAGTTGGACCCAGTAAGGTCAATGTTCCTGCGATGTCGACGGCATTTGGTGCAGATCAAACACAAGACAAGAACCGCACAACAACGGCGCGGAGCGTGAAGTACTGGCCAAGTCCATCCTGTTGATATTTTATGGTGCTAGTGGCATTAGTACTATTGTGTAGAATGGTGTTGGCCTGCTATCGCACGAGCGAGGTCGCGGCGAGGTTACTTCTTGCCCTTCTTGCCTCCCTTCTGCTTCTCTGATTAATGAAAACAAGGGAGAATGTGAGTGATTGGTTTGTGCTCCAATGAGCCATGGCACAAGAACACTGCATGGGTGCTCAGCAGGGTTCCTCACCTTCCTTGGGGGCCTGTTCCTTCTTGCCTCCCTTGGCATTGGCAGCGGGCTTCTCCTCCTCCTTGGCCTGCTGTTGCTTCTTATCCTTGCGGCCCATGTTTGACGGAGAGGTGATTCTTGGAGGTTTTGCTTGTGGAGCTTGAGGCGAGTTCGAGAATGATCAAGCGAGCGCATGCACTGCAGAGCTGCAGTCCCCTGGCAGCTGCAGGTGGAGGGCAAGCAGAGGTTTCGTGGACGAGTTCCAATTTAGAAACACTTTGCTGCAAAATAGCGTTGGTTGAAGGATTGTTTCGCAATTTTTAGAGGCACGAATGCACCAATCGAATTGTCATCAGCACCGCAGTCGCTCAGCGGGGCAAGTAGGCAACATTTTATTTTCTTGGAGATCGGAGAATATCGACAGCATACCTACAGGGACGGCAGGTGCCTTTCAGTTTGTTCCAAACCAGCATTTCCATGTGCTCAGCGTATCATCGAGAACAAGTAGGCACTTGTGTAGCATATTTATCAAATATCCAAAGAAATATATATGCATAGGCAACAGATGAATTCATACTTCAGTATCTTTTTGGGATCGATATTCACTGCGAAAGCGCACAGCAAAGCGGTTAGAGTTCTTACGACCGACCGCACTCTAGCCGTCACGCATTCACTGTCCGTTTTCACAAAGAAAAAAAAACATTGCAAACTCGTGTCACACGGACTGAGTTGCCAACATCATCCTTGTTGAGAGTGTCTTTATGTTTTTATGTTGCTAGGGACTAGCAAGTAGAGTGACGATGGCCGCGCTATAGACCGTATGATATTACTTCTTGCCCTTCTTACCACCCTTCTGCTTCTCTGTAACAATAAAGTAAGATTACAATGCAAACAATGAGCTCGACTGGACACAAGTAGCGGTGGAGTGACATCTCGACGTACCCTCCTTGGCAGGTTGCTCCTTCTTGCCGCCCTTGGCATTGCCGGCGTTCTTCTCAGCGGCGGGCTTCTCCTCCTCCTTGGCTTGCTGTTGCTTCTTGTCCTTGCGGCCCATGGCTGGTGGAGAGGCTGGGGGCTTGGTTTGAGGTGATCGAGGCGAAATCCAGAATGGGCAGATCCACGAGAACGGCAGGCACTCCACCAAGGATACCAAGGACGGTTATAAATGGATCTCGACAACTGCGAGAACGCGTCCGTTTCGTGATAAGAGCACGACAAGAAGGCGAGCTTCTCTTGCAACCTGTGCCATGCACTTGACATGAGATCCTTCGCGTCTGATGCGAGTCACTACAAACTTCAACAAGTCGCATATAAAAAGTAAGCATAGCAAACGGCTGCGCCCCTTTGGAGAGCAGTAGAAAACCGTCCAAAGCTGAAGTCCAAGCATCTCTTTGTCGCTCTCATTCTGGATTTCGCCTCAAGCACCCCGTCAAGAACCGAACCACACTCATCGCCAGCAATGGGCCGCAAGGACAAGAAGCAGCAGCAGGCTAAGGAGGAGGAGAAACCCGCCGCCGAGAAGAATGCTGGCAATGTCAAGGGCGGCAAGAAGGAGCAGCCCGCCAAGGAGGGTACGTCGAGCTGTCGGATCTCTGTGCCAGGCACTGGCGGTGCTCGAGTTGATGGACACAAAACTTACTGGTTGTATTGTACTTCTTGTCACTGCAGATAAGCAAAAGGGCGGCAAGAAGGGCAAGAAGTAACGCCGCCTCCAAGCCGGCCTACGCACTATAATAGCCTCTATTAGCAGCATAAAGCATAAACATGGATCGCTTTGGCAGCTGAGTTGTGATGTCCTGGGTTCCTGTTGTGTTGTGCTGTCCATTCCGTGCGAGCTAGTTTAATAATAAAAGGAGTGTATTTGCGAGAGGAGTGCAGATCGGCCCGTCCGCCTCAAAGGAAGATGGCAGACAGATGAGTGATGCAGCGCCGTGAAGCTAGCACTATAAAAGTAAGTCGATCGCCGTTGGTCAACCAAACGCTGGGAATCCAAACTGGCAAAGGGATTGTAGCGGGTTGCGTACGCTGGTTCAGTCGATACAACATTGGTTTCCCTGGCTGCGAAATGGTTTAGTACGCGGTAACACTATGATAAAAACACACGCACAGTGTCGTTAGTCAAGGCAGTGAGTGTCTGCCTATCCTCTCGCAAATACACTCCTTTTATTATTAAACTAGCTCGCACGGAATGGACAGCACAACACAACAGGAACCCAGGACATCACAACTCAGCTGCCAAAGCGATCCATGTTTATGCTTTATGCTGCTAATAGAGGCTATTATAGTGCGTAGGCCGGCTTGGAGGCGGCGTTACTTCTTGCCCTTCTTGCCGCCCTTTTGCTTATCTGCAGTGACAAGAAGTACAATACAACCAGTAAGTTTTGTGTCCATCAACTCGAGCACCGCCAGTGCCTGGCACAGAGATCCGACAGCTCGACGTACCCTCCTTGGCGGGCTGCTCCTTCTTGCCGCCCTTGACATTGCCAGCATTCTTCTCGGCGGCGGGTTTCTCCTCCTCCTTAGCCTGCTGCTGCTTCTTGTCCTTGCGGCCCATTGCTGGCGATGAGTGTGGTTCGGTTCTTGACGGGGTGCTTGAGGCGAAATCCAGAATGAGAGCGACAAAGAGATGCTTGGACTTCAGCTTTGGACGGTTTTCTACTGCTCTCCAAAGGGGCGCAGCCGTTTGCTATGCTTACTTTTTATATGCGACTTGTTGAAGTTTGTAGTGACTCGCATCAGACGCGAAGGATCTCATGTCAAGTGCATGGCACAGGTTGCAAGAGAAGCTCGCCTTCTTGTCGTGCTCTTATCACGAAACGGACGCGTTCTCGCAGTTGTCGAGATCCATTTATAACCGTCCTTGGTATCCTTGGTGGAGTGCCTGCCGTTCTCGTGGATCTGCCCATTCTGGATTTCGCCTCGATCACCTCAAACCAAGCCCCCAGCCTCTCCACCAGCCATGGGCCGCAAGGACAAGAAGCAACAGCAAGCCAAGGAGGAGGAGAAGCCCGCCGCTGAGAAGAACGCCGGCAATGCCAAGGGCGGCAAGAAGGAGCAACCTGCCAAGGAGGGTACGTCGAGATGTCACTCCACCGCTACTTGTGTCCAGTCGAGCTCATTGTTTGCATTGTAATCTTACTTTATTGTTACAGAGAAGCAGAAGGGTGGTAAGAAGGGCAAGAAGTAATATCATACGGTCTATAGCGCGGCCATCGTCACTCTACTTGCTAGTCCCTAGCAACATAAAAACATAAAGACACTCTCAACAAGGATGATGTTGGCAACTCAGTCCGTGTGACACGAGTTTGCAATGTTTTTTTTTCTTTGTGAAAACGGACAGTGAATGCGTGACGGCTAGAGTGCGGTCGGTCGTAAGAACTCTAACCGCTTTGCTGTGCGCTTTCGCAGTGAATATCGATCCCAAAAGATACTGAAGTATGAATTCATCTGTTGCCTATGCATATATATTTCTTTGGATATTTGATAAATATGCTACACAAGTGCCTACTTGTTCTCGATGATACGCTGAGCACATGGAAATGCTGGTTTGGAACAAACTGAAAGGCACCTGCCGTCCCTGTAGGTATGCTGTCGATATTCTCCGATCTCCAAGAAAATAAAATGTTGCCTACTTGCCCCGCTGAGCGACTGCGGTGCTGATGACAATTCGATTGGTGCATTCGTGCCTCTAAAAATTGCGAAACAATCCTTCAACCAACGCTATTTTGCAGCAAAGTGTTTCTAAATTGGAACTCGTCCACGAAACCTCTGCTTGCCCTCCACCTGCAGCTGCCAGGGGACTGCAGCTCTGCAGTGCATGCGCTCGCTTGATCATTCTCGAACTCGCCTCAAGCTCCACAAGCAAAACCTCCAAGAATCACCTCTCCGTCAAACATGGGCCGCAAGGATAAGAAGCAACAGCAGGCCAAGGAGGAGGAGAAGCCCGCTGCCAATGCCAAGGGAGGCAAGAAGGAACAGGCCCCAAGGAAGGTGAGGAACCCTGCTGAGCACCCATGCAGTGTTCTTGTGCCATGGCTCATTGGAGCACAAACCAATCACTCACATTCTCCCTTGTTTTCATTAATCAGAGAAGCAGAAGGGAGGCAAGAAGGGCAAGAAGTAACCTCGCCGCGACCTCGCTCGTGCGATAGCAGGCCAACACCATTCTACACAATAGTACTAATGCCACTAGCACCATAAAATATCAACAGGATGGACTTGGCCAGTACTTCACGCTCCGCGCCGTTGTTGTGCGGTTCTTGTCTTGTGTTTGATCTGCACCAAATGCCGTCGACATCGCAGGAACATTGACCTTACTGGGTCCAACTTGCAAAGGCAACAGGACGCCGTTATAACTTCAAACTTTGACGCGAGCAATCGCAGCCACCACGTGAAGTTTGGCGGCCGATCGTTACTTGAAAATCTGGCTCGTGTGCGTACTGCACTGAAGCGCAGCATCCCTTCTCCGACGCCGTGTTACTGCTGGCCCTCGCATTGGCACGTCCTCAGTCCGTAGCTTGGGCATCGCTTGCTGAGAAGTTTGCCCTTACGGCACGTCTACAGGTTGGTGATGAATAGACGTGCATGCGACGCTGTCGCAGTGCGGTAACTGCACTCAGATAACGGTCTCGGTGCACAGGATACCCTCCCGCTGGTGCTGGCAGTTGAATGCTCGGTGTCAGATACCGAAACGGAAAGCGCTGATTGGGTGGGCCACTTCAACTTGCGCTATTCTCAACCCAAGTTATTTTTTCTTCGGGTCGTTTCCCAACCGCCATACCCGTCCGAGAAAAAGGCAACTCCGTCTTCGCGCTCGTGCCTGCTGCTTGAGATCGCCTCGATCCTCGAACTCTCGATCATTCTGGTTTTCGCCTCAAGCACCTCAAGCCAAGTTTCCAAGCTCACACTCTCCGTCAACCATGGGCCGCAAGGACAAGAAGCAGCAGCAGGCCAAGGAGGAGGAGAAGCCCGCCGCCGAGAAGAACGCCGGCAACGCCAAGGGTGGCAAGAAGGAGCAACCCGCCAAGGAGGGTACGTCGCGCGGTCATTTCAGAGCCAAGCTGATGGTATCCTGAAACTCACTGTACTGTGTTTTGTGGTCACTACAGAGAAGCAGAAGGGTGGCAAGAAGGGCAAGAAGTAATCGCTCCTATTCTCTGCTCTTCTAGCTGTCAATCTAGAGAGTTCCGCTTCCACTGTATCGGCACAATAACTACAAACCGAAATATTACACAGCTGTGGAGCACTGCACCCTGTCTTATCTCTCCTCACTTCAAGTGTATATATGCCATATCGCAGGCCAAATCTGACTCTATTATGCCCGTCGATGGGGCAAATCTGACTACCTGTGCATAGATCAGACCGTAGCTCCTCATTGCGATGAGCTCCTCGCTCAAGCGGCCGGCCCAAGCTGCGGATGAGGCTCGCAAACAACCCAAGCCAAAGCTCTGCGATGTCTCGGGCATGCGAGTGGCCGCGCGTCTGGACATGACGACGCTGCCTCGGGCTGTGATGGAGTTGGTGCTGTCCTTCGCCGTCAAGAACGTGTCGGAGGCCAAGGTGCTGCCGACGAAGCGCAGGGGCTGGAGACGACTGGCGCGGCCGGACAAGACGCCGCTGGCCACAATAGCAGAGTGGCGCTTGGTCTGTCACTATTGGCGCGACCTGCTCGGGGAGATCCTGGCCCAGTACCAGCAGCGGACCGCCAAGATCAACCTCTCGCACAAGTCCGAGCAGCAGCAGACAGCCATGCTGAAACTCGTGACCAGTGCTGGACCGAGAGTGATCGAGCTCCGAATCGCACTCTTCGGGCACACCACAAGGCGAGTCGGCGCCGATATGACTCAGGTGGTGGATTGGCCAGCACTGCTCAGTGCGTGTCCGAATTTGCAGCGCCTCGATGTCTCCAAGATGGCGTATCTTACGCGGCGGGATCTCGGAAAAGTGCTTGATACAGCCTCCAAGTATTGCTTGAAGATGAAGGCGATAGTGCTACCGCTGCCGATGAGGTGGAGCAAGCGCGCTCCGAAAATTGTGGGCGCGTACCGGAATGACATTGACGATGTCACTCTTGTCAAGCATCTTACAGCGGCACTGGAGCGGTGGTTCGTGCGCGGCCACTGTGGCGGTCTGCGGCAACTGGTAATTCCACACATCCCAGCGCTGTCGAACGAGTTCTTGACGGCGGTGAGCCGATTTTGCCCGAACGTGGAGATTTTGGACGGCTGGAAACTCACGTACGTTAGCGACGGATGGGGAGCTGTACTGTGCGACGAAGAGTGGCGAGTGTCTATCGACGTGTGGGAGAAATTTTGCGCTAACTGCTCCGACTTGCGCGAGTTTAACTGGGCCGTGGTCCCATTCGCCGACGCATTCTTCAAACCCTTCGGTGCCACCCAGAAATGCCGCCTCACAGATCTCGCGTTTGATTTTACTGACGCGTTCCTCAAGAGAAAACGAGCGTCGGGTACTATTAGCACTATCATGACGACGAGTAGCAACTTGGCTGAGCAGCTCATACGAGCGTGGTCTCTCCAAGCTGCAGTTCCAGTAGAAGCCGTGACGGAAGCAGAAATCGCGGCTCTTGACGATTCTTCTCGCCCGTACTCATCGGCTGGACTCTGCTCCCTGGTACGCGGCCTACCATTCCTGCGGTCATTCAAAGTGTTTCTGCATCCACGACATCGAATCGATCTCGACGTTTTCGACGACGAATTCTTGCAGCAGTTGTCGAAGTCCTCGCAGTACCTGGCCCATTTCAGTTTTGCCGAGGCGGGGAGGTACGGTGGGCCGCAAGCTCTGGAATGCGTCAGCGATCGAGGCCTGTTGTCGCTTGCAAGCATGACCCATCTCTCAGATATCTCGATCGCAGCATTGTCAAGCACGTCGGGCGCTGGAGTGTTCCCGTTTATCCAGCGCAAGTCGCCGATTATCCAGCAGCGCAACGTTAAGATCGGCGTGATGCGGGACTTCGATTCTATCATCCTGCCGCTTCTGAAGTTCGTGGCATCTGAGCCTGCTGGTACCTTCTCAGATCAGTCCTTCGCGCTCATGCTGGTGAACGTCGGCCATCTGCGTGATTTTACGCAGAAAACCTGTCACCCACAAGAGTGGGAAGACCAACTTCAAAAGATTCAACTCCAAGTCGAATCCAACCACCCGACACTGCGCTTCCAGCTCACTCTGGAGCAGGAAAAGCCTCTGGGTACATTCGCGCTAACCAGCACCAAGTTCTTCATCTCCAAACTCGCAGTCTTCACCACGAACTGGAAATACCAGGACGTCATCGAAGGCACTTTCTACCGCGGAGATATCGCCATCTCGACGCCCTTCAACTGGATCGTCAAATGCTGATGCTTGTCAATCCAACAACACGGAGTAAATCAACTAGAAAAACTGTGCGTTCAAGGGAGAGAGGACACAACACAAGTAAACCAAAACAACCATAGTGCAGATCCCAAGTCAAAGTCGATGTAGCCATGTACGTTTTCCGCAAAAATCATCATAATAAACAGCGTGTTCCTCTCCACCCATTGGCCCTTTTCTTTAAAATTCAAACCCGTGCAGATAATTGCCATGGAGCTGCTACCATTAGCGCTGCAGCGCGAGATCTGCTCGTTCGCGGCGGCGCCAGAGCTCATTCCGCACGACGTGGGCGGCCGCAGCGTCTCCCGCTTCGCCGCACACTTGACCGAGCCGTCCACGCTGAATCTGCAGCGTTTGGCGTGCGTATGCCGCTCGTGGCGAGATATCGTCGCGGAATTCTGCGCGGAACACGAAGCCACGCGCGTGTTGACGCTAAACTTCACTACAGGCCACGAGCAGGAGCAGGAAAAGCAGATAATTAAACAGTTAATTAGTGGCAATAAGGGTGACCGACTACTGGACTTGAGGATCGCCATCACCGCCGAGAAGAGGGCTCTGTGGTGGGACCTGGACGCGCAGGGACAGACCCCGACGCCCGACCAAACGGAAGCGGCAGCGTCCGAGCTCTCCCAGTGGGTGGAGTGGAGACACATCCTTAAATTATGCCCCAATTTGCGCCGGCTGGACTTGACCGGGGTGCCGCTGCATCATCTAGCAATGGGGGACTTGCTGGACGCTGCGTCGATGTACTGCAAGCGTCTGGAGGCGTTGATACTGCCCAAGAAAGACCGGCTGTATGCAGATGCAGTGGCGGATAATATGGACTTTGTGTTCTGGAGACTGTATTCGGCGCTGGAGAGGTGGAGCGAAACTGCGGGGGGATTGAGACAACTGACGGTGCCGACGAGGAGCGAGTTTGATCGCGAAGGCACGTCGAACGAGTTCTTGTCGACGGTGCAGAGGTTGTGTCCGAACCTGGAGTACCTGGATGGCTGGAAACGATCGTATCATGAAGGTTCGAGGTTGGTCGCGTGTGACGAGAGCTTATGTGTCTCGCGTGAGGTCTGGAAGACGTTCTGCAAGTCGTGCGTTGCGCTGCGCGAGTTCAGCTGGGTTGTGGTGCCGTTCTCTGATGAGTTCTTTCTGCCTTTCGGAGAAACTATAAAGCCGCTGCTGACGCGGCTGCAGTTGACGTACAACACTCGCGCACCGTTCCGTATCCGACGACATGAATATTCGACAGGTGGCTTGAATGTACTCCTTGCGGGCTGTCCGGCCTTGGAGCATTTGGACGTCGTTCTTCACCGTCTGCAACCGTGTGACGCGTTGATCTACCCGCAAATTGACGAAATGATTGACCCAGACGTGTTCAACGATGATTTCTTCCTGGGCCTGACGGATAATTGCCCACAGCTCCGTTCTTTAAGAATCCGCGAGCTGGGTTCCTCGACCACTGCCAGGAAAGGAAGCAGTGTCTGGACTTGTCGCACTATCATGGATCGTGGGCTAGCAGCTCTGTGGCGCGCCCCAAACCTCGCTCATATTGACATCCAAGACGTTCGATGTTCCGCAGACGCGATCTTGGACTTCCTGACAACTGATGTCAACACTTCTGCTTGCAGTGTTCGATTTAGAGAGCTTGGTGGGCATTTTGGCGAGGTGGTGCAGGGAGTGCTGAATGACCTTGCGAAAGCGTCAAATCAAGACCTGTTGGTAAAAATGCCACTGTCAATTTCGCTTTCGAGCCGACGAGGTTACGTATTCGAGCGGTCTTGGCTCGTCGAGATGCAACAGACTTTCCAGACAAAATATCCGAAAGGTGAGTTGCGCTTCGCCGTCTTCAGTTTGAAGAAGGACAAGGACACTGGCCTTCAATCTAGTACCAGCCGCAGCGTCGAGCAAGAAGCGATTGCGAAAATTCTGGCGCGCGCATGGATTAAGGGTGACGTTCTTCGCGTCGAGCGCCTCGTGTTATACAACGACGTGTCAGTACTCGACAAGCGAGTTCGAAAAGTTCTCGAGAACAGAATAACCCACGGCAGCTCGTGGATCGTGACTCAGTGAGCATGCGTTGTTGCTTTGTGTAAATTGTCTCGAGGCTCTGTGCCTCAGATGTATTCAATAAAAGTCGTGCTTATTGAGTCTCTCGTGTCGTTGCTGGCGGCGCTTGGCGCGGGCACTCGTCTTCTTGTGCACGTCGAAGACGTGGTCATCCTTACGTGTGCCCATTTTGGCCGCCACAGCCACCATCCCGCCGTGTTTCTTGCGGATCGCCATCACCAGCGCCCCGTAGCCTAAATCTTTCAGCAGTTTCGTGTCTGGCATAGCTCCCTCCAGTCCGTTCTCCCTCGAAATGTTCCGGAGCTCCTGTAAATCCATTCAACGCCAGTCAGTCGTGGTACACCTCTGAATTATCGGAGACCAACGGTTTTTCACCTTGATGACGCTATTGAAGTCGCTCCAATCCTCGGTGCTACTATCGCTAGACAAACTGCGAGCACTTGGGAGGTTGGGAATGGCTCCGGCATTGAGTTTGGACCCATTCCGGAGCTGTTGAAGACGTCGAGCCAACATCATCATGGACATCGTCGACGACGGCCACAATTTGTTTCGGTTTGTACAGTACATAGGTAAAACACTACATTATGTGTTGTACGTGGAATATGTGACGTGTGGGGGCACGTTGAAGCGACGTTAATGGATTTTACTCCATGGACGGCTATGCAGATTTGGTGGACGACCTGCTCGCGTTTCCGAGCGAAAACAAGGAGGAAGAGAGTGTTGTTGCTGGCGAAGAAGAGAATCCGCGGCCAGAAGCTTCAGCGCTAGATTTGGTGGTTGAGGGCGACGTGGAGGCATTGGCACAGCTGATGCAGGACGACCCGAATTTTGCCATCAATGCGCGCAACCCCAAGACTGGGAGGTCGCTGCTTCATGAAGCCTGTGCGAGAGGACAAATGGGGGTCGTTAAGTTTTTGCTACAGGAGACGGAGGCAGACTTGATGCTTCGGACGATGCTGGTGAGGGTGTGGAGCTTCGGGGTCAGATGTTGAAGCTCATTTCAACTAACATGTCATGTTGCAGGGCCGCTGCACGCCGCTTCACTTGGCGGTGACGAACAATTTCCGTCCCATTGTTTTCCTTCTGCTTAGTCACGGCGCGGACGCATCCACTCGCGATCGGTTCGCGTGCTCGCCGATGCACTACGTCAAGTCGCTCAGCGTGGCCAAGCTCCTCATCCAGCACGGTGGTAAAGTCCTCGACTACAACGCGGTATGCCTCCATTACTTTCCTGCACCAACTACGGCCCAAAGGCTCCTTATTGTGATGGCTTGTCTGCTGCTATGCAGAGGAAGAAGCACGCCGCCGAAAGCGTCAACGCGTACACCGACACCATCCGCAAGGACCTCAGCCTCAGCACCTCCGACCGAGATGCAGCGATGGAGGTCAATAAAGCCCTCGCAAAGTACCTGGAGAAGCAGGCCGAAGCGGAGTACCGGGTCAAGCTCGAGAGCTTGCGCCAACTGAAGAAGCAAACGAAAAGAGCAGGCAGCAAGCAGCTCTCGCCGTAAGGTAGCCATCTGATAATAGTCCCCCGCATAAAACTAGTCCCCCATCCCCAAATACTCAAAAGATTGCACCCTTTCGCTTGGAGCCACAGATGAGAAAATCGACGTCACTCGCCGGATCTTGCGCGTCATTCCCCAAAAAGTACCAGAGAGTATCAGGACGATGCAGGTCAAGGTGATCAAGGCCGGCAAGCGCGCCAAGGACTACGGCTCCGTGCAGGTGGCGGGCTCGGCCCCCACGGTGGCGCAGCTCAAGGCGGCCTTCGAGCAGCACGCACGCGTGTCGCGCTTCCGCCAGAGCCTCAAGCTGCAGCAGGCGGACGGCGCGCTCGTGGCGCTGGCGGACGACGCCAAGCTGCTGGTGGACTACGGCGTCAAGGACGGCTGCACGCTCGTGTTCCGCGACCTGGGCCCGCAGATCGGCTACCGCACCGTGTTCGTGGCCGAGTACCTGGGCCCGCTGCTCTTCGTGCTGGGCTACGCGCTGCGCCCCGCCTTCATCTACGGCGCGGACGCCGCCGCGCAGCCGCTGAGCCGCACGGCGCTGCTGGGCGTGGGCGCCTGGTCGCTGCACTTCCTCAAGCGCGAGTTCGAGACCTTCTTCGTGCACCGCTTCAGCCGCCCCACCATGCCGCTCTTCAACCTCTTCAAGAACTGCGTCTACTACTGGAGCTTCGGCGCCGTGGTGGGCTACCCGCTGTGCCACCCGCAGTACGCGGGCCCGACGTCGGACCTGCAGGTCCAGGCGGGCCTCGCGCTCATGGGAGCCTCCGAGCTCCTCAACCTGTGCGTGCACGTGCAGCTGCGCAACATGCGCCCGGCCGAGGGCTCCAAGCTGCGCCCCATCCCCAAGGGCCCGCTCTTTGCCCTCGTGTCGTGCCCCAACTACACGTTCGAGGTGCTGGGCTGGGTCGGCTTCTCGCTCTTCACGCAGGTGGCCGCCAGCTACGTGTTCACGGTGGTGGGCTTCCTGCAGATGGCCGACTGGGCGCTCAAGAAACACCGCGGGTACCTCAAGACCTACGGCGACGACTACAAGAAGCTGCGCCGCAAAGCCATCGTCCCCTTCATCTTGTAAGGAGAAGGCGCGAGCGGATGATGCCCACGTGAAAGGAGGAGTCGGTAGGTAGTTTTTTCGCCGTGAGCTGCTGTTGTGACTTTTTAACCGATCACCAAAAAGCAACGAGTCAAAGTTTAGCTCCATTCTCGATTATGCTTCCTTGTTGCCCAAACGTTTTGCTATGCCGTCGTCGGAGGAGCTGATGGGGGAGCGGTGGGGCTTTTTGGCTCCCCTGTGCTCAGTGCTACGAAATAATTCACGTTTATTTGTTCGTCGGACTGCATGGTACGGGGGAACCAGGATGGGAGGAGGCCGACACAAAGGTACCAGTTCATCACACGCTTACGACACGACTGATGAGGATTAGGAGTATTTCGGTGCCCACCTTGTCGAGTTGTACAGCATTCGCAAGCGCACTCATGCCAGTCAACAGTATCGTGCGGCACTGGAAAGGATCGTCGACGGACAGCACCAAGTTAAATTTCCAGTCACCAGTGCAAGCCGTTTTCCGAGTTGGATCTGTACGAGCGCTCAAGGAGGTTGGAGAAGCTGTCAAATGGTTATCGACTTGAGATACAAAAGCTTAGACCTGACATTATGAACGCGATCGAGGGGTGTGAGCGTGTTCGAAGTTTCGGACCTTCACTACATGTACAGGTGAAGCCTGACTGCCAGTTGGAGCGACGAACTTGATACTAAAATCCGAAAAGTGGACGCTCAATTTTTGTTTTTGAATTGAGGATCATTGTCACTTAACTAGTATAGCTCAACTTTTGGCCCAAATGCACTACGACATACTTCAAGTAATATGGCGTAGTGATACTATCAAGTTGAGAAGACTAACAATGGGTAATCCTTGTTTTGAGTTTATTTGACGGACATCGCCAACTTCGGGTCATCCGCTGTCGCAAAATTCATCTCAAGCATACTTTTCATCTGCAAAGTCATCTAAGACGATCTCCTTGCGTAGGCTTACTTGCTGCCCTAGCACCTCCGGTTGCTTAATCGCCATTTGCTCCGTGAGGTAGCGCAGTGTTGCTGGGTTGAGCATTGCGCGCTCGTGAGCTGGGGTGATTCCCTTCATCTGGCGATGACGAGAAGCGTGCGCATCGCTCAGAAGGTGAGATAGGTCGACTCGACCGTGGCCTGGCACATTGATACTAAGGGGGGATTTATCGTCAGGCTTTGCTTCTGCGACTCGTGAAGTCACAGGTGCTGGCAAAGGTTGGGCCGAAGCCTCTCCGTCCTCCTTTGGAGCTTCTTCGTCACAGAATGCCTCTTCCTTCTGCCTTTGCTTCTTAGCCAGCTTCTCTCGTCGCCTTTTCTCTTTGCGTTTGCGTAGTTCCTCCTTCTGTCGAGCCTTCTCCAATTCAAAAACCAGTTCCAACCGCTTACGCTCCTGTTCGTGCTCTCGCGAAATACGCTCAAGAACGCTTTCCATCTCGATCTAGGAAGGCATATGAACAAGCAGGTTAGTTCGAGAAGAAAAAATCAAGCAAGAAGTCGCTTACCATTTCAGTAGCGTCCGGACCAATTTTGAGCTCAAAAGTAGCGTCCAGCTGAGATGACGCTTGATCCAGCGTCGGGACTTGGTCTTCTGAGCGCGGTTCCGCACTATATACTTCAGCTTCACCTGATACGTCTTGTGGTGGCGCTTCTTCCCACGCTTTTGACTCGGCAGCCGTACCCGCCTCAGAGTATGGAACTTCTTGGGTAGATTCATTGCTAACAGCACTCCACGCATCTGCTGTTGGTAGAGTAGAGGCTCCAACTTCGCTCTCAAGACCAGGAACTTGGAACTCTTTGTTAATGTCATAGTAACCGACAGAAGGGGGCTCCCAAACACTCTCCTTCGACACCGAATTGACGTAATAGAATGCCTGGGACGCTTCATCCCACACCTGCGCCCAGTAGCCTTCATCACGAGGCCCAGCGAGATGTTCTTGGATCTGGTTTTGCGTTCGAAGCTGCTCCGATTCAAGTAGCAGCCACTCCAACATCAGCGGGATGAGAGCTTCATCTTTCTCGTGAATCTGCGTGAAGATAAACGCCGATATGTCCCTCTCCTGGGCGACGAGGTCCTGCTTGTAGTGAACCTTCTCCTTTAGAAAGAGATATCTGCAACATGTCACCCATTAGCGCTCCAACCTGCCCTGATCTGAATAACAACAGAAATCTTACATGGTGTCCATTTGCTGCTGCGTCACACTTTCGAATTTGAAGCAGCGTGATTTCACGTCTTTTAGACGTTCGCCGATCGTTTCGATGTGTGTAAAGAGCCCCGTCAGCTCTTCTTCGGCAGCTTGCTCGGGCGTAGATAAGTCGTCGCCTAGTTCGTCTCGATCCACAGCTTCAGCCGCAAGATTGAGCATTTGCTTCTTCATCTGAACATTGGAATCCGCGATTCGCTGCGCGACCAGCAGGTCCACCTTGAACCTCTGTCAGTGGAAAGTAACGACACCAAGCAAATATTAGCTCTCAACTTCGAAACAATCAACAAGCGTCTCTCACGACGTACCTCTCGGATCAATGTTTTCTCCAGTTCTTGCATGCGTCCGTCCTCCTTCTCGTCTTCGCCGTCTTCTGCAGTATCCTTTGTTTCCGCTTTGGCTTCGTCAGGCGAATCCTTTGCTGTAAGTACAGACACATAACAGCCATGAATTTGCCTATCTGCGAGCTTGAGGTCATCTGCATGTATCCGCACCTTGATCAAACTCCCCTTCTGTAGCGACACCACTTTCAGCCGGCGCAGCAGCCTGGCTCATTTGCACGAACGCTTCCGCCCAGGGAAGCCAGCTCGCCTCAGTCTCATCGAGCTGCCCTCTTGCCTGCGACACCACCATCCTGAATCAACCTTCCATCCTGTATAATAAACCCGTGCAAAGTCCCTACTAGCCGCTTACGTGGGCTTCGAGAATCGACCTCGCGATCGCCTCCTGCAGCGCCCACTCGGAGACCTCAGCCTTCCCACTGGCGGTGGTGTCGTACCCGACAGCTGAAAAATCCACCAAAACAATGAACCAAAGCACTGTCACCCGTCCACTCCAGCTGCAGCAGGCCACTGCACCTTGCTTCTCGGCCGCGTACTCGCTGATGCGCGAGTAGAAGGCGTCGAAGTCGTCGAACGTGAGCAGCGTCTGGATGCAGAAGCGCTTCTCGGTGGACAGCGCCGACTCGTGCTGGAGGTTGTCCTGGATGGCGTCCACTAGGTCCTGTCCGGAGCAGCCCAGGTCGCCCACCACCTTCTCCAGCAGCCGCTCCACGCGGTCCTTGAAGGCCATGAACGAGTCGAACTGCTCCAGCGAGTAGCCCGCCACCTTCCCCTGCGGCTTGGCGTCCTCCGGGTCCGCCAGGAACCGCTTGTAGTGCGTCTCCAGGAAGTGCGTCACGGCGTCGCGCCACTCGCTGCCCTGCACGAACTGCGCCACCGCGTCCACCAGGAACCCCTTGTCCGCCATGTTGTCAGATGCTCCTTGCGCCCTTTCAAGACGTCTTCGCTTGCCTAGATCCGTACTTTTTACAGAATGTTTTTTGTTTTGAAAGTTAACATACATGTTTGAACAACATTTGTTGGCATATGTTCACTTTTGCGGGGAAATCTTTCCGATTGGATAACATGTCAGATAATATTTCCCTTGGCTTATAAAAAGCAGTCTGTTTTTCATTTTCACAAAACAGCTGGTGGAATCAGATATCGCATTAATAGCCAATCCGCGCTCAACTTGTGCGTACTTAAGTCCTTCGAACTTAACACTTGACGACTAGCTGAAAAAGGCGATGAAGAAGCTGCTCGCCCGGCACCGGCCGTCGCCCAGTTCGCAGGAGCCTCCGGCCGCCTCTTCGCCCGCGGGCCGCGCACGCGCCGCGTCCGTGGCCTCCGAGTTCTCCATGGACTTCCTGTCCGAGTCGCAGAAGCGCGGCGTGGCGGGCGTGGTCGCCTGCCTGCTGCCGGCCGTGACGGACGGCTCGCCCGAGCTCACGTGGTCCAAGGGCTTCCTGCGGCTGCTCATCGAGCACTTCGTGGGGCTCTCGAGCGCCCAAACCGAGGCCTATTTGCCCATTCTGACCTCCCGGTCGCTGCAGCTGACCCAAAAGGCGCACGAGCCGTCGTGCGCCACCCTAGAAGAGCTGGACCCGGCCCCATTCCTGGCCCTCATCGTGCCCGACCGAGAAGCCGCCGGGGGCCTCAAGCGCTGGGCCAAGAGGCTCACGCACAAGGCCAGACATGGACCCCTTAATAATAATAACACTAGTGGGGACGCCCCCTTCGAGGCCGAGGTGCTCACCACCGAGCACTTCCGCCTCGAAGTGGTCAAGCGCCTGCTCTGGTTCTCCGTCAAGAGCGTGGGCTACGACGCCCGCACGCGCACGCTGCTGCGCCGCCTGGTGCTGGCCATGCAGCTGCACTGGGGGGACGTGACCCGGGAGGAGGTCGAGATCGGCCAGACGCTGTTCGCCGAGGCCACGGCCATGCCGCTGGACAAGGTGGCGGCCAAGCCCAAGCTCTGGGGCGACTGGAAGCGCAACGCCGCCATCGGCGCAGCGGCGGTCACGGGGGGAGCGCTGCTGGCTGTCACCGGGGGGCTGGCGGCTCCGGCCATTGCGGCCAGCTTGACGGCGCTCGGGGGAGCAGGAGTGACTATTGGCGCCGCGGTGGGCTCGACGGTGGGGGTGACGGCCACGACCGTGCTGTTTGGAACGGCGGGGGCGGGTGTGATGGGGATGAAGGCAGACACCAGGACGAGAGGCGTGCATGACTTTAGCTTTGACCTTGTGTCAGCTGGTGACGGCATGAACGTGTACATCTGCGTGTCCGGGTGGCTGGATGACGAAGACCCGCCTGGGAGGGGATTTCGACGGGCGTGGGGGGATAGCAGGGAGTACTTGCGCGCGTTCTACAGACAGAGAAACCCGGAGAAGGTGGAGCAGGTGGACCAGGTCATGGATCGGTATAAAGGACGGGAGGATGAATTCTTCGCCATCTTGCGCCGCAAATATGGCATCGAGGCAGGCAGCCCGGAGAACGACCCATTGGGGATTGCGGATCTGTCGCGGATGTCGATAGCGGACCAAGATGCGCGATACAGCGATTTTACAAGTTTGAACAGTGACTCAAACGCGATTTCTAGCACCACGTCAACCGCAAGAACGAGTAGTGGCAGCGGCGGCTCAGTTTGGGAACTGGGAACAAAGCACGAACCGCTGCGTGCGTGGCGATGGAAGGACCGCTTCCCTCAGGGCGACCAGTACTGTCTGATGTGGGAGGAAGCAGGGCTACGGCGCTTTGGTAAATCAATGCGCACTTTTGCAGCCGAACAAGTTTCTCAATACGCGACGGCAGAGCTAGTCAAGTACACGGCTCTCGCAGCGTTGTTTGCTGCAGTGGCGATTCCGCGGGTCATTCTTCGACTTGCTGATATCATCGATAACGCCTGGACAGTTACTATGAATGCTGCAGACGCGTCTGGCAAATTGTTGGCTGATGCGTTGCGTCAGCGTGAGCAGGGCCTGCGTCCAGTTACGTTGATCGGATATGGCATGGGTGCCAGATTGATCTTCTCTTGTCTGAAAGAGTTGGCCAAGAGTGATTCCCTGGATGAGGCGTGCGGTATTGTGGAAAACGCTGTGCTGCTCGGTTCCCCCGTTCCCTTGTCTCAAGAAGATTGGACCAGCGCCCGTCGTGTAGTCTCTGGGAGGCTTATCAACGGGTACTCAGAGAAGGATTGGATGCTGGGCATCATGTACCGCTACCAGGGTTGGGCACTGAATTCTGCTGGAATCGCTCCTATCAATATTGCTGGTGTTGAGAACGTGGATCTGTCGGAAATTATCAGCGGACACCTTGAGTACAAGAGCAAAATTGGCGCTATCATGGATCTGCTCCAACTGGAGAGCTAAGCCACAGATAGGCTTTTATTATCGAGAACGCCGTTTTGGTCAACTTGAAGCAATACGCCACACCAAATGATGAATTTAAAGTTGCAGTTGTCAGGATTACAACAAGTTTGCTGGTGTTTGATCCGCTGTAAGTACGTCATATTTACATCGATACATTTGATAGCGGAACCAACTAAAGTTTTCGCATGACCTCAAAGAGATCCAAAACTTGTCATCGCTTGTCTTTCGTTTGTAGGCTTCTCTGGGCAAACCTTTGGATGTGGCGATGCATTTCATCTTCCTTCTTCTTAGTGTAGTTGATCTGCTTGATCAGAGCCGACGCCTTCCGCCGATAGAAGTTGATCTGGTCCAGAGCTTCCAGCGTTTGCTCGGCCTGGATACGATTCGATTTAGGCTTTGTTCTTAGTCGTTGTCGTCCCAGTGGGCCTGTTGATCGCAAACCGGACGGGAAGATGCTGTTGAAAGTAAATAAGCGCGGCATGCATCGAGCTTGAATGGTCTCCAAACCTTTCGAGTCTTTTCGAGCTGAAGGAACTGGGTCACCGATTGTGGACATTGGGAAACTTGTACGACGACTGCTGGTTAAGTTGCCAGAAGGCCGCCTTGGAAGCCCTTCGCGCTGGACATCATTCGAGTATTGGCGCAGGATGCTGCCCTTGCGGTTAAAGAAACGGGTAACATAGGACATGTGGGTGCTTGCCAGATTCAAGTCGTTGTTCTCGACTGCGATGGTGCCGCGGATGAACTCGATACGGCTCTTCAGCAAAATTGTATCCAACTCGCTAAGGTCTTTGATACGGGGGTGGGCATTCAGAATCTTGTTCGAGGTGTGCATGCATTCCTCTGCAAATCCCAGCTCCTTCGCCTCCATACCACCTTCAGCGGCAAGATAATACGCTTCTAGGGCCTCTTTCGGGTTGTCGGACTGGGAAAGATGATAACCAAGCAGAGCATAGTGCTGGTACGGCATTGGGCGAATAGTTGATGCAGTTTTGGGACTCTCTGCAGTAGCCATCAAGTTCGCTTCGGAAGACATGGAGCCTACCGTCGCAAGGGAGGGTGGAGTAAGCGAGTTTCGACCAGCCTTAGTGGCTGCATATCTGAGCCACTCGGCGTACAAACCGTGAAGAACTTTGCGCTGGGATGGCAGCATCGTGTCATACACCACAAGACGCATTTCTTCGGTATTGAAGAAGTACAATTTGTTGTGCGGGTCAATCGTCAGAAGCGCTTTCTCGCACGGGATGAGGCTGTCGCGCACTTGACGAAGTAACGAGACTTCCGACGTCGGCCGTGGAGCTTTGAGCTCAAGACCGCTATTCTCGCCCATGTTTTCATCTTGAAAGGTTGTCGACAAGAGTGTTAGGATGCCGTTGACCATCCTCTCTTCGCTTGGCTGTGGATTTATGCTGAGCAACCTTAGTGCTGTCTGCGCGAGTGCATCGAGGGAATCGACGATCGACATCACCCGAGCTCGAATATGCTGCGGCACCAGAGCATCCATCTCATCCAAGTCTTTGAGAATGACGAAGTTGTTGCTCTTTGACTCGATAGCGATGTATTTTGCGTCCAGCATGAAGTTCACCAGCTTGATTAGCGATCCTGGATTCCCTTCAGTTCTTTCAAACACGAAGTTCAGCACTTCTGTGTCCATGATCGTGATATGGTATTGCTGACACAAAAACAGACTCGTATCTTGGTACGTGAAGCTGTCCATCTGACGCGTGTCAACATTCGGCAGACTCATAACAAGAGCCAGCAGTAATGATCTGGCGCTCGCCGTGTGCTTTGATATCCCACGAACAGTGAGCAAGAAGTATACGTTGGGCAATTCTTCGAGCACTTTAAGTACCAGGCTCAAACTCCGATTATCCATCCATTGAGCATCGTCGAACACCAGCATAATAGGCTTCGCAGCGCTCACCACTGCGATCATGGAGAATAGGACGTGTCGAAAGGACTTCAACACTCCTTCTCCCTTTTCAGCAGTAGATTCCGCCGGGGCTGTAATAGTATCTTCGTACGGGAACCAGTTGCGCAGTGCTTTCAGTGTCTCTTTCGTGACTTGCTGATGGATTAACAAGTAGTCGAGCACTGTAACCCGCTGGCCATTCGGTGATGATAGTTCGGGTTTGGTAATGTCAACAATGCGCTGAACAAAGTTACTATCAAGGTCAGCTTCGCTTTTAGGGTCACTGTTGTTCTCATCATGAGTTGTTAATGTGCTGGTTCGTGAAGTTCGCCCGTGTTGGCTCGATCGATGCCCCGTCAAGCTGTTGCTTCGGACTACCTCAAGCCCTGTGGAGTCTCCAACGCTGCTGGAAGTATTACGATTCAGCCCTGTTACATCGATGATCGGTAGCGAAACCTTGTTTTGTGAAAGTTTCACCATGACACCAGCCATAGCTTTAGCAATACCGCGCCATGCGTGAAAATCCACAGCAATGTCCATACTATCTCCGATTCCCTTAAAGCACCGCAATGAATGGCGCTGAACAACATGATTTATCAGCATAGTTTTACCTGTGCCGCTTTCACCGCACACGACCAGCGCTCGGTGAGATTCACTGCTGTGAGACTTTGGGGCCGAACCAAAGAGCGGCACCGCATCCAGAATATTGCTACACCTGTACGGTGCAGGATATGCGGTGTCTGACAAATTCGTGGCGAACACTTCGGTCGCATGAGAATATTGTTGGACAGGAAATACCTGGATCGGCTCAGTCTTCCCTTTCACTATCATTTCAATCGCATCACGAAAATGTATGGAGTCTTTAGTGTCTTTGCGTGTGCGATCGTCGCAGTAAATTTCTCCCACAGGCGCTGCTGCCATCAACCGTGCAGCCAGGTTAATAGAGTCACCAACAACGGCATACTCCGCACGAGCGCTGCTACCTACAGATCCACAAAACACAGAGCCTGTTGTCACTCTGTTCGAGAGTTGAAAACGTATCTGTCAGATAATACACACTGTCTGACAACTAAATCACACCAGGCGTACCCGATAGATGCCCTAACACCACTTTCCAGAACGTAAGACGCAAACTTAATACCCCGAAAACCTAGTAAACGAACGTACTGTTAGGTATCAATAGGCAATGACACTTTTTTGAGATAGTTTCTTACCATTATTTTCGTGAAAAAATGGGGGGAGGCCAATCACTACGATGGCGATTGCTCCTTTGTCGTCGATAACGAACTGACGCAACATACCCTGTGCTTTGTACGCGCATTCTTGAATAGTGCACAGGTTCTGGTGAATAGTTTGAAGCTGTTTCTGCTTGTCCTTAATCTCAATAACTCCTTCAAGTTTTACGAACGCGACAGTGACATTCAGACGACACGGACTGAGGGTGAGACCTTTTTGCAGGTGTGATACAATTGCCCCAGGCACGTAGCACCGAAGAAAAACGATCAAATCGGAGGTCGGTTCAAGCGGTGGGAATGTAGCACTTGTTCGATGCGCTACAGGTGCTGGTGAGTCTCTTGGAGCTTCAAGCACGAGATAGTTTCCACTTACATGACACACAATGTCCAGCTCAGGTAAAGTGCCAAACCGTGTCTCTAAAGCATTGAACGCCTCAGGCGAAAGCGCTAGCTGACCTTTCTTAGCGTTCTCCTCCGCAAAGCTCATTTGTCGATTGGCGTCACCACTCAGATAAAATTCCCACCGGTTGAGTACCCCACCAACGTGATTCCCCGTCATCTCGCTGACGCCAATGCCCACGTGCATTCCAAGCAGCTTCAAATGAGAAGGTTCGCTGTCGTGTTCACCGACCGCTGCCTCCAGTGCGTGCAAGGCCTCTAACGCACAGCAAGCAGCGCGATATACCAGTTCTCCAGCTGGAGTTACTTTCCCTCGCGACGCCTCCGTCTCCCACATGACAATGAGCGCATCGCCTGCAAACTTGATAATATCGCCTCCATGTTTGAGAATCACGTCGATTACCGGCTTCAGACTTTGATTCAGCGCGGTAGTGAGCGTCTCCACGGCGATTCCTTGCGTCGCAGTCGAAGTTTTAGGGCCGTGGACGAAACTCATGCTGGAAGGAGACGAGAACTGAGCGCTGCTTTGTCGCCGCTGCCGCATCTTATCACTTGGACTGGATTCATCACCGTCACCTTCCAAACTAGCTTCATCGTCGTTTTTCGCTGACGACTCTCGTTTTGAAGATAGTTCTCGTCGGGACGAGTGTTCTCGTCTTGACAGCTCTCGATAACCGGAGCTGAAGATGTTCGCGGCAGTAGGAATGCGAGACTTGGACACTTTTTGCACCTTTATGACGCTGCTACTGCGTGCGGCACTGGTTAGAGGTTGTTTGTTAACTGCTGGGCCTAACGTCACCGCTGACGGAGACGAGGGACTAGTACTGGGAGATGCAGCTGAACCAGAATTATTGTTACTGCTGTTGCTGTTGTGCGGATCCCTGCTTTGCCGTCGTTCGTCCTCACTGAGTCTGCTGCCGAGAGAAGAGAACCCCGAGATGTCGAAGAGCGCCACTGTGGCCAAGAACGAGCAGCTCTCGGGTCCTCGAGGCCGCTCGGGCTGGTTCAGGAAGCGGGAGACCACGATCTTGGGGACATGACGCAGCAGGACGGTGAGCTCGCTACCTGAGGAGGTCGGCATGTCACCTGCCGGTTCCAAAGGCAGCAAATGCTAGCACTGCAGGCAATTACGATCACTACAGTAGTCGCAAACGAGTCCAAGCTTTTTGAGGGCGGAACCTGGTGCCGATAAAGCTAAAATTACGGCCATCGCTTGTCCTACTTTGAGCGCGAGAAACGTCACGGAAAATCTAATGGAACTGAGATCACCAGGAACGGTTGCAAGTTCACTTCAACTTGCTCGATGGCTTCACCAATGCTGAAACATGGCTACATTACAGTGGCCAGATGGCTACACCATCTAAGTGCGCTTTTCATCATGCCGCTGGTCGTGGTGTGTGGGATTCCTGCGGCTGGCAAGACCACGGTCGCCACTGCGGTGGTGGATCATCTTCGAGGTCAATCAACACAGCGGGCGGTTGTGTGCATTTCGACCACCGCCGTCAATGTGGACAAAACGCGGGGCTATGCCGGTAACACTTCGTGACTGGAATGGGTGGTCGAGGGAGACTTGTCCTGCGTGGCACGAAAGGCTAATGAGTAGTTGGCTGCAGACAGCAGGGAGGAGAAGAACACCCGCAGCGCATTGAAAGCTGCAGTGGAGAAGGCGGTGAACGCCGAGACGATCGTGGTGCTGGACGCCCTCAACTACACGAAAGGAGAGCGCTACGAGCTCTTCTGCAAGGCCAAGGCCGAGAGCACCACCTACTGTGTGGTGTACGTGGACACCCCGGTGGAGGTGGCTTTGCAGCGTAACGCAGTGCGGGAGGAACGGTTTGACCCAAAGCTGCTTGAGGAGCTGGCGGCTCGATTCGAGGTCCCCGTGGAGAAGAATCGATGGGACAGTCCGCTGTTCCGCTTGACGCCCGAGGACTTTGGTGCGGACGGAACAGGAGTGCCGCTGGATGCCATCACGGAAGCTGTTCGCTTCGGGAAGACGGTGAAGGCGGGGCTCGCCACGAAAGCGGCTCCTGCTGCGGAAACGAGTTTTCTGCAGGCGCTGGATGAGGTCACTAGTGCTGTGGTGGAGGCTTTGTTGGCGCATCAACGGGATGCTGGAGTGGCTGACGGCCTGCGTGTTCCGCCGCATACTGTTAACAACGAACTCAGACTTACCAGACCGCTGTCCACGGCGGAAGCTCGGCGCCACCGCCGTCAGTACATCAAGATCACGCGATTGCGGCCGTGCGCTGTTGCAGCGATTGGAGACCTCTTCGTCGAGTACCTGAACCAACAGGCTTAGGCATTAGAGCGGCATTGGTGCAGTGGAAACTCACTGGAATCTAAGGAATAAGCAAGAATTTCTACTGACTCGACCATCCTGCAGCATCAAACGTCATGTACTTGGCTATTCGCTTCTGGCTATTCGCTCCTCTCTAGCTCCGTGTAGTCGCTGTGTTCAACAAGACGCGTAAGTCGTGCCAGCTCGCAAGAGAGTGTCCCCATGAAAGAAGCTGACACACAATCGCGAGGGGCCTCCGAAGAATGCCTCTTGCACCGCAGTAAAGCCCAGTGGGTTCGGCCACACCCCATTTGCGCACAGGAAAAACAGCGCAACTAAAAGCAGTGGAGATCAGAGACTCGTCACAAAACGCAGGAGCGCGAAAATCAAAAGCAAAACTTACACAGGAATGTGGAAGCGAGTCCGATGTTGAGCAGTAGGTGACCGAGCGTGTACGCCGTGAAGAAATCCAGCCGTCTCCACCGACGCAGAGAAATCCAAAACGAGCGTCGCCGCAGCACAGCCACAAGGCCGGACTTGCCATCACCACTCGCAGTGTCATCTTCATGCAGGATACTCTTCCTGGCAATCTGCACGGCGATCATTGTGGCCCACGCCGCGACGAAGAACGCGATCGTGAAGTTGATGTGTGCGTCGTGGTGCGTGCGCATGTCCATGACTGCCAGTCCGAACAGCGACACCGCAGCCGTCACCCCGGAAAGCAAACTCGCGTACCCCGCTGCCAAATGCTTGGAGGTCCTCCTCTCCTCGTAGTCATCACCTTCAACCTGCCTCCGCGGAGCCATTCGCAGACGCAGGTACCAGAAGAAGAGCACGACCGACGCGAAGATGAAGATGGCGGTGAGGCACATGCCCCCAGTGAAGGCGTAGCCCTCCGGCCGGAAGGTGGCGGCGTAAGAGAGCGTGGGAAAGTTTTCCGAGCAGCTAAAGTGCGTCGAGCAGGCCAGCAGCTCCGTGCCCACCATGGTGCAGATGCCCGTGAAGGGCACGAGCCACGCGATGTAGCCGAGGTTGTCGGTGCGCGCCATGTCCCCCAAAGTGTCCACCAGCGTCTTGGCAGTGGTAGTTCTTGATTGGTGGTAGTAGGCAACTTCAGCTGGACGTCCACTTTCTTGTTCGTCGGACGAATAGCGTCCTCCGATGTCGTCGTCCTCTTCGTAGTCGGAAGCGGATAAAGTCGATTCCGAGTCGGAAGAGCTGTCGAAGCCGTCCTCCTGGTCACTTGAGGACGCGTCGGAGGAGGAGATGGACCCTTCGGAGGACGCGTCGGAGGACGAGATGGACCCTTCGGAGGACGCGTCGGAGGACGAGATGGACCCTTCGGAATCAGAGTCTGAGTCGTTGGAGCTTGAGCTCACGGCGCCGTCGCTGTCGTCGTCGTCGTCCGAGGCCACGTACTTCCTTTGCCACGTCAGGTCGACGGGGGTACGGAGCTGCTCACTAGGGTTACGCTGCTCCAGCGGGATGGGTCGCACGGCGGCCATCGCTAGATGGTTACACTTTCTAGATGCGCGAACACGGCTAAATGCCAAGCTGTCGGTGCTCCATCCGGCAATACACGAGACTGCCGAGCATCAGCGACACCAGAAATAACCAGCACAGCGACAACAAGGGTGGGGAGCATACGCTGTGTGCTCGAGAAGGAAGGGGTTACAATCGCGTAACCCTACCGTACCCCCGTATACGTCGCGAAACGACGCGAAGGCCACTTCAACTTCGACCGACCTCGATGATCGTGCCCACGCGCTTCGGCCTCAAGTACGCGCCGATCCCGACGCTGGCGCTGGAGTACGAGGACGACCTCAATGGCGTCGTGGATGCAACGGGCGACAATTCCCCGTCCCTGTATGTGTATCGAGACGGCGACGGTGCTGCGCCCCCCGCGCCAGTCAGGAAGCTGCACGTCGTGGAGCTGCCGATGCTCACGCACACGTCGGAGACGCAGCAGATCACGCGCCAATTGCAGCAGGACAACGGCCGCTTCTTGGCGCCGGACGTCGTGAGCGAGACGCAGCTGAAGCGGCTGCTGGATCGGCTGGTGCAGAACCTGCCGGATCCAGCTCCGACCATTTCGGATCAAGTCCGAATACCGTTGGTGACGGCTACAACGAGAGAGAAGGAGAGCGAGCGGAGAGAGGACGCAGCGTCGGAGAGTGAGCTGGAGGAGAGCGTGATGGAGGAGTCCGTGATGGAGGACAGTGTGATGGAAAGCTCGGCGGCTGAAGCCTCGCGGTCGGACGAGCACGCAACGCCGGAACCGCGGGTGTTGTCGACGACGTTGGAGGTGAATTCGAACCGCGGCGCATTCGTATCAAGTCATGACGCTGGAAGTGATCGAGGAGGTGGCAGTGCGGGTGAGGAAGAAGAGGGAGCTCCTCCACCGATAGATAAGCCAGGTAGCCATGATGAAATGGAGGAATTGGACCATGAAAGTGACCATGAGGAGAAACCTGTCGGTGCAGCAACTTCAGAAGCTGAAAAGGAGGAACAGAGTGAAGGTGAAGCTGAGGAAGATGCGAAGAAGACCAAGGCGTTGAGAAGTGAGTCGGATGTGAGCGAGGAGGATGTTCAGTCCGAGGAGTTGGAATACTTTTCAGAGGATGGCAGTGACGAGGACTCTTTTTAATGCGCCTAATACTTACAGATACACTAACGTTAGTTTCGCACAAGGCTACGACGCTTCTCTCTGCAGCTGCTCGAATAGAGACTTAATCTGCCGCAGGTTTTCTTTCTTCGATTGCCGCTCGCGGTCGATCTGTACACACAAGTGAGGAAGTGTGAGCAGCAACCTGAAAACTACCGGCCAAGTTACTCCCATCGTACCTGTGCAAGCAGAATCCGCATATCCCGATCGTTTTGAGCGTTTTTGCGACGCTCTTGGTCCAGAGCCACCCGCAACTTCCCGTTATGTGCCGCTACGTTCTCCATCTCGATAGCTAACACCTCGTACTTGTGCATCATTTCACCGCGTTCAGTTTCCCACCCGTGGAGCTGGTGCTCGCGCTCCTCATCTGCTCCCGCACGAACACGCTCCACCTCTTCGCGCTGCTGTTCGAGGTGCTTTTGCATGCGCTTCTGGAACAGCGCGTCCTGGTTTTCGAGAACAGTTCTCATACGCTGCATTTCCTGATCAAGAAATTCCAACGCCGACACCTTCTGCTCTAGATCTGCACGAAGAGAGCTTAATTCCTTCTCCTTCTCGGGTGCATCCTTCTCCAACGCTGCAAGCTTGGTATTTAGTGCCTCTGCTTTAACTTCCTCTTCTGCTACCTTCTGAAGACTCTCATCCAACGCGGCTTCCAAGTCTTCAATTTGCGTCTGATACTCGTTCATTTCATCATTGAATTGTACTTCAACTTGCTGACGTTCGCTGGTTAGCTCCTGAATTTGGCGTAGCTGGTCCGCGAGCATGACATCCTTCACTTTTAGCGCTGCCCGTAAGTCGTCCTCGAGCTTCCTCCAGGTCTCGCGCTGCTCTTCAAGCAATTGCATTTCCTCCCGAAGCTTGTGGATTTCAAGATCCCTTCCGTCGAGCTCTGCATGCAACGAAGCTACTTGTGCACTCCTCATCTGCTCGTCTGCGAGTTTCTGCTCAAGCTCTTTGCGTTTTGCCCTCTCACCACGGATTTCAGCTTTAAACGCATCCGAACGCTTTGCATCTTCCACAAAAGTTTTGTTTGTCGTCTGCGAGAATTGCCCGAAGCTTGTCAACCTCTACCTTGGACGCAGCCTCGCGCTGGAGACTAACTTGATATGCTTCCCGGACCTTTTTGATATCCTTCAAACGTTCCTGATTCTTGCGCTGCAACAGCTGAAACTTCTGCACCGATTGCTGGTATTCCTTGCGAAACTCCATTTCCACCTGGATGATAGAAGCTTGAAGCTGTCTTTCATACAAATCTTGTTGCTGCTGCTGCAACTTGTCTTGGCGCTCAGTATCTTTCACGTGTTGCAGCCTCAACGTTTCGATCTCATCCTGCCGAGTGGACAAACTCTTTTTCAGTTGCTGAATTGCATCATCCTTCTCGATGCATTTGTTGTAGACGGTTTCAACGTTGATTTTCAGTTCGGCGACTTGCTTTTCTAGCTGCACAGCCCGCTTTTCAGCTTGTTCTGAGCGGTCTTTGTGGTACTTGGCTTCATCGGATAGTCGGGTGATGGTTGCTTCGTGAGTTTTGCGAGCGAGTTCAAGCTCGCCCGCCACCTCATCTGCCTTGCTCTCACTTCTCTCCAGTGCAATTGACTTCTGTTGCAGTAACTGTTCAGCCTCACGATGTTTCTGGGTGATTGCGGTGGTGTCTGCCTCCAGCAAAGCGATTCGATCCAGTAGATCCGCTTTTTCAGTGCTGAGTGTCGCCAATGCCTGTTGGTGTGATGCTTTTAAGTTAGCAAGCGTGGCATCCCACTCCCGCTGCTGGTCACTTTGGGACTGCTGGAAGGCGCTGGCGGATTCATCAGATGCAGCAGTCACAGCAGCTTGGTCCTTTTCTTTTTGCAGCAGGTGGTTCGACATTTCAAGCAGCGTTGCTTCAGCTTTGGTCGCTCGAATCTCAGCAGCATTCAGTTTATCCTGGAGATCGGCAATCTGCGACTTCATGAGTTGTTCCTTGGCGTGGAACTCGTTTTCCTTGGAAAGGAATGCCTTTTCCTTTTCAAGAAATTCAGTTTCTTTCTGCCCGATGGCAAACTCGCGTTTTAAGATATCCTTCTCCATATCCACGTCAGTGTTTGTGCCGCTATCCTTTACGACGAGTCGTTGCTGTGAGTGCTGGTTACCTTCGTCTGGACCTTCAGTAGTTAGCACAGGTGATTGGTTTCCAGTAGGAGAGTGCGTTGGCTGGGCCTTCTTCGGTTCGCTTTCAGCATACCTAGATCGATGGCCCATGGCCCCTTGATCATCAATATCGGTTTGAATTCTTGGAGGTCGATGGTGACGTTGATTGGTCGGATGTCGATCTGGCTGGCCTCCATCGCGTCCGTAATGTTCAGACGTGGCTTGAAGTTGCTTAATACTTTGGGGGCTCCTCCTAGAATGCTGTTCACTGCGCTTATTCTCGACAATTCGGCGCATAAGCGAGCGGTACTTCGGCATGTGAAGACTGCCCATCTCTTTCAAGAAGTCCACTTCTTCCTCGTCAAGCAGCTCCAGCTTCGGAAGCATCTAAGGTGCACCAAGAAGCAAGAGCCCATTAGATTCGATGCAACCAGCCATCTCTCGCGTCATGTATCACCTTGATAATGACGTGGTGGTAGTCGTCCAGATCGCAGATCGGGTTCGCTTGGTCGCCGTTAGCCGCTTGCAGTCGAATGTGCGACAGCCGCTGCCCAAAACCACACCCACCATGAGCCACACGGCATTAACTTCCTCCTCAAGCCCCATAAAGAACCAAGCAGATCACCTTGAAGCGTTGCAACGCGCCAAGGTCGTCGAACTCCGCGATCTCGTTGCCTCGGAGGTCCATGTACCGCAACTTGGGGAACTTGACCGGCCGCGTCAGGCCCTCCAGCCCTCTCAAGCTACAACCACCACGCCCAATCAACCATAAGCCCAACCTCCACCAACACCACAGCCATCCAGCCATATTCCCACCAATTGTGGGCCATGGACAGCTCCTCCAGCCGCGGCAGCTGCGGAAACCCGAGCGTCGACGAAATGCTGCAACAACAACAACAACAACAACAACAACAACGCTGTCACTCTCTGCACTAGAATAAAAAACAAGAACCTCAGCGTCCCCCACCTATTGGCCGACAGGTCCAGCACGCGGAGCTGCACCAGCGGCTGCAACGCGTGGAAGGCCACCTCCTCGATGTAATTGCTGGACAAGCAGAGCTCCACGAGGCTGCAGAGCCGCAAACCAGTCGTCAGTCCCCATTGTTTGAACCCAAATTGCACCAGTCCCCGTACCCCGCGAAGCTTTCGAGCCCGTCCATGCTCTGGATCGAGTTGCCGTGCAGATTCAGCTGCTCCACCAGCTCATCGCGCTCGTCGTCGGCGGCCTGGCAATGAATTGGGCCACTGTGAGCGATTGGGTCTGCAATAGACGGAGAAGCGGGACCCGCGCACCAGGTCGTCGATGAACTCCACGCCGGCGTTCACGTGGCTGGCCACCACAGGCCCCAGAGGCTCCGCGGGCGGCGCCGGTGGCGGAGCGGCCATGCTCATTGCGCGAAAAGGGCGCGCGGACTAAATTCAAATTTGATTGGACAAAATTTTGGAAAATACACTTCAACGTACTGCGGCGGATACGTTAGTTCCGTTTATTTGGTCTCGTCGAGCCGTGCTCGCTGGTGTTGCCTTGGTCCGAGAAGATCGCCTCGTCGTGATTATTTAGAGCTAGGAGACCCGAGGTTTCGAGCTGCAAGCAAGAATCTACATAAGAGTCTGCCATCATCTATTCACTCGTGAAGGTGGAGCCTGCTAGCTGTGCCGGCAAGGGCACTCGTTTCATGGTGCGTGTGGTCAAACTTCTCACGAATGTTGCTGGTGCCTACCCTTGGTGACTTTGCCGGTCAGTCAGGTGTTGCTTCCGAAGCTCGCGGTGTCGGCGCCAACCAAAGTTTGTGGGAGACGCTCCTCGAGACTGGTGGACAGCTCATCTGTTGGCATCGTCGCTGCAGGTACAGGGCCGACGTTCTTGGCCTGCTTGGGTTGTCGGCGCGAGTGACTCGTGAAGTCTTCTCCACCTCCGCGTCCCGCCAAGCCTGCCGTTCGGAGCGCCGCTGCCCAGGAGAGCCTTCCCCTCCCTTTCCAGCACCACTTGACTTGTTCAGAGCAGATTGTAGAGCGAAACAGAGTTAAACGGCCTCGAGGCAAGCAGGACGAAGTGAATGTCCCTCCATGGGTTAATCACTATGGATTAATGGCTGCCTTGGACTGCGATTCACTTTGCAGACACTGCAGTATGCCATCCAGGCTGGATTCGAGCCCCTACACACCAGTGACACCAACTTTTAATTAATGAGGGACTTGCCTTAAAATTCGCAATGAAAGATCGGAGTGCCTTGGCAAACAAGATACTGCTATAGGGACTGAGGACACATCCTTTTAACTCGGCACTACGCGCCCAAATCCTCTCCTACACTACATGTACTCAGTCAACAGCAAGTTTCTGTTGACGTCGTCGAAGTACTGGTGGTGCATCGGGTTGCGGGAGACACGGCCATGCTCCGTTCACAGAGAAACGCTGGGCATCGATGGACATCAGCGATCACCGCGATAGGCGAATCCAAATTGGACTGCTGGCAGCAATGCATTGCCGTCCTCGGGCCTTGGTCTTGACTCAACCGAGGCTCGCGCTTCAGAATTGAAGGTGGGTGGGTGCATGGATGCGTTTAACGGGATCCTCACAACGTTGAAGTTGGTCGCGTGACTTGGCCCCAGTATGGGCCCTGATTCCAGTGGCACCTCGCGTATTTCTGCATGGCCCCGCCGTGTGTGTGTCACACCAAAGGGGGATGAGGCCGCAATACAGCAAGCCAGCGAGTTTGGCAGGCAAACTGTTCGAACACTGGAGGCGAGAGCTATCTGAGGAGTGTACTTGCGTTCGCCCGCGCGACATCCTATTCGCTCACGCTCAGTCAAGGCAAAGGCTGGCTTTCGTGACGAAGAGCTTCATCACTTATGATGGTTGTCGGGTTCGTATCCATCTATTTTTAGCCCCCTCCGATTGGTCATAAATCGCTTCCGACGCGAAACGCTCGCACAAGAAACGCCGTGAGACCACCGACCAAACTTTTTGCGCTCAACACCACAATCCGCTGCCTCTCGTTTGCCTCTTGAAACCGTGTTCGCATCGGTCGTGGCTGGGCTGGTTGTCTCGCTAGCTGAGAGCAAGCCCGCCTCATTTGGAGCCGCAATTGCGTTGGATTTTCGGGCTGTGTCTCATCTCCCATTGGCCAAAATTTGTGCGGTACGCCGGGCTAGGGCTACCAGAAGCATTTGCACAACGGCTGCTGCAGCGTTATCCTTGGCCTGACAAGCTGCTGTCAACAATAGTTAGCTGTCCTTGCCAAGGCTGGCCAAGCTGGCGCTGCTGCAGCTGGGGCCAACACGCACATGTGTCTGCGCTCGTGCGTTCTTGTCGGGGCGGGGGGCACTTCGCTCGGGACAGCGAGCCTCGGATCAGAGTGGGACATCAGCTCCCACTCTCAGCAGAAAGTTCAACCGACTTTGCGGAGCTGCAAAGTCGCACGCGACATCTTGGCGTTTGTATGCCGAGAACCAGCTCGGCTTCTTCAACGCCAGCAGCTCAGCCCATTCAGCGTTTCGTCACGACCGTGCCACCTGGTCCAGTCCAGTGCGGCGCAGCCGTGCAGTGCCTCGCCCTGCTTCCTTCTGGGTCAAACATCGAAAGCCCCGCCCGCGAGCACACGACGCCGCCCTCTCTCTCTCTCTCCGAGCGTCGCAGTCGCCAATCGCACGCAGACGCCGCTCCTGAGAGCTAAGCTCCATCCACACCCTCACTCCACTTCTACCCACTAGCACCATGCGCCTCATCCGGGAAGCACGCCGCCTCGAGTGCGAGAACCAGCGCCGCGAGTCGCGCCGCTCGCACCTCAAGAAGTGGCTGGACCTCCACAGCCACAGCAGCAGCCTCGAGGACGACGACCAGTGCCCCGAGCAGCACAAGCAGCAGCAAGACCAGCATACCCTCAGCCACCTGCCCCTGCCCTTCGGCCGCCGCGCCTCCGTCTCGCCCCTCGCGCCCAGCCTCAAGAAGTCCCAGTCGCCGCTCGCCGTCAAGTGGAGCTCGTACATCGAGGCCATGGGCCTCAAGGACTCGTCAGCCAAGCAGCGCCGCGTGCGCTTCGTGGAGCACGAGGCCCAGGAGTTCGAGCGCCCCGCCTGCTCCGCAGAGGAGAAGCGCTGCTACCACTACTCGGCCGACGAGCTGGGCGAGATGGAGGCGCTGGCCAAGCAGCTCGTGCACCGCGAGTCGCGCTTCGCCGGCCAGCCGGAGGACACGATCCTGGAGCAGGGCTTCCTGAGCCTGCCCGTGAACGCGCCCTTCTTCCAGCAGCGCCGCTACTACTGCCTGCTGCGCGGCCACCGGCTGCAGATGTTCAGCTCGGCGGCGCACGCGGCGCGCAGCTCCGGGCTCAAGGCGCAGCTCACCGTGCTGCGCGTGCAGGACTGCCAGACGCTGTCCATGCACAAGAAGTTCGCGCTCTTCGGCGCGTCGCTGCTACACACATCGCGCTCATGTTCTACGTGATCAAGGCCAACGGCGAGCGCGTCATCCTGACCGCGGACTCCAAGAGCTCCAAGCGCAACTGGGTGCACTCGCTCACGCGCCTCACGTACGTGGGCGAGGGCGAGTGCTACACCAACACGCCGCCGCTGCGCACGCGCGCGTGCTCGGCCCCCACGCCTCCGACGTGCCTGCTGCCGCCCGTGCCCGAGGCGGAGCCCGAGGAGGAGATGCGCGACGACATCGTGCCGAGCTTGGGCTCGCTCGAGGCGGACAGGAGGAACAGCTGCACCGCCGTCTGCGGCTGAAGACCTGTGGCCACAGGTAGCAACTCATCACCACCACCATCATTATCCAAGTGCCGTCAAGCCCCCAGTTTTAGTATTAGCCGTCGGGGACGAGCGGAGCGAGCAACCAAGTAACTAAGCGAACAATGTATTAGCAGTGCGCAGCTGTAAACACCACCACCTACAACACCAAATAGATATGTAGCCGAGTCGAGTCGCTGGCAGCTCGACGTCGTTCCTGGTAAAATGGTCCATCATCCCGCCATCAGTTGGACCCTTTTAGCTGGCGCAGAAGAACGGCTGCGCGTGCGGCGGCGGTGCAGCGACCCATCGCCCTCCCGATCTCCCAGCCATGCACCGACGCCGCCGCAGCAGCAAGAACGCGCAGACCACACGCTTCAGCCTGCTGCTGCTCGAGGACGGCGAGCTCTTCCTCGATGTACGTGCGTCAGCATCTATTGCATCTCCTGTCACGCACTGACGGTATCCGTTTGACCCGTGCAGGACCACAGCGCCTGCCGGTTCCTGGAGCCGAATGCGCGGACGCACCGCAAGACGCCTGGAAGGATCAAAGTCTGCACGCGCGGACTGTTCTTCGTGCCCCAAGACCTGCAGCTCCCCATCCTGCGCTTCCCGTTCCGCTGCATGGCCGCTGAGCCCGTGGCCGAGTGCTTCGTGCCACCTCCAGACGCTGACGCTGCGGAGCTGGTGGTGACGTACATGACGTTCCAGACGAAGCAGGTGGTTGAGATGAGAGAACGAGGCATCGACCACCCGTACGTCTACAAGGACACCACGGACGGTGTGGAGGCTGGCAGCGCCACCGACAGTCGAAGCAGCAGCAGTAGCAGCTTTGGCGCGGAGATGCCGGCCAAGTTCATCTTCACGCTGCAGCACGTGACGCTCGAGGCGTTCCTGGCCAGCATCCACGTCATCTACGAGGTGGCCAATCTGCCGCGTCGGATGCTGGCCAAGGCAGAAGAAGAGAGCTTGCTGGCGCCTGTGCTGGCCCCGAGACTCACGGACAAGTTCGACCCGAGCTTGCTGATCGACTTCCGAGAGAGGCTGCTGCTCGACGCGGGCTGCGTGGCAGACCGGATCGAGCCGCTGCTGAAATTCCCAGAGCTGCCTCATGCTCACTACGCTCCGCCTGTACTTCCAGCCTGCACAGCTCAACAACGTGTTCGAACCTGTGCTCAACTGGGAGTACACGAACGTGGAGCAAGTATACAAGCGGCGATACTTGCTGCAACAAACGGGGCTGGAGGTGTACTTGAGGAATGGAGAGAGCTTCTTCTTCTCGTTCCAATCTAGCAAAGAGCGCGACGCCTTTTATGCGTTGATGGTGGGCCAGCCGGAGCTTCAACGCTGTCGACGAAAGGATTTACAGTTCATGATGCGCAAGTGGCAGCGTCGTGAGCTGTCCAATTTCGACTTATTTGCTGTTCCTGAACAACGCCTCGGGCCGAACGCGCAACGACCTGACGCAATACCCTGTTTTCCCGTGGGTTTTACGTGACTACACGAGCTCGGAGCTCAACTTGAGAGATCCGAAAGTGTACAGAGATCTCTCCAAGCCCATCGGTGCGCTCAATGACGAGCGTTTAGAGTATTTCAAGGCAAGATATGAAGTGATGCCTCGTGGCGACGAAGCGGAGGGAATGCCGCCTCCATTCCTGTATGGCACGCATTATTCAACTCCGGGCTACGTGCTGTATTTCCTTGTACGCATGGTTCCCGAGTACATGTTGTGCTTGCAGAGTGGGAAGTTTGACGCGCCAGACCGCTTGTTTCGTAGCATCAAAGTTACCTGGGACGGCTGTGTGACGAACCATACCGATGTGAAGGAACTCATTCCCGAGTTCTATGACTTCGCATTGCCAGCGGATGAATGGCTGCAAAACACTAAACACCTCGACTTGGGAACTACACAGAAATTTGACCGAGTTGACGATGTGGAGCTTCCGCCGTGGACGCATGGTGACGCAGCTGAGTTCGTTCGAAAGAACCGTGCTGCACTTGAGAGCGACTACGTATCAGATCATTTACACCATTGGATTGACTTAATTTTCGGCTACAAGCAGCAAGGCGAGGAAGCTGTCAAAGCAAATAACTGTAAGTACCTGTTTTGATCTTTCTGGTGGTGTCCAGCGTACTAACCGTTGCCGCGTTTTCTGTATGCTTCGCAGTATTTTATTATTTATCGTATGAGGGATCGGTGGATCTAGAGACTATCGACGATCCCGTCCAGAAATGCTCCTTAGAATCGCAAATCCAGGAATTCGGGCAGACACCGAAGTTGCTGTTCTCGACGCCTCACCCGTCTAGAAATGAAGGCGAGGGGCAAATCGAAGTGGCTACCCCAGACTTGTTACTGTCGCCGCGGGCCATCGTTCCTCGCGTCCGCCGAGTCTCGTATCCTCTTGCTAGTGTATCCGATCCCGGTCTTCAACAGCGGAGAGAAGTCACACTGAGCGCATTCGAAGACTACGACGACTCTGACGATGAAGCGGAGGGTGATGACATGATGAGTCGTCATCGAAGAAGTCGCCACCGGTATAGTCTGGTGTGCTTCCAGACCCCCTGGGAGCGCCTACCAACTGCTATTGAAGGCCTCTCCTCGCAGTTGTGGGGTAGCATAAGCTCAGGCAAACCGCCCAAGAATTGGAGGTGGAGGTCACGGTTGAGGACCAAGTACAGCTTATCGACTTCGTGGGGTTGGAAGCAGATTTCGTCGTCCCAGCTGCATAAAGGAGAAGTCACCAGCACGATCCTCTCCAAGGACGACGGCATTTTGTTCACGACCAGCAAGGACAGCTCTCTGAAGTTGTCATCGACCCGGGATGTGGGTGAATTTCGTACAGTTTCGAGCGAGTCTGCACTCTCTTGCTGCGATGTCTCGCCCGACGAAAGCGTCGTGTTCGTTGGGTCATGGGACAACAGCGTGTATATGCACTCGCCGACTACAGGGCTGGTACTGGACAAAGTGTTTGCTCACTCTGACGGGATATCGGCCATCCGTGTGCTGCAAGACCGTTTTCTCACAAGTTCGTGGGATTCTACCATCAAGTTGTGGCGCTACACGTCCAGGTACATTGTCGCTACCCCCATCCGGACCTTCGTAGACTGCGAAGAGTCCGTGTTGTGTCTAGACGTCAGCCGCGATGGTCGATTCGGTGCTGCGGGGACTCGGACTGGGTCAGTGTACCTCTTCGACCTGAGCGCCGCCGTGCTGCGCAACCAAGTTGACGCGAGCTCTTTGCACGGAGGCGGCATCGCGTCCATATCGTTCGCCGCCGACAACAAGTCGTACGTCTGCGTGACGGTGCAGAGCGAACTAGTACAGTTCAATCTGCGCGGCGAGAAGCTCTGGAGCATGGAGATCCGCACGGCCGGCCAAGTGCGGAGCTTCGACAGCGACGGCAAGTACGCGGTGGGTGGCACCACCGCCGGCAAGCTGCTCTTCTGGAAGCTGCACGAGCCCGCGGGCACCGAGCTGGTCTTCGAGATCCCGCAAGCTCACGACGCGGGCATCAGCGCGCTGTCCGTCAGCAGCTCGGGCTCCACGATCGTCTCGGGCGCGGTGGACGGCAGCGTCCACGTCTGGAGGCTTCAGAAGAGGACACCTCTGTCCCACAACCAAGTGTCCACAACTCGAGCAAGACAGACACTCTCACTGCATTACGGCTCCATCCAGACACCAGCCCCTCCCAGTCCAGCAGCAGCATCAACAGCGCCCAAGAAATCGTCCACCTCGTGTCGCCGCGCCAACGTGTACGTCCCCAACCCAACCGCTCAAGTCGCCGAGGCCGAGTGCTGTCTCGAGTTCTAAAAGCACATTGTCCTCCAATGTCCGCCAACTGTCCACCTAATATCCTCCAATCACATCTTTCCATGCCAAATCTCCCACCCAATCACACGTCACATATCCACTGGCCCCCTACTGATCCACCGCCGCGTGACCATGGAGGAGTCTCTCTACGACGAGTTCGGCAACTACATCGGCCCGGAGCTGCGCAGCAGCGACGACGAGTCCGCGTCCGACTCGGAGAGCGAGGCGTCCGACCGCGGCAACGGCAACCACAACGACAACGACAGCGATGCGGAGGTGGACGACGCCGGACGGCACGTGGACACCTTGGCGCTGCACGAGTCCCGAATGGACACGGATGAGTCCGCCATCGTCCTCCACGAGGACAAGCAGTACTACCCGGAGGCCGCCGAGGTCTACGGGGACGCCGAGACGCTCGTGATGGAGGAGGACGCCCAGTCCATCGAGACGCCCATCATCGAGCCCGTGAGGACGAAATCCTTTTCGGTGCTGGAGCAAAAAAGTGTCCACAACGACCTACTCGACCCAGTTCCTCGCGAGCCTCATGGACCACCCGCAGCTCGTGCGCCACGTGGCGGTCGTCGGGGACCTGCACCACGGCAAGACGCTGTTCACGGACCTGCTGGTCCAGCAGACGCACGTGGACAAGTGGGACCCCGCGCAGGAGAAGCGCTTCACGGACTCGCGCAAGGACGAGCAGGAGCGCGGGCTCAGCATCAAGAGCGCGCCCGTGTCGCTGGTGCTGCCCACGGCCAGGGGCAAGCACTACCTGCTCAACGTGCTGGACTGCCCCGGCCACGTGAACTTTTCGGACGAGACCACGGCGGCCCTGCAGGTCGCGGACGGAGCGGTGCTCGTTGTGGACGCTATTGAAGGCGTCATGATGAACGTGCGGAGCTGCTGCTGGCTGGAGTTTTTTGTATTGGGAGATCTAACTTCTTTTTTTTTGTAGACGGAGAGGCTGGTGAAGGCGGCGTTGAGAGCGAATGTGGCGATCGTGCTGGTGGTGAACAAGGTGGACCGCCTGATTATCGAGCTCAAGCTGCCGCCGGCGGACGCGTACTTCAAGCTGCTGCACACGATCGAGGAGATCAACGCCATTATTGATGCCAACACACCGGCTAATCAGGAGAAGCAGCGGCTGTCCCCGGAGCTGGGCAACGTGTGCTTTGCGTCCGGCCAACACGGCTGGAGCTTCACGCTGGAGTCATTCGCGCAGATTTACGCGGAGACGTACCCCGGGGTGCCGCCCTCGGCGTTGGCTGCGCGGTTCTGGGGAGACAAGTACTTTAACCCGCAGACGCGCACGTTTACCAAGAAATCGGTAAGTTGTGGGGAATTAGTGGAGTGGGTAGTACGTTATGACTGACGGTTGGGTTTTGGTCTTTTGTGTTGAGCAGCCGTACCCGGGCGCACTTCGGTCGTTCATCCAGTTTGTGCTGGAGCCGCTCTACAAAATGTACTCGAAGGTGCTGAACGGTGATCCGAAGGAGCTGTCGGCGTCGCTGCGTGCCATGGGTCTGCGGTTGAGGAAGGAGGAGTTGAACTTGAACCCGCGTCCGCTGCTGAAGCTTGTGCTGGGCAAATTCTTCGGCAACGTCACGACTGGGTTTATGGATATGGTGGTGAACCACGTTCCATCGCCCCTAGTGACGGCGAAGACCAAGCTGGAGAGCATTTACACAGGTAACCAGTCGCCGGAACTGAGTATTGTTCGCGGCATCCAGTCGTGCGACCCCAAGGCGCCGTTGATGGTCAACATTGTGAAATTGTACTCGTCACCTGACGGCACCACGTTCAGTGCGTTCGGCCGTGTGTACTCTGGCGAGGTCAGGGAGAATAAGGATGTGAAGGTCCTGGGAGAAGCCTACAGCGCTGAAGACGACGAGGACATGTGCACACGAAGCATTGAGAGCGTCTGCATTGCCCAAGGACGCTACAAAATCCAAGTTAACCGCATTCCGGCAGGTAACTGGGTGTTGCTCGAGGGCGTGGATGCTTCGATTACCAAGAGCGCTACGATCACAGATGCCGACGAGGACCTCCTGCAGGATGAGGAAGTCGGCATTTTCCGACCCATTCACATTGCCTTTGGCACTACTTCCGTGATGAAACTGGCTGTTGAACCATTGAATCCAGCGGAACTACCGAAGATGCTCGAAGGCCTGCGCAAAATCAGCAAGAGCTACCCGCTAGTTCGGACCAAGGTGGAGGAAAGTGGCGAGCATGTGATCCTCTGCACGGGCGAGCTGGCTGCTGACTGCATCCTGCACGACCTGCGGAGAATGTATTCGGAGATCGAAATCAAGGTGGCAGACCCTGTCGTCGCTTTCTCTGAGACTGTCGCAGAAACGTCCTCTGTGCAGTACGTTCTCCGTGTGATCGATCAAATGTTGCTCTGATACTTGTACGAATCACTGACCCGATCAATGTTTCTTCTGTATTCCACCAGGTGCTTTGCGGAGACGCCCAACCAGAAGAACAAAGTCACCATGATCTCTGAGCCGTTGGACGTCGGTCTAGCGCAAGATATTGAAGCGGGAGCTATCAAGCTGGACGTGAGTATAGTCATTGCACTACTTCGATTGCTATATCTGTGTATCTAACGCATGCGTACGTGGATGAACAGATGAGTAAGAAGGACGTGGCCAGCTTCTTCCAGACTAACTACAAGTGGGATGCCCTTGCAGCTCGCTCCGTATGGGCGTTCGGGCCGGAAAGCAACGGGCCCAACGTGCTGCTCGATGATACTCTCGCCACCGAAGTGAACAAGTCATCGCTGAACATGATCAAGGACAGCATCGTGCAGGGTTTCCAGTGGAGCTGCCGCGAAGGACCTCTTTGCGACGAGCCGATTCGCAACACCAAGTTCAAGATCCTTGACGCTACGATCGCATCGGAGCCGATCCACCGCGGCGGTGGCCAGGTGATCCCGACGTCTCGTCGTGTGGCTTACTCGGCGTTCCTGACTGCCACCCCACGGATGCTCGAGCCGATGTACGCGCTCGAGATCCAGTGCCCGGCCGACACGGTGTCCTCGCTGTACCAGGTGCTGAGCCGTCGGCGTGGTCACATCACACACGACGCTCCTAAGGCTGGTTCGCCGCTGTACACGGTGCGCGGCTTCGTGCCGGTGATCGAGTCGTTCGGACTGGAGACGGACCTGCGCGTGTTCACACAGGGCCAAGCCTTCATCACACAGGTGTTTGACCACTGGGCGGTGGTGCCGGGCGACCCGCTGGACACGAACGTCGTGCTTCGTCCTCTGGAGCCCGCGCCGGTGAACGACCTGGCGCGCGAGTTCATGGTGAAGACTCGGCGTCGCAAGGGCCTGAGCGAGGACGTGAACGTCAGCAAGTACTTCGACGAGCCCATGCTGCGCGAGCTGGCGCGGCACGAGATCGAGCTGCAGAACCTCATCTAGACGAGAGATCCCAAGAGCATCTAAAACACGAGAGTACATGTGCGAACAGTTGATATCCCAAAAGTGTCCACGAACGTCCACCGCTGGAGATGCGTCATTCTTCCGAATCAATGACATATTTTTCGCGAAAAAACAAACAAGATGAAAGGCGATGGAGTGCGTACAGTTGGGTCACCTATACCATTATTGTATTGACAACTTACACAACACACAACAATGTCAGGCTCAATGATTCTGCTCGGGAGGCTTTCGTTCTGTCTTCGGCAGCGAAGGCGCGATCGCCGTCGCTTCTGAACCTCTTGGCGCCATCCTGCAGCACCAAACGAGGTCGACAACGCCTAAAACAGGTAAAAAAAAAAAATCGTGACAAACAAATACTTCCGAGCTTGTTTTTCGCTTTCAAAATAAATTAAGCAATACTTTGTGCTTCGAGTGCAGTGGTTGGAGCGTCCTTGTATTGACCTGGACGTTCTCAAGGAGCGACACGACACGGTGGATGCAGTTATAGCGGCCGTGTCAGAAAACAGTCCAGTGCTCTGGAAGCTCTCGAGCCTATTCCAGCACGCCCAGGCTTACGAGCGAGACTTGCAGCTATTCACTTCGTTGACGCCGGACGCAGTGACCATCTCTGCTGATGCTAAGCTGTCCTTGTCGGTAGGTCCTGTCAGTTTAGGGCAGATGAATGTGTTCTGTCTCATTACAAACGTTGTGCTTTGTGTAGGATTTTTCTGGTCTCAAGTCGTGGCTCGGTGAACTTCAAGTTCTAGCTGAGAGTTGCTTGGGAGACGAGGAATGTGCGGGCGAAGTTGATGCGTTGTACTCTACGTGTCTGCGTCCAATCCATGAGCTGTGTTCCAGACAACTCCAGCCGTTTTGTACTCTGGTCCAGGAAAAGCTTGCCAATATGGAAAGCAGCGACAGTCTTGGTCAAGGCTCAGTGAAAATGAGCGGGGCAAGCGAACTAACGTCCTCAACTTCACCATTGCTGGAGTTGCGCACTCAAATCCGCCAATGCGAGTTGCAAGTTGCGGCAGCTGTCAAACAGGTGCGTGCTTCACATGACTCGCTGTTGGTTATCTTGTATTGATTCTGATGTATTTCGCTATAGGCAGCAGCTTTGCTCTCAATCGCCGAGGACCGGATCAAGGTTATATATGCCGACGAAGAACAGAGTAATGTTACGAGAATGGGGATCGTTCTGCGCGTCTCTCGCCAAGATAGCCACCGGATTCAGCAACAAAGCGGGAAACTGGTAAGCGTGATTCGGGCATCCAGAGCATCAGGCGTTTGGTTCTCCACCTCAGCAATTGATGCATTGGGAGCCAAGTGGAAATCTCTGAAGCGAAGTTACGAAGAGGCTGCGGCAGGTTTGGTTGACTCCCTGGTTGCAGAATTCCAAACGAACTTTCAAAGCCATTTGTACGAGCTAGCGGTTCGTATTGCTGAGCTGGATGTCTTAGTCAGCTTTGCGTTGGTGTCACACAAACGCAAATTTGTACGAGCGTCCACGCCAGGCCTGCGCCCTGGCCTTGATCACTGCTCTACACTTCGACTGCAAGGCATTTTTGACCCATTTGAGCAAGACACAAGGGATACCAGTGCTACGACTAAGCCAGGCAGCAACGATGTGACTCTTGAGCTTTCCGTACCTGGTGGGAAGACATTTCTGCTGCTTGATGGCGGCCAGAAGTCCGGGCAAGCCAGCCTTTTACAACTATTGGGGATCGTAGTCATCCTGAACCAAATTGGATGCTTCGTGCCTTGCCAAGATGCCGTTTTGCCCGTGTTTGATGCGATTTACTTGCGGACCGGCGCGTATGACCAACAATTGTACGGATACTCGACGTTCATGACTGAAATGCGCGAGATGAGTCACATTTTTTCGACGATGACTCCGACTTCGCTGGTATTGATCGAGGATTTGTGCCGAGGCACCTCGACGTGTAAGTCTTGGAAAAATTTCTACCCCATCCGTGCTCTCTGACCTCTCTGTTGTTCTGTTTGGTGTATTTTATTCAGCTGAAGGGCTCGCGCTTGCTCTATCGATGTGTCTCCATCTCATGGAGTCCAAGACGCTAACCTGTTTCTCATCGCAATGGCGGGAGCTAACGGACCATTTGGCAGATCAGCCACTCACAGCTACTCCGATGTTGTCCGAGTCAAGCTGCACGGATAATCCGACTTTCGATGGTGGCTTTCACATGTCGCCCCAAGGTTTTATTGAAATCGAGCAACTGATGCGGAACTGTGACCTACCTGCGGACCTCATTGCTCGTATCGAGGAAGAATTGCGGCAACAGGGAACTTGATCGAAAAAGTATTCCAGTTGTACAACATCTTTCCTAGCGCTTCAACTCGATGCTGCTATCGCCATGATCAGAACTCCTCGTTTAAAGCGGAAGGTTGTGAACGAGGCAACCAGGACGCCACTGGGGGCGTGTCGTCGTGGTAACTTGTATCATCAGGGACAGCATTACCTGGGTCATCATGGCCACCATCCTTAGCTACCCCTTCCGCCCCAGATTCCGAGGGCATACTGCGACGTGTCCGAATTTGCCGTCTCAACCTCGCTGCCTGCCGTTCTTCATCGGTGTGCTTCAGTAGATCTCCGCTAGTATTGCTCCGTTTCCACAGCATGTCGGAGAGAGTTGGGTTGCGCGCTGCTTTGGATCGACCCGACAGGTTGGCAGGGTAGCGATCTGCTTGAGATCGAGGCGACAGCTCGTCCGGTCTTGGAGCCGCTGTAGCCTCCGTTGTAGGGGTCTGCGTCGGCCTGACGACTGCACTCTCGCGGCTCGGAATTGTTTGTTCAAGGCTATCGTCTTGCGGTTTGCTTCTCAATTTACGCAGGATTGCTCGGGGTGTTTTGCTGTCGCTACTCCGATGACTGAGTCTCTTGTTTAGCACTGCTGTCGACGCAACAATCGAAGGCTTTCGGGCAGTCTGGTCCTGGAATTCCTCCTTCCTCGTATCAACTGATAGCCCGGATGGATGAAGCAGCACTGTCGGAGAGGCGAGGCGTTGACTGTTGCTGCTGTTGTGTCGGGACCCACCGCACCTGCATCTGGAGCAGGGGGTGATATCTCGATTTTTGAGATCGCTCACATCTTGCTGCAGCCGCGCGATGTTGCCCGCCATACTCTCCACAAGCAGAAGCAGGTTCTTGAGCGTTTTATCCGACTGCATTGCTCTCAAAGGCGTCGATGGTGAGGTTGAAGTCGATGAGGTTTCAAATTCTGCTCCTCCACTCGATCGACTTGTTTCCTCCGACAAATCGTTATCCGTGATGTCGGGCATGGCAGTGCGAGCTGATAGACTTTTCAACGAGCGAATGCTACTGCGGCGGCGTTGAAGCGTGTCGCTGATCTTCACGTCGGCCGCGTTTGCCTGACGCAACGACGAATCCTCGATGAAGCCTTCGTCGAAGCTCTGGAAGCCATACTTGATGGTCTCGTCCGGCGCGTTGATATCGATGGCCTCAACTAAAATTCGTGCCGCCTCTTTCGCCGTCATGGTGGCGATCACGTTTGCGCGCGAGATGTCTTTCTTGCCGCTGCTGCGCCGTTTGGCCGACACGGCCTCGATGATGTTCTCCCATGGAAACGGGATCACCTTTTTCTCGATGCAGCTCTCCAACATCGCAGTGAGCACTCGTCGCCGGTCTTCCGGGTATCGCGAGATGATCTGCTGGAACTGTTTGCGACCCAGGACGCACATTTCAACAAAAGTGATGGCTCGGATGTTGGCCGTTCGCTTATAGTTCATGAGCAGACTCATCTCGCCGAACGCTTGACCAGGATGCAGATACTCTCGGTATTTCTTGGACTTCTTCGCTCCGGTGCCAGTCGGGTAGCTCGGACGTCTGGAGTGGGCGTTCTGAAAGCGACGCACGTCTGTGAAGTTGTTCATCTCGTCATCGGGCAGCCCGAACGCGTTTCCTGATAATCGTCGTGAGTCTGCGGAAGCACCGAACATGCCAGTACCGAAGAACCCCTGCTCTTCATCGTCTGAACTCTCGTCGTCACCGCTGTCGTCCTCGTCCTCGTCCTCGCTGAGTTGGTGATAGTCCATCTCGCTTGCGAGGTCGAGGTCATGCGTGGAAAACATGGTGTTGTGGATGCTGCTGAGCATGTTATCGCCTTCCTCCATTTGATTCTGTGGAGAGGGTTTGGACAACTTGCAGTATCCGCGATTGATCATCATCATCTCGTTGCCGATTTCGCGACGACGAACCACGTAGTCGTCGGGCATATACACGCGCACGTCCAGGTTCAGCACGATCTGCGTGAGGAAGTCGGGTGTGCAGTCTTTCCAGAAAGGCACCATCACTACGAGGTCCATGTGCTTGTAGAGCCCGACCTCGATGCCCAGAGTGTGCGTGAGCTCCTGCTGGAACTTGTTCACGTTGCCATCGAGAGCCTCGTACTCGAGCCACACGTGCTTGTAGTACTCGTTCACTCGCTCGCGCAGCCGCAGTGGCAAGTCCATCTTGGCCATGGTTTCGTAGACCGCCTCCATTTTACGGTGGTAGTTGGTCGTGTTGGCGTTGAAATCGGACACGAGCATGGCGACGTTGCCGAACACGATGGAGAGGATGACGGACCCAGCGATGATAGCCACGCTCGAGTACAGATTCTCGCTCCACGTGCCACCGAAGTTGCCTTGGCCCTGGATTAGACTCACAGCGTAGTAGTAGTCGGCGATGTATTTCTCGCCCACGGTTTGGGTCAACATATTTGTTGAGCTGCTTTCACAAGACACAACGTGCCAGAAGCATGCCATGTAGTGGGCGATGAGCAAGACGAGCCACATGAGCTGAGCGATACCAAGCAGGTGGGAGTAACGCGAGTAGCGAACCCACTCGGTGAAATGGTTGGCGGCTTTCAACACGCGAGCGAGCAGTACGTCCTGTTCGAGAAAAGCGATTCGTGCCAATCGTAGCGCCATGAGTGTGATCTGGACTGCTCGGACTGCGTCGCGTGTGGACTGAATGTACCCCGACATCATGCAATGAATGGCCTGAACTGGGATAGCTGACAACAGGTCGAAGGCGAACCATTTTCGGACGTAGTGGCGGGCAATTTTTCTTCGAGATGTGACGAGTACGCCCTGCTTGACGTACGCGGTGTTGAAATTGAGTAGCACGTTGAACAGGTAAAACGTTTCCAGCGAGATGGCGATTGCTGACGTCGTTTCCGAGCCGTCTGGGAAATAGCAGGCATAGACGGCAAATAAAATCCACTGGAGTGGTTGATCACAAGCATAATGATTCCGTGAACTGTAGATGCCCAGCTTTTCGGAGCAATGGGAGAAACCAGTGCTCGGAACAGGTGCTGACGTGCCTTGGCATTGGTGATGGATCGTATCGTGCGATGAAGCGAGAACCGTCGTTGCTGGCCTTGGGTCGTTTTGTCGATGACTGCCCGACCGAACGCTGTTGGGATGCCCAATCCACTGGACATCTTGCGCAGATTGAATCTCTTCATCATCCTGTGATGGTTCGCCGCTTTTTCCCCCAGCTTGTACAAATTTTTCGTCGAGCTCTGGCGTTTGAGAACTCCAACGGAGACGGTTCGTTTGGCGACTGGGGGTCTCTCGACAATTGCTGTTGCGTCTGCCATGGCCGAGCGAGGACGTCGAGAAATTTGAAGAATGGTGGGTAAGCGAGGCTCAGGCGTGGCGGGAAGGTCGAATGGGGTGACTGTTATCGCATGTGTTGTTACAGAGTGGTCTGCTAACTGTGCGTTGTACAAAATGTCGGGTTACTGGAACGACCGAATACTATGCAATAGACTGCGTGTTCCAACTTTAGAAACAAGCCCAAGCAAGCACATGCGCATTTCGTCTTGGGATAAGACGCCCGCTATCCGTAGCGTCGGTTCTGATGAGTCAACCTCGTTAGACCTATATCTTCAAATTTCTAGGCCGGAAAATGGGACGCGGTAACTTTAAAACCACTATGATGCTTACTACATGGACTGAATTATGTTGTGCTTAGAAGCTGTGCTACATTTCTACAGACACATTCTGGGTACGTTACTCGTCGAGAACAAAACCTGATCACTACCCGGCTCAAAGAAACCGCGTTTAAAAGTAGCATGCCACTAAGTTGCTCTGATAAGACTATGATACGGGTTGAAAATGTTAACGTGAAACTGCGCCTACGTGTAGTACTGTAGTGGACTCACACATGAACGTATTTTGGATAGTTCTGAGAGTCACTACGTTTTGCTTGACTTGTTTTATGTCTGGATGCTGGCCATTATCGCGATATTGCCTTAGAACCTGACACTGGATGCTCGCAATAGTGCCTTAGACACTGGTCACACGCGCTTGAATGAGTTGGCATTAAGAATGTTGAAAGCATCTCATCCCAACACAAAACCCGCCAAAAAGATGCCACCAAAGTCTAGCCATTCGTTCCCCAACCGATATCCTTGATTGGAGAAAATACATTCGAGGTTCCAGGTTAAAGTATCGAATTCGCTAGAATTTGGTGTATGCTGAGATTGGAGTATCAAACTTCGAACGCTTTCCACCGCCGTATTTAATGTTTTACGGTCACGGTCGGTCATACCACACGTCCTATGGTTGCTCATTTACGCACAGGGGCTCAAGCGAAAGAGAGTGTCGAGAGTTGAGGGCAACGTCACCCACCCGGCACGCTAAGTTGCAGCCCAAAGGGAACCTCAGTAAGGAACGAACTGTTCTATCGTAAGCTTGATAAGACTTCTCTACACCGCGAGTACGTAAGTCGATGGTCACAGAAGTAGTACCACAATTCATGTAGGTCACTCACAAAACAGCTTGCCATCATGTTCTGAAATGAAAAATAACACAACAGCACCTGGTCGACTGAAGCCGTCCTCGTCAATACGCGCCCACGGCTGGATAAGGGTTTGACCGTTCTCAGCAGACCTCGCTGGACTTTGAACTGGTGGCCTCAATCAAAATATACCGAAACCGAAAACCAGTCATCTATTTTTTCTGCTTGAACGATGCTGAACTGTTGACTCGGCAGTGCCGAGTCGGCACCACCGTTGATTGCTCGACGGGTACCAACATGAAAAGTGTATGCGTAAAATTCATAGACCAGGTCGTTGCCACTATCATAATTCAACAAGGTGGGATCAGTCTCACGTAGGTGTGTCTTATCTCGTATTGAGGGCGAGGAAGTGGGTGTCATGGTGGCTATTTGAGAACTGCAGTTACCGAAGCGAAGGAGAATTGATGGATGCTGGCTGGGGAAAGCGGTGGTGTGTAGCTGATTTTCATGCCGTAGAATTGACAAGATCGTCTTGACCTTGTTGAACGGACCTCGGAATGCATTCCTTGCACCGACTTTAGCATCACACGCGCGATGTCAAAACCAGCGAGTACGATGTGCTGAACTCTTTTACTATCCTCAAAAGCCTCCAGTAGCCGAACGATCCGTCTCCGTTGGAGTTCTCAAACGCCAGAGCTCGACGAGAAATTTGTACATGCTGGGGGGAAAAGCTGCAAACCATCACAGGATGATGGAGAGATTCAATCTGCGCAAGATGTCCAGTGGATTGGGCATCCCAACAGCGTTCGGTCAGGCAGTCATCGACAAAACGACCCAAGGCCAGCAACGACGGTTCTCGCTTCATCGCACGATACGATCCATCGCCAATGCCAAGGCACGTCAGCACCTGTTTCCGAGCACTGGTTTCTCCCATTGCCCCGAAAAGCTAGGCATCTACAGTTCACGGAATCATTATGCTTGTGTAAACCACTTCCTTGTCAGCTATCCCAATTCAGGTCATTCATTGTATGATGTCAGGGTCCATTCAGTCCACACGCTGACGCAATCCGAGCAGTCCAGATCACACTCATGGCGCTACGATAGGCACGAGTCGTTTTTCTCGAAAAGAACCTATTGCTCGCTCTCGAGGATGCAGTTGTCAGGCCGATGCAAACCTCTAGGACCGAGGCCAAAGCAGACGAGATGTCACCTCTACCTCTAGTACGCTACCCTGCCAACCTGTCGGGTCGACCCAAAGCAGCGCGCAACCCAACTCTGTCCAACATGTTGTGGAAACGGAATACTAGCGGAGACTAGCGGCGGCAAATTCCAACGTGGCGCAGTATGCCCTCGGAATATGCGGAGCTGGAACCGAGGGATGATGCCCATGACGCGGAGCCGAGAAATGCTGTCCCTAATGATACGAGTTGCTACGACGATACACCACACCTCATGTAGCATTAAGGCTTATGGTTACCTCGTTCACAACCTTTCGCTGTAAACGAGGAATTCTAATCGCTGATCGGTGCATATTTGACGGGTACATCGACTTCATTTCAAGACCTTAGAAGTCTACAATTACCACAACGAGTGCATGCGGGAAACACAAAGGCCTGAGTCCATTCCCATTTTCCAAAGTACACATGAGTGGCAACCGATTAAAACGGTGGCTGTGTTTTCATACATGGTTGTTAACGTCTAGGACCTGTTTGGGTCGGGATGATCGCCTGTGAGGTGGAAAGATATGTGGTGCGTTGGTCTCGTGCCTCGCGTGCTCTCTTCTGTTCCAACTGCTTGCGTCGATCCGATTCGTTGCCCGGGGCACTACTCTTCAAATAGTCCGGCAATCGACTGCCATAGTCGAGGGACGTCGGGGTGAACTTGACTTTCTGTTCGGCCGCGCTTGGAATATGCGGACGGCCGTGCTCAAAGATGAGGTCGTACGAGAGTCCTTGTCGGAGCATGTTTCGTTCCACCAGGTTTTCCGCCGGTGCATGCGCGCTCTTGTTGGGCATGGCACGAGGGTCGATGAAGCTCGCAGAGCATTCCGAATGCTTGTTGATCGGCTTGGACGAGCTGTTCCGGGCCAACTGTGCGCCGATGCGGTCCTCCACATAGTTGCCGATCTTCACTCCGGTCGAAAACGAGTTCTTGTGACCACAAATTCCATAGCCGACGTCCATCCTTCCTAACAATCTGTCTGCCGGAGAGCTGATTGAGTAGTGCACTGCATCAAGCAAGAGAAGAAAGCCATCCCCTCAAAATAGCGAGCCTACCCCACCACATCCTCCTTATCGGCTATCCTTATCAACGGACTACGCCGGACAGCACGCAACCCAAGTAGTTGCGGGGTACACGATACAAGTAGATCGACGAGGAGCCTTTCTCGGTCATGAAAGGCACCGTCGGAACCATCTTGACGGGTTTTCACTGCGCAATCTACAACATGTAAGTGACAACGCACGTCCACGGACGCAATTTCCGTTGCAACGTATGCGCGATTTCTTTATGCGGGAGGAAGAAGAGAACTACGACGTCTGCATCACGCATGTCGACCTCCATAAAGTCGGCATGGACGATCTCGACACGTTCTCTCAAAGCTGTCGCCTTGCCACTGCTCTTCTCCTGTCTGCACTCCTCCTCGAGTCCATCACCATCTCTATTCACGATCTTGGTCGCTTCACATTTGGACGCGGCTAGCCCAAATATTGACTAATTCGATTGGACGAAATCTGAATGTCAAATTCTTATTCGCTGAAAATAATTTCAACGAATAGTATGCTTTCGTAGCTCCTCGATGCCGTCCAATCACATGCGCTCGAAGCGGCTGACGCATGCCCAACAATGCCATTCGTGTATCATCGCGTCCGTCATGCATTCCGAGGCGTGGCTGGCGCTGCACCTGCCGCAGCTCCAGCACTACAATGTGCCGCACCACCTCCACCAGCAAGTCTACGACTGCGTGCACGAAGTTGAGGGCGGTTGGAGCGATTTCGGCGCTGTAGCGTCGACTCAAGCGGCCTCGGAGGCCTCTCGAGCTGGCGCCAGTCACCGCAAGCTGCGTGCGGTGGCCACTATGCCGCTCCCAGCAGCGTCGCAGGTACTGCAGGTTGGCCACGTATGGGAGTTCCAGTCGGTCGTGGACGCGCAGACGCAGCTGAGACAGGACGCAGCTCTACGCGGCAAAATGAAGAAAATGGTCGAGGAGGTCATCGAGGAGGACAAACACGAGCTGACAGACTCTGGGGAGGAGAGCGACGTGGAGAAGGAGGTGGAGGGCGTGGTGAGGCACCTGCACTTGCTGGCGTTTTCCATCCGATTTGGGGCGAATTCGGACGATATGTTGTACTATGTGCTCAACATCCTTGGATCTAGGTATGTTGGGATAATAGTGGTCGGCTAATTTGCTGTCGGCTGAGTATTGATGTTGCTGCTGTTGTGGTGCAGTCTGCGCGAGAACGATGAGGAGAGCAACTTGAAGGTGATGCCGATCTTCTGTATGGAGCAGCAGAAGCTGTTCTCGGTCGCGTGGACGACGAAGGATGTGGCCTCAGGAGGAGAGTTGGTGCGGCCTTACGCGGGCAAGATTTCGCTGATGGGGTTGTGCAAAAAGAGCTACTGGGAGGCGAGGTTCGAAGCCGAGGGAGAGTTTGACTGGTACTGTGAGTACTCGCATATTCGCGAGTTGGTTGCCTCGTATATCCCCAAGACTGCACGGGTGCTCATATCGGGTACGGGCACCAGCCGTCTGCCGGGTGAAATGGCCCTCGACGGATATTCGGACATTGTCGCAATGGACTACGCTGCCAATGTGATCGAGAAAATGCAGGCTCGTTCGGAGGAGAATGCGTGGGGCGTGCGCTTTGTGGAGGCCGATCTTACCCAGATGAAGGGCTGGGAGTCGGGCTCCGTGGACTGCGTGATAGACAAAGGCTGTTTGGACGCCATGCTGCTCAAGCCGGAGACCGAGGCGGACGAAACCAATTGGAAGCTTGTGACTCCAGACTCGCCGGACGATCTCGTCGACGCACAGAACAGCATGCAGCAGCTAGCGCGCATCTTGAAACCTGACGGGCTGCTTTTCTTCTTAACCTTCGGCAGCCCGAGCAACAGAGTAAACATGTTCGACTGGGTGGCGTCGGATAATGCCGCTATGGAGTGGGAGATACTGCAGTGCCTTGAGATGTCTCCTACAGACCGCCAGCAGACCTTCGTCACGCGCTTTTTCTTGTTTGTAGCAAGAAAGAAGCTCAAGCAGCTTTCAACGTCGACCTTGTATCAATAGAACGCATGCAAGACTGCACCAGGACTTCTGGATGATACTTTCTAGCTTTATTGCAGGTCGCACTCTCACTCCTCCTCCATCGGTGGCATACAGCTCATTTCCGCGTACTCGCCGCCAAGAGTCCGCATCAAGTCCTGCCACAAGTTTGCAGGTGCGTTGATCGCCAGCGATACGGGCGCCTTCACCACCACCCACGAGCCATCCCTTAACTCCTTATCCAACTGACCCGGGGACCAGGCAGACACACCGTTCATAAACACCAGATCCGTCTGCTGCGCAGTCTCGTCGTAAATCGCCCGCGCGGCGGCATCAAGGTCCACACCCACAAAGAGACTCGGGTCGTTGGCCGTGGGGAAGTTGGTCGTCGGAACGCGCTGCCCACCGAACTCCGCCCTGCCATGCAGCACCTGAAAAAAAAAAAAAAAAAACACACACACACACAACAACAACAACAGCAAAACACTTGAGCATCAGCGTCGCAGTGCAACGCCAAAGTAAAAAAAAAACCTCCCGTCACCTCTGCATTCCGCGTGATCACCGGTCCGCCCCTGTGCACCGCGCTCGTCCCGAAGGCCCTCATCACTCTGGACGGCACCTGGAAGGCGCGTCCGAGCGGCTTGTCCGTCACCTTATTGACGATGTAGCCCTTGGACCCCTCTGGCTTGTGCTCGGTCAGGACGACCACCGAGCGGCTGAAGACGCCCTCCAGCAGCGGGTGCGCTAGCAGAAACACGCCCGACGCCGCGCTCCTGCAACAAAAAAGCCACTCGCGTCCGTAAAATCCATTCCGTTGCCGTTAAATCTCCGCCACGAGCTCAAGATCGTCGTACTCTGCGAGCTGCACGCCATCGATTGGCTGTGCGTGTTGAGGCTGCTGCGTCGGCGGCAGCTCCAGGTCCTTGGCCTCCGCCAGCGTGTTGTTGAGCGCGCGCAGCGCCACGAACGCCGTGTCCAGGCCGTCCGAGCCGCCCGCGACCGTCTGCGGCTTGCGGAACTCCTCGCGCACCAGCTGCAGCAGCGACGGGCGCCGCGCGTCCGGCAGGTAGAAGTTGCGGCCCCCCAAGTAGCGCAAGAGGCTGCGGTTGAAGGCGTCCACGTGCGGCAGCCGCGTCTTGGAGCCCGGCGCCAGCGGCGACTCGCGCAGGTCCACGGACACCAGCGCGCGCAGCGACGCGTGGCTGTCCACGAGCCGCGCGGCCGCCACCAGCTCCCGGTACAGCGCCCTGGTCAGGCTCATGACGATCGAGGAGGTGTCGAAAGGTGGTCGTGGAGATGGGTGGTGTGGCGCACACGAGATGGATGGTACCGTGGGCGGTCAGTTGGAGGGTTCATGTGATCGACATGTCTTTTGTCATGTTTGCTGGACGCTGGTTTGCCGCAGCTGGTGGGCGTTGTGACACTGACGTTGACGCGGTGGCTGCTGGCAGACAAGTGTCTGTCTGCCAGGCTGCACGAAGTTGTATCTGGATATGAATATCCACTGTGATCGCTCGCTCGGTGGCCCATGCGGTTCAGGAGTGGAGACCGCAAGGCATGTGCCAGGAGCAGCGCAAACCGCGTCGGAATAGGGTACGGCGCTGGCAACCTGGGTTGCCTGCGTCCAGATCAGCGTGCTTGACTGTTTTCGTGGTATCACAACACTGAGAAAGCTGGGTTTCAATGCAAAAGGAACGGCGAGCGATTGAGCGGCGCCTGATGGCCAAGATGACTAGGTCAATGCGAATAAGGCATTGCGACCGGAGATTGAGAGCAACGCCCATGGATCGTCGGTGCAGCCTTCCAGCGAGCGATCCACCGTCTCATCACGGCTTGATTACGGGGGCCAGGACCATAGTGGCGGTCTCACAATCCCATGGCCAATATGGGCCGCGGTGAGACCTGCATGAACTCGGTGGTGCCCAACGCCGGTCATCGCATTCTTAGCTGCGCCTGCAACACCAGCAAGCTGCTTCAAGCCGCAGATATTCACCGCGCGAAACGCTCCTCGGCACTTCAAGTGCACTTTGCAACGGCCGCGGAACAGCCAAAAGCGGGTACATATGTCGCCCGACGCAGCTTTTCAGCCGAAAGCCCCCGCTTCTGTCGGTCCCGATGGGTTGTGCCCCGGCGTTGCTCACAGGGGTGGAATAGGGCGCGTTTTTCCAGTCCCTTCCGCCGCATTCTGGCCAATCATGACATCCGAGACACCGCTTTTCCGCCAATCCTGTCGCAGCACCCTCGGAGCGCAATCGCCGCCATCATCGCCGGCGAAAGAGAGCGGCGCGTCCTCATTGCTCATTCGCCGAAGAGCTACTTCAGTCACAGGCATATTGTACCGGCCCTCTCGCCTAGAGCCGCAGCCATGCGCGAGGAGGAGCAGGTCCGCGTGTCCGCCATGGACGACGACGACCTGACCGAGTTCTTCCCGCTGGACAGCCTGGGCGAGGCGCCCGAGGACGCGTCCCCGCCGAGCCGCGACCGCAGCAGCAGCGGCCGCAACAGCTCCGAGTCGTCCGTGGAGACCGTGACGACGTCGCCCTGGTCGACGTCCCGCGACCACGTGGCGCTGCAGCTCTTCTGGCAGGGCTACGACGCGTACGTGGCCTGCAAGGACAAGGAGAGCGTGGCGCCCTGCTTCTACAACGCGCAGTGCGCCGGCCAGGCCGCCGACAACGAGTTCGTGCAGATCGTGCCCGTCGTGGAGGTGCGCGAGCGCCTCATCCTTGGATGAGATGCGTGTGCAGCTCGTGAGCGTGAGCTCGGGCAAGTACCTGCGCGCCACGCACGTGTCCAAGTACTCAAGTGGTTGCGCACGCGCGACGAGCAGACGGTGTTCGTCATCCAGATCGCCGACCGCAAGCCGCTCACGTCGAGCTCCAAGTTCACGCTCACGAGCTGCTTCTGGCCCGACCGGTCCGTGGGCTTCACGCAGAACTTCCCGCTCGGCGGGGGGCGGGAGGTCAACAAGGCCATCGGCTTCCTCACGCTCGAGAAGAGGAAGAACCAGGTGCCGCTGCTATTCCCCATCCGGTTTCGAGCCGTGCTGCGCTCGCAGCGAGACGACCGCGGCGCCATGGTGGCGAGGTTCCGACGGCCCACGCCCTTCGTGACCGCCACGGAAATGCTCTTCATCGGCGAGGAAGATGCCGAGAACGTGCGCGACATCCCGCTGGCCCGAGTGGCGTCGCCGCCCGGCTCGGGCTCCTCTTCGACCGCAGCGGCCGGCCACCAGTCAGTTCCCGAGGAGGAGATCTGGGAAAACTGCACATTCTGCAGCATGCTGTTCCGCGCGCGCGGCGACCTCGCCGCCCACATCCGCGACAGCCACGGCGAGATGCTGCACCGCGTGTCTGTCCCCGGGACGTTTTGCATCCACTGCGGCACGCGCCGCGTCGACGGCCGCTGCTCGCGCTGCAACCAGGACGCTTAGAAGCGCGGCCCAAGCGGTGCTGAGAAGAAGAGTAAGGAAACGGACCGATATTTAAGCTGGAAGGAGAGTTGCAGTCCCATGCGCATTGCAGTCATGGGCTCATGCTCGCTCCTGTGGGTGTATATTTGTATTTGCCGGTAAAATGGAAAGTAGCTCGGCTTGAACTCTTCTCCACCCCACGTTGCGTGGCAGGCTTGTCAACAATTGCCATGAACTTCACCTTGGTGACATGCAGAGCCCAGGCATTCCTATTGAGCGAAGTGGTCTTGCTGGTCGGTCGGATCGCTAGCTCGTCGACACCTTCACCCAACAAACAGGGCACCTATAAGATGCAATTATGGAGGCTACTTTTTGCTGTCTTGTATCGAACGCGTCCCGTGTGACTCCGTCAATATCCGATCAAAGAGTTTTTCTGATTACGTAAGGGTTCTGCGACATAGGGTACTGCTTCTTTTGGGGTTCACGGTACTTCTCGTTCTGGGGCCATGCTTGCTTGGCTGCAGAGACGCGCTGCCTGACTGTCAACGACTGAGGCCACCAGAACTGAACGAGCAGCGCCGAGCGCAAGTCGAGCGCACTACTGTACTACAGCCGCAGACCATGGCCGAGAAGGAGTGCACCGCGACCGTGACGGAGGGCCCCGTGTTGGGCAAGTCCGGCAAGAAGATCTGCTGCTCGTGCCCGACCACCAAGCAGGCGCGCGACCTGTGCATCGTCACCAACGGCGAGGAGCACTGCAAGGACATCATCGAGGCGCACAAGGCCTGCCTGCGCAGCGAAGGCTTCACGGTCAAGTAGGCAGAGCAACGAGCACGGCTCTGCGCCTGCACGTATATATGAAAGAGACATTGCGAGCGATCATTAATAAACGCCACTCGCCAAAAGTCCTGTTGTCGTTGTTGTTGTTGTTGCTGTGGACAGTGCTGAGAGGCCCTGACGACGTTTAATTGCAGTGCTGGTGTGTCGTCTTCTATAGTCCTTCCTCTTCGAGTGGGATGTAGCCTCGACTAACGTGGAGTACCATGCGATGCCGGTGGAACGGGATGTCCTTCTGCTTGAGCGTCAGCGGCTGCAACGAGCGAGAACAGTTTTACAGTTGGGCAACGATGGATAGAAGCTTGGGAGGCGGGTGTTGCGCACCTTGCTCTGGGACAGGTAGTCGGCGAACATGCAGGAGAAGACGCCACAATCGGACCCGTTGTTCTGCTGGGGCGTGTCGGGAGTGCAGGCGACCAGCTCCCAGCCTTCTTCGTCGAACTTCTGCTTCTTCTTGTGCTCCGACTCGTCATGCAAATACCTAACAACAGTGAATTCAGGATGATCAAAATACTTACCAGCGTTGAAAGTATCGGTCGTTCAAACGAGCAATAGTGTACCTGAACAATACTTTCAGGCATTGGGCGCCGCTTCCGTGCATAGAATCATAGTATTGGATGCGCTTCTCCGTCATGAAGATGACAGCCATGCACCAGTGCATCTACAGTAGATAACCACGGCGTGTTAGCACAAGCCCTTTGGAGTTGTAGTGAAACAATAGAAACACTTACATTGCCGACATTCACCGGCATAAAAATCTTGTCCATGGCAAACAGATCGATCTACACGAGTGGCACGCAGTGAAGGGATAAGCGATAGCCACCAACGAACAAAAACCAAATTGAGCATTACCTTTCTTGTCCACCGGCGGACATTGATGAAATTATATCCATTCTCGGACACTTTTGTGAAGAAGAACGAGTTGAAAAAGTGACTGCGCTTGGACAGCACGCCTGCATTGACAAGCGCTTCGTCTCGGTCGCTCATCATCTGGAAATAAAAGTTGATCACCTACGCAGTCACCAACAACACGGTTAACAGGCGACGACCTCTAACTCAATTTCACGGGCTTGAGTCGTCCATGACACGAACCTCGTCGTTCAGCCACACTCCCGGTAGCAAGACCTGCAGGTGGCGCCGCGTGATGTCTACGTTGTACTTTTGGATTAGCACTTCCTCCATTGGGCCTTCATGCAGAGCATCCTCGACAATCTCCAGCAAATCCGGCGGTAGTTCCTTGTTGCGGGATTTCTCTTCTTCTTCGTCGAACACGTTTACAGCTAACCCGTATAACTCGTCCAGCAAAACCTCTTCGAAGATGGTCTGTCCACGCAGCGTATTAACAGCACGATCACAAACGAGTTAGCGCGTTACGCAACCATTACGGCTTTCAAAACGAAGCAACCAACGTACGCTAGTCTCGCGCTCTGCAAGACGGTCGTAGAACAGTCGATCTGCCTCAGAGGTCCGGGACAAATGCTGCGCTCGGAGTTTTGCTGCAAAAGTCGTGCATGCCGACACCTCAGAATCAGACACAGCGACTCGTGCAATACCCAAACGCAGCGTCGTACCTTCAAGCTCAGCAATCTCCTCCTCGCGAGACTTCACCGTAATACTCTTTTCATCGTCATTATCGTTGCCAGCTTTCGGCACCGGAGCTTCAACCTTGCTGTCGTCCTCAATCTGCGTTGGTTCGACCTCCTCCTAACATACCATATTCACCACAACTGTCACCTACCACCTACAATAATCCTCAACGCAAACTGCGTACCTTGGTCTCGGTATCACTCTCCAGCTTGTCTTCCTGCTTGGCAATCCCCACCTTGTCCTCCTGCTTATGGCTCGCCCTGTTCCCCATCCTACCGAAGCCGATTGCACCGCTCACACGACGCCTATCTCTGCGTCCGCTGAGCTCGCTCTGCAGCCTCCGCAGCAGACTCAGGTTCTGCTTGCTCTGCTCGCGCACGTGGTCCACCTTCTCGATCGCCAGCTTCTGCCGCTTGGAGGGCGACGGCCCGTACTCCTCGCGGTCGAACTCCTGCAGCCGCCGCCGGTACCTGTCGAAGCTGATCTGCTCCGGGTCGGACACCTCCTGGCGCACTGCCAGCCCCGTGTAGAGCGCGGCGGACGCCAGCGACGGCTTGATGAGGTCCACGGGGAAGTCCCGCTGCAGGTTGCGACTGTGGTTGGCCGCGTCCTTCAGGCGGCGCTGGTACCGCCACGCGTCGAGCGACGCCTGGGTCTGTTGCTGCATGGCGGGGCAATACACAACCGGTGAGTCACGCAGGCCGCGTAGAGCGGTAGGGCGAGCAAGGTGCACGCACCATTCGGTGCCGGATTGGTGTCGCCTACGCCTCCCCTTTTGAACAATGGTAATTGTCAGGTTAGAACAGCGAATGAACGGCGCGGATTAATGAAAATATTGTGATGGGATTTGACGATAGGAGCCGACTTTTACGTTACAAGGGTGAAGCCATGTTGGGGGCAACATGTTCGTCACTTTGGGCGTTGGCCGGATAGATAATGGAGGCGTGTGCACTGGGACGACCGCACACGCACGCGTACAACACACGGCTGCTTCGATGCAGCCACTCTACTTCACAGTTCCTTGGTGGCCTCGACCACGGCCGGGTGCTCGAGCACTTGGTCCGCTGACAGTCGGTGGCGGGGGTCCTTCTCCAGCAGGCCTCGGATGAGCTCCTTGGTCTCCTCAGGGACGTCGTGCCACACGGGCAGCAGGAACGACACGGGCTCGGTTTTGATGCGCTGAATGACTTCGTCCTCGGTGGAGCAGCCCGACAGGTCGAACGGGTGGCGACCGGAAATCAGGATGTACAGGATGCACCCGAGCGCCCACATGTCCATTGCCGCCGTCATGCCCTGCAGCTGCAGCACCTCCGGAGGCCAATAGCAACGCGTCCCCGACAGCGTCGTGGCGCGCGCCTTGTTGGACGATTCTGGCTGCGACGCACGTCCCGCAGAGCCAAAATCGATGATCTTGAGGGTAACATCCTCGTTTTCGTTAGCGTCCCCGCGCGCGCTGCTGCGGCCTTTGCCGTCACAGTTGACGAGAGCCATGACGTTCTCAGGTTTGAGATCGCGATGGATGACATCGGCCTCGTGCATGAATTGCAGTGCACTGGCCAGCTGCGACACGAGCTTCAGAGCCCACGTGGCGTCCAGCGCGCTGTGCTTCTCGACGAACGAGTGCAGCGAGATGCCAGCAACGTACTCCAACACAATGTAGTGGAAGTCGTTGTGGTAATACGAGCCTTCGTACCCGACGATATTTTCGTGTCCACCGGCTCGTTCCAGCCGGCCCAGCGCTTCCTTCTCACGGTCCACCTCCTCCTGGTTGCCAGCAATGTCCTGCACCATCTTCACCGCCGCCACGCGTCCGGTCTCCTTGTGCACGCACTGCATCACCACACCGAACGTGCCGCAGCCCAGCAGCTTTTTGGGCTCGTACTCGGCGTCAAAGTAGATGGACATGTTGTCGTTGTCGTCACTGTCGCGACACAAGTTGCAATTCTTGTGTCGCACCGCCGACTCGTCGTCTTCGCTGTCGTCTTCCTCTCCTTCCAGCGCTTCACATAGCGCCTCGCCGCCTGCAATTACCGACATGGCAGACGCTGCCACCCCAACAGCTAGCACCTCCCTGTTGCTCCAGCTGTGGCCCTCCGCTCCCGCGTCACCGCCGAAACGACGCCATGGACGGACGCGGAGCTGTTGCTCGCTGCGCACGACATCCGCCGGCAGCGCCACGTCCATTGTCAAGTGGAGCGCATTACGTGCCAGCAGCAGCGCCCGCATGCCGCTGCCGCCCACTCGCAGCGCGCGTCGGATGGCAATGGCCGCGTGCATCGCTGGAAAGTTGCCGTCGAATGTGTAGCCCCGGCCAGTTGGCGAATGCCGTCGTCTCTGCTTTCCCGTTGTTGCCTGTCTAACGGTGGCGGTTCTCTTTCGCTGCTGCTGCACGCCCCAGCTTCAAGGGAGAGTCAAGTCACCAGCGCCGATGCTCGAATGGCGCCGCACTTCCAAGCGCTGGCAGTGACGTGTGTATCTGGAAGCAGGTCGACACCCCCTTTTTCCGCAACGCGTAACGGCTGGATGTATGCAATCGACTTGGCAAACGCCCCCTGGATGGGCAACCGGGGTAGGGCTAGGGCGACTGGTCCTGCAGAAGTGATAGGTTTCCAGTTTCGACTGATGCGGACACTCAGGCCGCCGACGCCTGCGTTCCCCGACTAAAATCACCAGCGATAGTGCGAGGTGGCAGGGCCATGGATACACGCCGAGAGCACTAGAGTGATGGAGAATTTCGTGGTCGACTTCGGCGACGCAAAATGATGTGCTCCCAGAGTTAGGGCATGCATAGAAACGGCAATCTACGGTATCGGTACTGTACGGTACCACCTGTACCTATGTACCCGCTAAGTACGAGATACATTGATACATTTGGTAATGGAGGACGGCGCGGAGCTGGGCGTGCGCTCGGCCAGACTGCATGGGTTCCCGCCGTTTCCGACGTGGAACGGGACAGTCGCCGCGCCCTCCGGGGACTCCCGCGGCCTCTGCAGCGTGCTGGGCGCCGGCGGCGAGCTGGTGGTGCTGCAGAACAGCCGGCTGAGAGACGAGCACAGCTGCCTGCGCGTCCGCAAGGTGCTGCCGGCTGCGGCGCAGGAGAAGGAGAAGGTCGCGAGCTTCTGCCAGTGCTGGACGCGCGACGGGGCTGCGGTTGCAACCGCCCATGATCGCAGAGTGACGATCTACAGCGGCGACGACTTCCGCGTGCTGGCCAGGCTGTGGCTGCGGTACGGCGTCGTGTCCATGGACGTCGTTAAACGGCGGCGGCGTCCGCTGTTATCTGCAGCTGGAGGCGACGACGATGAGCGCGAGTTTCTGCTCATGGTGGGCACTGCGTTCGGAGCGTTACTCTACAAGGTAGAGCTGCAGCTGACAGAGGAAGGCGACGTAGCTGAGCAGACATTGACACACGTGGCGAGAGTGCACGACGAGGTTGCAGTGTGCTCGGTGAGGTTTTCCGACGATGGACGCACTGCTGCTATGGGTACAATGGATGGCCGCCTGTTCTTGCGGAGGCTGGATGCACACGACGACGACGAGTTGTCGACGTTCGGCAGCGCCATGTTGTCCAGAGTGCTGGCTTCTCCGCGGGTCGCGAGCATGAGCTTCTCCGCGTGCAGCACGAAGCTCGTGGTCGCCACGAGGAAGGGAAACGTCTACGTGTTCACCTGTGCATCGGAGACAGGCGACTGGCAGGTGTTGTCGAGCTGCAAGGACCTCAGCGCGAACCCCAAGCCGAAGGCGGGCGGCGCAGCTGGTGTGAGCAAGGCAGCCACGGCGGCTCAAACGCTCGTGGCGTGCTGGGGGCCTGTGTTCGTGGTGTGCTCGCGCGCAGTTACGTCGCGGCTGGAAATGTACGACTTCGAGTCGGGCTGCCTGCTACACTCGCTGCAACTGGCACCGGCGGCCGGCATTTCCTCCGCGGCGCTGAGCACGTGGGTAGACCAGCAACTAGTGACAGGGATTTGTGTGCTAGAGGCGGATGACGGACGTTCGAGGCTGCTGTGCTACGACACGAGTACCAACCTGGCGCTGGTCCACTGGCCGTTTCTGGACGCGATGAACGGGCGGTCCTCGAACATTGACACCATTTCTTCAGCAATATCCGCTGGACTTTAAAAGCTGACAAGCGGTTTCGATAGTCCTGGGAACGGGATAAAGCAACACCCAGGTTGTACAGCGCTTTCCAGTTGGACGTTCGAGTCGCAAACTGTTGCGACACGCTTTCACTGCTTCTCCGAGGTTGTCGAAGAGATACATCACGGTGAGGTTGCAGACACGGGGTCGAGCCAAATGCGCTCCTGTAGCAGATAGAGCGCATCAACGAGATTCACACGGCCCCCGTACTGAATAAGCTTGTGGGCTTCACGCAGAGGTGATCGCCAGGTTTTCGGCGTCACGCATTTCTCCTGGAAGCGGATGTCGTATCGGTGCTCTTTCAGCGTCTTGAGCTTAAACTGTTCACAGGCTGGGTTTCCTTCGTCTTCTTGAATCACACCTCTCGCCATTGCCGACTGGTAGAGTGCTCGCTTAGATTCAAAGCGAGCGGTGGAGTTGGCGACCGAATGCTTGGACGAGGCCACGGCATGTGTGTCGCAGTGTGCTGAGCAACGAGGTGTTCGACAGGGTGTCCGGCTACATCATGTACGAACGGCGATACCGCTCACAAGCGAATGCATAATTTGTGCGCCACAAGTGTATGCTGTTGACGAAGCAGGCTGCAGATTGAAGTGAGTTAGCAGTACTCTGGATACGAACAGCGATTAAGCAGCCATTGTGAAGACGTACCGGCTGATAAACCGAGAGACTGCTGGTCGTTTACAGCGTGCAGGACGCGCAACACCACGTCCTTGAGCAACGCACTGCCTGCCACCGAGCAGGAGCAGCTACAAGAGTACGAGTGAGGCAGTGTAGTGCAACGCGAGACTCGGTCTCCCAACCTACATTTGGCTAGAACCCGGTGCTGCAGCTGCGGGTGCAGGCTCCAGATCTCCCATAGACCCGCGAGCAAATTGGCCAGCGACGGGTTGCACGTTGCATGAAGGGCACACTCAGAATCCCGGTCACTTCAACATGCTTTTAGGTTTCTAAATACCAAGTGAATCTAAAAAACTAAATCTGGACACTTCAACCTAGAACTACAGAATTCGAGCGTCACACTTTTTGTACCGGACCAAAAAAAAGATGCGCACTGCAGAATTCGAGTGTCACATTTTTTGTGCCAGACTAAAAAAAAGGATGGACCACTTTTGGTTGGTCGCCGCTGCGACTTGCGTCGCTTCAAGCAACATATTGGCGTCACTTTGCCGCACCGCCAGTGGCTGACGGACCATCACTCTGCGCAATTCCGCACTCTGGATGGCCGACGCGGACGGACATGACGCGACGCGCGCCGACGCGGCGGAGCAGCGCCAGGTGAGCGTGGGCCGCCTGCGCGCGGGGCTGCGGCAGCTGCTGGCCGCCGCGCGCAGCAGCAACGACACGAGCCTGCAGCAGCACCCAGCTCTCCAGGCGCTGGCGCCTACCATTGAAGAGCCCGCCGCCGCTGTGCACCTGCAGCTGCAGGCGCTGGCCGCGTGCCTCCCGCACCGCAAGCTGCGCGTGCTGGTTGTCAAGCACCTGCGGCCGTTCCTGCTGGACCTGATGGTGCGCCTCACCGACCCGGCGCTCGTGCTGTACGAACACGAGGGCGAGCAGTACAGCGAGTGCGCGGACAGCATGAGGCGCAGCGAGCTGCTGGCGGCCACGCTCGCCGAGCTGCTCACGTACCTGCCGGCCACCAGCACCCTGGCGCAGCAGTACTTCGAGACGGCGCCGTGCTTCTTCGCGCTCGCGGAGGCGGCGGCTGCGCAGAAGCAGCAGAGCGCCGAGACGCTCGCGCGCCTGCGACGCATCGCCAAGACCGCGTTCCTGCTGCTGCGTGCGAGGCCCACGGAGCTCACGGCGCTCTGGAACTGGACGCCCTTCTTCCCGCTGAGCTTCCACGACGACACACGCGTGCGCTGGTTCGCAACGCGCGCCTCGGCCTTGGTGCTGAGCATGGGCAACGCCCAGCGGAATGAATTCTTGAAGGGACTGGGCGTCGGCGAGGACGCTGCCGTGAGCGGAGACAGCCCGACAGTGCGGCAGATTGAACTGGAGCTGCACAGCGAAGACGCGATCCGACAGGAACAGCTCATCGAGCTGAGCGTGTATCAGGAACAGGACGACAGTGACACCATCGAGACGCAACCCGAGCCCGTGCCGTTCCACGACTCACTGCAGAACATTTTTGGCGTGGTCATCCCGACGAGTAAATTGCACCAGCAACGACAGATCGCGGCAGATGCTGCGGTGACCACAGAGCCGCTCGTACCAACCCCGTCGACCAAGCGGAACTTGCAGTCGCTTGCGATTGCTCTTGGTCTCAAACGCCCGATTTTGGTGGCCGGGCCTGGGGGATGCGGCAAGACAGCTACGATTCGGGAACTTGCCCGGCTATCGGGCAACGGCGATATGGTTGAGCTCCACTTGGACGACCAGATTGATAGCAAGACGCTCTTAGGATCGTACGTCTGCACAGACGTCCCCGGCGAGTTTACGTGGCAGCCTGGTGCACTCACAACCGCCGTACTCGCAGGCCGATGGGTGGTTATTGAGGACATTGATCGCGCACCGTTTGAGGTCCTGGCAGCGCTGATGCCGTTGCTCGAGACTCGCGAAATGGTGCTTCCTGGTCGTGGCGAGTTGCTGGTGGCGCACCCGAACTTCCAGATTTTCGGTACGACTACACACGGACATCAGATGCCGAAGGGATTCCAGGAGTCCGTGTGGACAAGCGTCGGTGTTGCACCCCTCGCAGATAGCGAAATCGAGCAGATCATGCTGACTCGGTTCGTGAAAATCCCTAGACAGGTTGTATCCAAGATCATGACGACATACAATGCAGTATCTGGCTATGCAAGCGAAGAGGTCGGTGGACCTGTGCAGTTGTGGAAGGAGACACGTCGGAATTATGGACGAGACTTCTGCCTGCGCGATTTGCTGAAGTGGTGCAAGCGCATTTACCGCTTTTGCTATTATGCTGCGGGCGCTACTCATGAAAACGCATCCTCCAGCCACGATTACATTACTGAGGACGATCGTATGCGTATTGTTGTGGAAGCGCTAGATGTATTTTGTGCCGGTATTCGAGACACGAAGACACGCTTACATTCTGCTTGCGCGTTGGCTGCTATTTGGGAAGTACAGGCTGAAAAGATCGAGTACTATCTGGAGCAGCACAAGCCTCACGTTGCATTTAATACACACGAAGTGGAGTTTGGTCGGGTGCATCTGCCAACCTTGTCGCAGCAGGCGCAGCTGGAACAAGGTGATAAACCCGCTAACAGCTCTGTTGTGATGACAGGCCACGTTCTACGACTGTTGGAGAAAATGGCTGCCATTGTTGCAACCTGTGAGCCTGCACTGCTCATTGGTGAAACTGGTTGCGGTAAAACTACGATTATCCAACACATGGCAGCGGCGATGGGACAGCGCCTGGTTGTTCAGAACTTGAATATTCAGAGTGATAGCTCCGATCTCGTGGGCGGATTCAAACCTGTGGAGATTCATCTTCTCGCGCGGCCGTTGTACATGGATTTCGTGGATCTGTTCACTGCTACGTTTTCACAGAAGAGTAACGCTGGATTTCTTAACGTTGTTCGAATTGCGCTGGAGCACAAGGATTGGAAGAAGCTCGTAAAAGGCATGCGTAAAGCGATCCAGATGGCTACCTCCAAGCTTCAGAACAGCAGCGGTGGCACTGGCCGAGATGAAGAAAACTCGGAGGCTGCTAGCAGTAACAAGATGGCTGTCTCGGGCGCCTCTACCAGCGTTTTGGTGGGCCGATGGGACACCTTTGAGGCAGAGCTGGTACGATTTGAACGGCAGAAGGAACAAGCTGAATCACATTTTGCTTTTCATTTGTGGAAGGTGTATTAGTGAAAGCATTACGTGAGGGCCATTGGGTGTTGCTCGACGAAATCAATCTTGCCTCATCCGATACATTGGAGCGAATTAGCACCCTTCTAGAACACGAAACGAGCGCATTCTCGCTAACGGAGCGTGGTGATGTCGAAGTCATCCGGCCGCACCCGAATTTCCGACTGTTCGGTGCAATGAATCCCTCAACCGACGTTGGTAAAAAGGATTTGCCTCCTTCTCTCCGCAATCGATTTACGGAGATTTACGTCGATGAATGCGTCAATCCTGCAGACTTGCAGATGGTCGTTCACCACCAGTTCAAGGAAATTACAGGCGCTCTAGTGCCAGAAACGGTGGAGTTTTACCTGGAAGCAAGGAAGCAAGCAGAATTACGGTTGAGCGATGGTGCGCGCCACAAGCCTCGCTACTCCCTCCGTACACTCAGCCAGGCACTGCATATCACTCGCATCTTGATTCAGCGAGGCTACGGTACATCTCGAGCGATGTTTGAAGGCTTCTGTTCAAGCTTCTGCACGCAGCTCGAAATGGAATCGCGTCAGTATCTTGAAAAACTTATCAAGAATACATTCGCGAAAACGATTAAATCGAAGGAACTGACGCGCTCTCCCCCATGCCCCGGTGGTTCCAAAAAGACTAGCGAATTTGTCTTGGTGAGCTCCTACTGGGTCCGAAAAGGTGATTTTCAGCCGCCCAGAGACGACTCGTTGCCGGACCCGGTGACTTCTCGACGGAAATTTGTCCTTACGAAGTCTGTGGAAGAAAATTTGCGTCACGTTTCGCGAGCAGCATTGATCGGCAAATACCCTGTGCTTTTGCAGGGTCCTACGTCGGCCGGTAAAACGTCTTTGATTGGTTACCTTGCTGCACGTATCGGACAAAAGTGTGTGCGTATTAACAACCACGAGCACACAGACATCCAGGAGTACATGGGAAGCTACGTGTCTGACTCTAACGGCAAGCTTGCGTTTAAGGAGGGTGTTTTGGTGGAGGCTGTGCGAAAGGGTTGGTGGATCATTCTGGACGAGTTGAATTTGGCTCCGTCAGAGGTCCTCGAGGCTCTCAATCGACTTTTGGATGATAACCGCGAACTGTTTTTGCCGGAAACACAAGAGACGGTGAAACCGCACCCGAAGTTCATGTTGTTCGCGACTCAGAATCCACCAGGTCTGTATGGTGGACGTAAAGTTTTGTCCCGCGCGTTCCGTAATCGATTTTTGGAGATTCAAGTGGACGAAGTTGCATCCAGTGAGCTTCAAACTATTTTGCAGGAACGTAGCTCGCTACCTCCGTCTTACTGTGGAATTTTGATTGATATCATGCGCCAATTGCAACTTGTTCGACAGCAATCATCCGTTTTCGCTGGCAAGTCAGGCTTCATCACTACTCGTGACTTGCTTCGATGGGCTGAACGTCGACCAGCAACTAAGCAAGCCTTAGCAGAAGAAGGATATTGTTTGCTGGCCGAGCGACTGCGGAAGGATGAAGAGAAGCAGGTGGTCAAACAAGTTTTGGAAAAGAAATGCAACGTGAAAATTGATCTCGACGCCCTCTACTACAGCGGCAAACCTCGCGAATCAAATCTGCTGAACGAGAACGGCGAGATTGAGCAAGAGACGGTATGGGGTACGAAGGAGCAGTTCGAACGGGTCCAAGCGATGGTGGAGCAAGCGATTGAGGAAACTGCAAGTGGCAAAACATCAAGCGGTGAGCCAAAATCAGCAGGTAACGCAGCAGGTCTCGAGAAGATCAGTGTTACTAAGTCACTACGGAGACTTTTCGCGCTGGTCGGTCGCTGTTTGCAGAATGAGGAACCTGTTTTGCTCGTTGGAGAAACTGGTTGCGGAAAAACTACTGTTTGCCAGTTGTACTCGCTTCTTTTCTCTCAGCCGCTTCACATCCTGAATTGTCACCAGCACACCGAGACTTCGGATTTCCTGGGTTGTTTACGCCCTGTGCGCGGAAAGGAGAAAACTGCGCACGAGTTGGAAGAGGCGCTTGTTGATTTTCTTGCCGTGACTGACGGATGCATCGACGAACATGAAGTTGAGCAGCGCCGAGCTGACATCAAATCTGAGGGCGTAGCCGCGATGCTGACCAAATACGAGAGTGCCAGATCTAGCGTCGTGGATAGCGACTTGGTACAGCAGAAGGAACTTGTTGAACGTATCGATGTGTTGAAGCGGAGGTTCCAGTCTATCTTCGAGTGGGCAGATGGTCCTCTTGTTGAGTCCATGAAGAATGGTGACTTGATTTTGATCGATGAAGTTAACCTTGCAGAGGATGCCGTGCTGGAACGTCTGAATAGTGTTTTGGAGCCATCGCGCACACTACTACTCGCCGAAAAGGGTGGTGACCAAGTGGAAGAGATTGTAGCCCACTCCAAGTGGCGAGTAATGGCAACAATGAATCCTGGAGGCGATTTCGGTAAGCGTGAGTTGTCTCCTGCACTGCGGAACCGGTTCACTGAAATCTGGGTGCCGGCAATCTCCGACTTGGATGATATCGCTACGATTATTCGTGATCGGTTGGTTGGACCCCGGGGAATCGTGGCGCCATCTCGCGCTCTGCCAGCAGCCGCATCAGCGAACTTGTCTACTTTATGCGATCCCATCCTAAGCTTTGTGAAAACCTTCAACGAGGCAAACGGTGGAGTCGGCGGATGCGGAGCCGTGACGTTACGTGACATTCTCAGTTGGATTAACTTTATCACGTCCGTGGTGACGAAACAGAATGACGACTCGTCGTTGACGGTAACAGCTTGGACATCATTTGTCCAGGGTGCAGCACTCTCGATTCTGGACGGACTTGGTCTTGGTTCTGATAAGGCACTGCACACCGCATTAAAAGCTAGAGAGGAGGCATACCACTATTTGTTGGCGCTCGTGCCCGATGATGACCATTTCGTCAAGCAAAAGGTGGTGGACTCGTTGAATGTTGCATCGCTGTCTGTGGACAACAACATCGACCAGTTGAATTCGTTTTCCTCGGAAAAGGCTACAGAGGGGAGCTTCGGCATTTCCCCATTCCTTATTCCACGTGGACCCGACCCTGTGCTGAGAAAACCCGCATTTTCGCTGAAAGCGCCAACAACGATGTCAAATCTGTACCGCGTCCTGCGTGCAATGCAGGTTAGTCGCCCCATCATTCTGGAAGGTTCCCCGGGTGTGGGCAAGACCAGTTTGATCAGTGCATTAGCGGCAGCATCAGGCCATCGGCTTGTGCGAATTAATCTGTCAGAGCAAACCGATATCTCCGACCTCTTTGGGTCAGATTTACCTGCTGCATCGGCGCCTGCTGATAATGCGGATGACAAGGGCAGCAAACTACCTCAAGGAGGAGGCTCCAGCGGCATGTTTGAGTGGTGTGATGGCGTTTTCTTGCGTGCGCTGAAAGCGGGAGATTGGGTGCTACTCGATGAGCTCAATCTCGCATCGCAGTCTGTATTGGAAGGATTGAACTCGTGTCTGGACCACAGAGGAAGCGTGTACATTCCGGAGCTCGACCGAGAGTTTGAGTGTCCGCCAACATTCCGTGTGTTTGCTGCTCAAAACCCGCTTCGTCAGGGTGGTGGTCGTAAGGGACTGCCAAAGTCGTTTTTGAACCGATTTACCCGAGTCTTTGTCGAGACACTTCACGAACAGGACCTTATCCACATTGCGAGCTCAATGTATCCCGCACTACATTGCCCTGTCACGGAAGAAAACATGAACGACTCGGCCTTGGTAGGCCAGACTCTACTCGAGCGAATGATCGGTTTCAACCGAGCGGTGCATGAAGACACGATGGTGAATTGCAGATACGGTCGCCTCGGTGCGCCGTGGGAGTTCAATTTGCGTGACGTGTTTCGTTTCTGTGACCTGCTTAAGCAACATGGACAGCTAGACAGTGCCGAGCACCAACTGCAAGCGTTGAGCTACTATGTGAACTTTATCTATGTGGAAAGGATGCGCTCATCTCGGGATCGCGAATTAATCTCCCGGCGTTTTGAAGAATTCTTTGGTGTGAAGCCAATGGATCTAGGTGCTGTTTCGCTTCGCATGTCGGCTGGTTTTGTGGAGATTGGCAACGCATTGCTAAAGAGACAAGAAAACATGCAGATCGGTCGCGCTTCCCCTCCGTTGTTTAACTTCCTTCTAAAACCAATGGAGGCACTGGCACATTGTGTAAACATGTCGTGGCCTGCACTTCTTGTTGGACCGCCAGCTAGCGGGAAAACGTCTTCGGTCCGTTTGTTGGCTGCGCTGAGCGGTAATACTCTGCACGAACTCGGCATGAGTGCTGGGACGGATGCCACGGAGCTGCTTGGCTGCTTTGAACAGGTGGATGTAGGGCGAAAGCTGCGTGACATCAAGCAGAAGATCCAAGTTGTGTATGCGAATGTGCTACAGCAACTAATGCTGTCTTCGGCTTCGACCGGAATTTCACAGAAAAAGAAAACAGCGCTTCTGAAAAAGGCAAACCGTATCAGCAGCACATGGTGGGCACTTAACATGCGTGAGAAGTATTACAGCGAGAATGCTTATCCGCGGAGCCGTGATAACAGTGGGAAGACGCACAAAGCTAAAAAGCTGCCAAAGGGCCAACTGGACGAAGTGGTTGTTGATTTGATGAAAGACATCGTTAGCATGCTCCAGAAAACGGAAACCAACAGCGAGGAGGTGGTAGCGGAACTTACTGGCTTGTTGAACGATATTGAAAGCGTGGTGCAGCTCAGCAAATCTAAATCGATTGCGAGCTGCTTTGAGTGGGTGGACGGCACATTGATCCAAGCAATGGAGAAGGGTGAATGGGTGCTGCTGGACAATGTCAACTTTTGCAGTTCGTCTGTTTTGGATCGACTGAACTCGCTCATGGAAACCGGTGGTGAAATGCTAATCAACGAGTGCGGTATCATTAACGGCAAACTTCGTGTGATTAAGCCGCACAAGAACTTCCGGATGTTTCTGGCGATGGATGCACAGTACGGTGAAGTCTCTCGTGCAATGAGAAACCGTTGCGTTGAAATCGCGCTTGCAGATGAAGACTCACCACGTCTAGACCTCATCAAGATACCGCTGGCATGCGGAATTCCAGGCTGTGCTCTTTCTCAAGCTTTCCAAGCTGCTCATGAGCGTGTGGTAACGCAACTTGGAGAGTTTACGATTGGCTCTAAATACGGCCGTATCAACCGTCGACACCTGGAGAACTGGTCTTTGCTGGCGTCAGCAGAGCTTTCGCGTGGAGTACAACCTCTTAATGCCATCGCCGAGTCCTTCCAACGTGTGTATGGTGACGGGTTGCTTGCACAGCTTGGTCTAAGCCAAGACGTTCTAGAGTTGTTCCTGCGTGCTTTCCAAGCTTCGCAAGAAAAATCTCAGAGACAGCGTGTGCTTCCAATGGTTGCTTGTTCCTCAACGTTTGTGCTGTGTCAACAGAGCGAAAGCTTTGCACTGCAGCGAGATGTTGCATACCTTGAACATCTTGTTTTATCCTCACAGAAGCCTGAAGACGAAAACGCTATGGACTTGCAGTTGATTTGGCTGACCCCAGATGTCGGTATTACTATGGGTGAAGACGCCGCAATAACTGATGGAGACTCCAACGCAGATGCATGGCTTAAGTGTGTTGCTTCACGGTGTCAGCGAGGAAAGACAATGTATTCCCAGAGAGCTCTCGAAGAAGCACGGAAGCACCTGTCGTCAAAATCGTTCTTTGGACTCGAGGACGAGAACAGCGAAAACACACTGGCAGTGACATTAGCCCCTTTCGCACTACGTAAGATTCTGGAAGTGGCGAGTACATGCAGTATCAATGGGCCGTTGACAGCGGATCGCCTTCTCTTCGCATTAGAGAAGATTGCTCGCGGAGCGAATGGCAACACTGAAACGCTACGTTCAATCGAGTTGCTGGCACGCTTCCTCCAGTCGACGACAAAATCTGAGCAGTACGCTGATATTAGCCAGAAGATCGAGGAAGTGGCTCGACGTCTGACTGCCTTGTTGGGTACATCGGCTGATTTGCCTCCTGTGCCTGTGTATCTTGCTGCCAATCATGCGGGCTTCTTGCGATTGCAGTCACTTGTTGCGGCACGTACCTCGAGTTTCCCCCCTGCGAAGTCCGAACTAGACAGCGTCTGGGAATCTATGTTGGTTGGTCAGCGACAGCTCGAGCTGCTTGACGGTGTGGAGTGGTTGAGATTCTGCGAGCAGGAGCAGTACCAGCAGGTTGATACACTGTTTGAAGCCGCGCCATCGAAGACCAACAAGCGCAAGGCGAAAAAGGGAGGTGCGACTCGCCATGAAATCAATGTGAACAAGCTATCAGTACTGCAGCAGTCCTATGCAGTTCACAAGTACCATGCTGACCGTTCTAACGTGGAGAACGAACTGATATTCTTGGTTCACCCACTTTTGTCCGCGTTTAACGCGTTCCTGAGAGCTTTCACCCAAAACTTCCCGAAATTGGTGATGAATTCGGAGTTTTTCGAAGGCGTCCAAGCTGTCCTCCGAGACCGCTTTGAGTTTTCTATCCAATTGCGTGTGCAGACATTCGAATGGACTCATTTTCTTATCCACTGGCAATGGTTGAAGAAGTCGCTTTTGCGGCTTGCGAAGCTGACCGATGAGCAATCGGAGCTCACTGCGCCGTGGAGGTCGACTTGGAACGACCTGCTGGATATGTCCCAGCGAATGCAGGGGACAATCGAGAAACTTATTGGTTGTGGATCGAGGAAGAATGTGCTTTGGAAGAAGGGCGGCCACTCGTTGCTCCCTAGCAATGCTGATCTCTGGAAGGCTGAGTATCTTTTGAACCGGCTGTCCAAGTCATTCATGCAAGTTAATTCGACCTCCTTCTCAGCAATTTCTGTGGGCGCATCTGAAGGATCTGCCGACGGCAGGGTTGACGTTTTGGCATTGTTATTTGGAGGTGTTGCTTCAATGGAAGCTGCGATGAAAAGTGGCAAGCTGGACGTATCTTCGCTATTTTATGTGGATGTTGACGCTCGCAAGGAAGTTTTGCATGCACTATGTGCATTCTCATACTTGGCGCAGGAGCAAACACGCGGAAAAAGCGGAAGCGAGCGTGCGAAACGTCAGCCGCAAGCGCTTATGGCGGAAGAGTTGTTTAAGCTACCGGGTGTTCTTTTGAAGAAGCTGCGCGCAAAGCAAGCCGAAATTACGGCGCTTATCTCAAAGAAGACTCTCTACTTAAGTGAAATCGAAGACAGTGGTGACAGTCATGTGGATCTGCTAAGCGAAGAAGATAGCCGCATTGGCAAGGATGCACCAATTTTGCTTTTTGATATGAAAGAGAGTGCACTTTTGATGGATCGCATGGTGACGTTCCAGTTGAGCCCACTGTTAGAGCATGCTCTCGCGCGCCAGGAGCTTCAGGCAATTACGGAGCTGGTGCGCGTTCTGAACAAGTATCGCCTGTACAAGAGCGGTTTGTGTCAAGACAAACTTGTGACAGTTGTTAAGGACATTTCACAGGTGCTGACGTTGCTTGAAGGAATCATTGAGGAGCTCGTGCGTCTGGGCCTTCGTGACCTTGCTTGCTTCTACGCGTATCAAGATATTGTGTGGTGCGGGCACAAGTTCGTTTCTCTGGGTGTCTCAAGCGAGGAACATACTGACCAGGCTGAAGAGTTGGATAAGTTCGCTTCGGTGGTTCAGTCACACCTGAACGGCGTGTTGTTTGGATTCCACCAATTCTTGCGTTGCAACAGCTTTAACCAGGTTGATCTGATCTCCCTGGAGGTATTTGACACGCGAAAAAAACTCCGTAAGGCAAACAAACGGCTTCCAGCTGTGAGTACTGATGTTGCTGACCACGCTCAGGTGATTGCTGGTTTCCCGCGGCTGTTTCAGGCAGTCCAGAGTGCAGTCGTGCTGAAGAGTATAGCGGAGGTGGACTTGGAGGAATCGATGTGCCCCACAAGTGAGGCTCAGATGCGAGCTGCGCGATTGGAAAAAATCAAGAGCCACTTTGCCACGGAACAGGCGCAAGCAGGAAAGCTAATGCCGAGCGCAAGCTTCTCCTTTGTTCGAGAATTGTTCGTAGCGACTGTACTTGCGTTTGAGTCGACCTTCAAGCACAACACAGCGCCTACGCAGTGGGAGGAGATTCAGTCCCTACTTCACCAGTTTACTGACAGCCCGCTCACTTTCGGCGTTAAGGCTCAAGCAGCATTGTTGAAGGCTTTGCGAAGTTCTACCGACAACACGTTCGCGTCGCTAGTGGATCCACTTGTTGCGCCATTGATGGCGTCTGTGGCGATGGAGCAGCAGCGCATGAACAATGACCAGAGTATCGTCACAAGAGCAATCGGCGAGTGTATGGTGACACTTGGACTGTGGCGCTTTGCACTGCTTCTTCCTTCTTCACCGGTGGACCCTGTAACGAAGCCGCTCGTGAAGAAGGAGAATTTGCTGAACCGCTTGGCAATGCTGACCATGCAGGACGCAGTATGCCTGTCGATTAATAGGCTCAATCCTTTGCCTGCGCCATCACCTGAAGCCGTGGAGAATGCTAGTCGTTCATTGAGCGAGCTGTACGGGCAAGTGAGGGAAGTATCAGCATTCGCAATCCAGCGTTTTCAACCAAACACAATCCGCAGGGACGGTGATGCAATCGAAACAAGTGAGCTGCAAATGAAGCCTGTCGCTACCTCTGTTTTCGGAGAACTCTTCCGCGATCTATTGCGCTTTAATGCTACGGTGATGCCGGCAGAGAAGCTAGCAGCTTTGCTGTCGACGGTTCGATCGGCGAAGTTGTCACAGCAACGAAAACGCGAGCTTCTGCGTGAACTGGAAATGTTCCAGCAGACGTCTGAAAGCTTCCTCACTCAACTGTCCAAGAAGTTCGGCGAATGCTTCAGGGATATTCTAGAACCTGTCGCTGCGGCAATTTACTGCGTGAAGGAGGGAGTTGCACTTGTCACTTGGTCACTCTACCAACAACTGAAGGAGGCTTCGCTGAAGGAACAACAAAAAGAGACCTTGGCTCTCGCGCTTGTGCAGTTCCCGGCTGCTTTAAGCGTGAACACCGTGGATCAATCATGGCGTGCAATTCAGTTAATGCTGCAAACTGTTGGTACTTCGGGCACTTCAATCATGTTTGGGGCTGGTGTAGCGAATAAGCGCAAGGTCGAGGTGACATTGCTTGACGTGGCACTTGCCAAAATGGAGTTTCTTTTCCGCGAAACAGTGACGACTTCACGCATGAACCGTGATCTGGACTCACTGGCAGTGGACACTGCACTCACCAGCAGCAAGACTTTGTTTGATTTGTTTTTGACAAAGTGGCAAGAGCAGAAAGAACGCGAGGAACAGAAGCGAAAGGAGGAAGAAGAGCTTTTCAAGTACAAGGTTCGTCAGCTCGACCTGGAAACAGAGGAGGAACTGTTAGAGAAGGAGTATCGCGAACAATTCCCAGACTATAGCGGTCGTGATTTCCAAGCATTTTTGAGCCCCGAGCAAGCTGCTGCTGCGAATACTAATGCAGCTGCTCTTCCATCTGCGGCAGACATGGACGTGCTGATCACAGACAAGATCATGCAGCGCTTGTGTGAAACTCACGTTAAGCTGTACGCTGAAACTTCAAACTCGAAGATTGCGATTTCCAAGGAGGAGATCGTGAGCACATTCGCTAGAGCGTTTTCTCTCGCCGTGAAGTTGCGCAAGTCGCTTAATGCTACAGCGTCTACCTCTATCGAAAGTGCTGTGGCGTCGTCTGGAGTTCTTGCCGCTTCTTTGGTCCAAGCCCGCCTTGGCAGCAGCGTGGGCACCAAAAAGGGAGCTGTGCCATCGTTCCAATCTTTAAACAGTGACTACATTCAAGGTATCGACTTCCACCGTGATCCCTTGGTCAAGGAAGTTGTGTTGGTTGCGGAGCCTCTGCAGCGCCTGATGGTGAAGGTCCAGTCACTTTTGGCTCAATGGCCCGACCATGCGATCCTGCAACAAATTGTCCTTATTGCCGACCGTATCCGCAACTTTGAAATAAGCTCTCCTCTGGTCCGCACCCTCACGGGTGTGGAGCTGTTGCTCCGCAAGGCACAGGAGTGGGAGATGTATGCGGCAAAGGCTTACTCAATTAGTGACGAACTTGGCGCTCTCAGCCTTGGTTACGCGGTGGCGAAAGCTCGAGCTCTACTCTTGGCCGCACCTGCTGTATGTGAAGGAAAAGCAACACCGTTTCGCGGCGCAGAAGACGTGGATTAACATGTACTCGCTGCTGACAGCGCAGTTTGAATCTGACGAGGGCATGAGTGATGAGTGTGACCTGAACCGTGCGAACCCGCAGAACTTGCAATGGCTTCACTTGAGTCACCTATCTAAGTGGCTGTTTACGCCGCTAAGCGAGAACAGGGCGGATGTTCAGGCCCTCAGCGATACAGCTAGAGAAAGTGCCGAGAAGCAGCGCGAGTTTATGGGCAGATTGTTTGAGACACTGGACGCTTACATTCGTTCGTGCCCCATCGGCCAATATGAGACTCGCCTGCTAGTGGTTTACTCGTTCTGCGCTCAGTTGTTTATGGAGCTGTGGAGTCCTTCGGAGCGTCACGGATCATCGAACACCCTTGCTTCGAAGTCTTCAAAGTATGCTCTCGCCAACATGTTGTACCATTTGTATCGGTACTATGGACAGCACTTGGGATACTTGGAGCGCCAGTGGAGCGGCATGAAGGCGCCGATCCAGCGCAAACTTGTTGAATTCGTAAAGATTTGCCGCTGGGATGAACAAACGTACTACTCGCTTGCGGAATCGGCTGAGAAATCGCACCGCAAGCTGATGAAGTTTGTCCGTGATTACGATGCGGTGTTGACTGTCTCGATGCAAACTGTGATTGACGCTTCGACTGATAGCGGAATTACGAAGGACGGCGGATTTGTCGGAATTCAATCCACAAAAGCGGAACTAGCGGGCCTCGACGACAGGGTTGTCGTGCCGAAGGACGTTGGACATACCGACGATGAGGATGCAAATACCAATTCTACCGAGGGTGTCGCTTCTGAGAATGACAATAAGAAGGCTAAGGCCGTGACGGAGGAGGATTCACAGGATTCTGACAGACCGCTTGCTTTGCGCCTGATTCATACAAGCGCGCCTTCAATCGAGAACAACGAAGATGAAGCCACACTTCAACTCTCGTCGTACGCGGCGAAGCTCTCTACGCTGTCGAAGCGTATCGCGAAGTACACTCAAAAGCACATTTTGTCTCGCGAGCAGATCGAGCGCCGCCAGCAAGTGCGAGATCTGTGTGAGGATCTTTGCGAAACGATCTTCTACCGGATGGCTAAATTACAGAAGGCAACGGGGCTACCGAAGGGTGCCAAGAAAAAGGCACTGATTGATCTGCTCAGCGAACTCAAAACTCAGGGCATGGCGTTCCACCGACTGCAACTACCTGTTGAACAACAACAAATCCAGCAACTATTCGAGTTGGATGTGCCGGATGTGGAGAACTGTATTCACGTGGATGAGCTGGAGGCTGCTGTTGATTCCGAGAGTTTGAGTGCTTCAACTAGTGGCAGAGGTTTGAAGGATAAGAAAAAAAGAGGCAAGAAGAAGGGAAAACAGGCTGGTGGCGCTCATCAGTCTCAACCGGTGGAAGAGACCTTGACGAAGAACTCGCCTATGTGGTTGTGGCAGCGTGCTGATGGCTACTACTACCGGTTCCTCGGCCAGTTGTCTTCATTGCGGTACAGCGCGATAACGAGTTTCTCTCATGACCTGTCGTCGAGCGAAACCGAGCGTATGAGTGGATACGCAGAAAACATGCTATTCACGATGCTCCAGCAACGACAGATCCTTCACGCTACGTCACTGAGTCACGAAAAGCTTGTAGATGGACTAACCACGCTCAAATTGCTGAAGCAGTTTAAGGCGAACTACCTTTCGTGTAGCAGTGATGATGAAGCAGCGATTGACCCTCAAACTGCAAGTAAGTGGCAGGCATTCCAGCAAACATCCGTCGTTTCATTGCGGCACTCTCTCCGTGAGCTCGAGATCTCAGTGCTGCAAATTTTGCAGCAATCACCAGAGAACGCCTCTGTGGTTATGGATGTTCGTCAGCTGTTCCAGCGCATTTTTGAGCTATGCGACATCATTCACAACTCGTTCACCGATAGTGCTGGGTTGGTAAAGTCGCTTGGTGTGCCAGCGATTCCCCACCGTGCTGTGAGCGCTAGCGAGGATGCGGGTGGCGACGCTGCTATTGTGTCCTTTGCGCGACCTTCCAAGCGTGTCTACGGTGTGTCTCCGGTTGTGGCGAGGTCATCAGAAAACCCTGCAGAAAGGTTGCCTGTAGCAGTTGATGTGCTGAAGTCGAACGCTGCTCGGTTCAGTGAAATCCAAGATCTCCTGTTAAATACGTCCGCGGCATTTGGTACGGTGACAACCCCGAGTTGTTTCGAAGCCTTCCTAGTCGAATATGCTGGCATCACTCGTGACGACAGCAAATTTGCACAGTTGATGGCTAACGCCAGTGGCAGCTCGTTACCATTCACTGATGAAAGAAGTATGAGCAAGAGAGTGCGGAGGCGCTGACTACGTTTAGCGAGCGCTATGACAAGCTTGTTGAGACCGTCCTGGTTTCGATCCAGGACCTGACAAAAATCTCGAAGGACACCCAGGAAGCAGCCACATCGAAGGAGGAAGAAGAGCAGTCGCTTCGTGATCAGCTTGCTACACTTTCCGCGATGGTGAAGGACTCACGTGTGAACCATGTCGCTTCACAATTGGGCGAGCTGCTGGAGATGTTGCAATATCAGTATGTCCAGCTCGCCAATACGCAGTCTAAGGAGTGGCGAGGTATTTTCTTGAAGTCTTTGTCGCTTTTGGAACACTTCGAATCAAGTCTGCTCGATGTGCGCGGTATTAGCCGGCAGCTGCTTGTCGACTTCCTCGTGGCGCACAAGAGCGTCATGAAGCTGGACTTTGTGTTAGTTCGCATCTTCAGAAACTTGTTCCAGCACGGCTTCTGTCGCACGGACGAGGAGAAGAATGACGAAGAAGGCGATGGAGGTGCGGGCAAGATGCAGTTCCAGGACGACGTTGAAGGCACTGGTATGGGCGAAGGTGAGGGAAAGAAGGACGTGAGCAATGAGATTGAGGATGAGGAGCAACTTCTTGGTCTTCAGGGAGATCAACAAGAGGAACCGGAGCCACCGGCGGACCAGAAACCTGAAGACACGGGGCTGGAAATGCAGAACGATTTCGAGGGCACAATGCAGGACGTCCCGGATGACGAGAAGGAAGATCAAGACGAGAACGATGATGACGAGGAGGAGCTGGACCGCGAAATGGGCGAGTTCGATCAGGACGATGAAAATGTCGTGGACGAAAAGATGTGGGGCGAGGACTCGGACGATGACGAAGAAAACATCGATAAGGACAAGGAAAAGTTTGAGGAAGATTCGAAGGTTGAAGGCGAGGCACTGGAGGATGAAGTGCGCGGCAAGGACGGCGATGAGGAAGAGAAGAATGACTCGAACAAGAAGGAGGATGACAAGCAGAAGCCGCAGCTGGATCAGTCGGACGACAAGGGTGCCGATGATGACGAGGGCGGCGATGATGACGGTGAAGACGGAGACGATGAGAAGATGGAAGAGGTCAACGACGACTTCGAGGATAAGTATGAAGACCATCATGACGTGGACCCGACCGAGCGAGAAGAGGGTCACGGAGAGGACGAAGCCGAGGAGGAGCACGGTGACGAACTTCCTGAAGATATGCAGCTTGACAACGACGGTGATGAAGATGGCGACGCTGAAGGGGATAAACCGGATGATGAAAACATGGACAAGCTTGATGACCCAGACGACGAGGCAGCAGTGGATGCTGAAGGAGAAGAAACTGCCGGCGCTGAAGAGGATGAGGACGCTGAGGAGGAGAAGGAAGAGGAGCAATTGGACAATGCTGTTCAGCTTGGCGGTGGCGGTCTGGAGGACGAGCCTGAGCAGGCTGAAGAGAAAGAGGAGGAGGATGCAGAGCAGCCTGAGGTGCCTGAGAGCGCCGAGGAAGAGCATGCAGCGTCAACGGTGGCTGGTACGCAGTCGAAGGATGGCCAGGATGAGCTGGAAGCTGAAGAGCAGGAGGCAGAGGACCAGGAAATGGAGGAGGCCGATGCTCAGGATCAGGAGCAGAGCAACGACGACAGCAGTAGCAGCCGGGCTCAAAAGCAGAGCAGCAGCAACGACCAAGATGCGGAGCAGGAGTGGAAACCGCAGTCACAGGTTGAGAGTAACCCGGAGAACGAGCAACCTCGCGAGAAACGTCGTGATCGTCGCGAGCCAAACCCGTATCGGAATGCACAGGAGGCTCAAGAGCACTGGAAAAAGCGTGTGGAGATGGTGGACCGCACTGAAGAAGAAAAGGAGCAGGACAGCAAAAACTCCGAGAAGCAGGAGAAGGCCGCGGAGATGACGACGGCGGAGTTCGTGGACGATGATGAGGAAATGGAGGACGTGGAGCATGCGCTGGCTGCTGCTGACGAAAACCAGGTTATGAATCAGCCTCGAAGTGAAGAAGAGGAGGACAAAGATGTCGAGAAGAAGGAAGAGGAAGAAACAAACCCTGGAAACGGAGCTACTGCCATGGAGGTGGATGAAGAAGAGGAGGAGAAGAAGGAGAAATCCACGGAAGAACAGGAGCAGAAAGACACACCCAGGCCGGTGAAACAAGAGGCCAAACCTGACTCAGATGCAGCTGAGGATAACGCGGAAAAGGAGCAGCAGAAGCTTGCTGAGCAGGAAATGAAGCCCGAGAACGCTGCTGAAGGCGGCGAGCACGAGCTTTTGGATGAGGAGGCGGAACACGCGCTCCCGTCCAGGTTGCGCGACTTGGACTTGACCAACAGCATGCAAGATCAGGACGAAGGCGATGAAGCGGAGGCTAGAGCGGTGAAGCTCCTGACTCCTGACGAGGTCGCTGCCTTGCGTGACGAGCTGGACTCTTTCATCGCTAATTGGTCGTCTCAAGCGGAACAGGAACGTGGTGCTGACTTGTGGGCCAAATACACGGCACTGACTGCCGGTGCGTCTCAGCGGCTGTGTGAGCAGCTCCGACTGGTGCTGGAGCCGATGCTGCGCGCCAAACTTGAGGGCGACTTCCGCACGGGCAAGCGCATCAACATGCGCAAGGTGATCCCGTACATCGCCAGTCAGTTCCGCAAGGACAAGATTTGGCTGCGTCGTACGCGCCCGTCGAAGCGGCAGTACCAGGTGATGCTGGCGATCGACGATTCCGAGTCGATGGCAGACAACCACGCTGGCCGATTAGCACTGGAAGCTCTGGCAACGCTCTGCAAGGGTATGACACAGCTCGAGGTCGGCGAGCTCTCTGTGGTGAAGTTCGGCCAGGAGCTGGAGCTGCTGCACGCGTTTGACACGCCGTTCACGGACGACGCGGGCAGTCGCCTCATCGGGCGCTTCGGCTTCCAGCAGAAGAAGACCAACATGGTCCAGACGCTGGACACAATCCTGCAGCTGCTGGAGACGGCCAAGCAATCGTCCGCCGCGTCCAGCAGCACCGTCGAGTTCACGCAGATCGTGTTCCTCATCTCAGACGGCCGCTTCGACTCGGACGGCCGCGTGCGCATCCGCAAACTGATCGAGACGGCGCTCGAGCGCCAGCAGCTCATCGTGCTGCTCATCGTGGACCAGGGCGCGGCCGAGAGCGAGAACCCGCAGCAGACGTCCATCCTGGACACGCAGAGCGTGACGTTCGAGAAGGGCAAGGTGCGCATGGTGCCGTACCTGGAGAACTACCCGTTCCCGTACTACGTGTTGCTGCCGACGTCGGCCATGCTGCCGGAGATCCTGTCGGACTCGCTGCGCCAGTGGTTCGAGATGCTGCAGGCCAAGAACTGAGCTGTCGGAACCCGAAGCTTAGCTAGATGATACATATGCATATAGTGTACATAATAGACCGAATAGACTTCACATTATAAACACTTTGAACACGAACAGTAGACGAGATCGTGTGGATATACGTGTTATGCACCAGCACGGAAGCGTCGCGCGCGACCAGCGAGGACCGTCGATTGACAGCCCAAAAGGTCGCCATAGGATGCGCCGATGGGTTCATCGGTGCACCCAGTACATTCCGCGCCACCGACCCGCTCTCTGGTCGGAATCAGGTCGGTGCAGCACCGAGCGATCCATGTAACTGGCTGTGCGGTCGCCGCTGCCGTTGCCACCGCCGGGGGGCAACATCATCGCTGGATACTGCGGCGGCACCACCCCTCCGCCGAAGCGTGGATAGTCGCTGCTCGGTGGCATTTATATATTGTATCGCGAGGATCGGCAGCTAGCTCATCGTGCGTGGGGCATCATCGGCGCGCGGCTAGTGCCCCACAACGTGACACCCACTTCCTTTCCAAAAATCCAACCTCTTCCGCCTTTTCAGCCAATCACCGATCCGGAACGTTTCCTGCGACAGCCCGCGCTCACTTGGCAGCTGTATAGCGATGGCTCCATCGGGAAGCGCATAACGCATTCGACCATGGAGGCCGCCAAGCGCCCCGCTCTGCTGCTGGCGGGCGGCGCGGCGCTGTCGTCGCTGGGGCTTCTCCCGCTGCTGGAGCTGGGCTGCGCGTCGTCCGTGCCGGCGCTGCTGGCGCTCACGCCGCTGGACAAGAGCGCGCTGGCGCTCAGCAGCCTCCTCGCCGTCTTAGGCGCCGCGCTGCTCGCTCTCCATTGGATAAAATTACCCGTCGCCGCCGCCCGCCGAGTCGCCCGGCTATTGGCTATAATCCTAGCCATAGCCGCCGTCGCGGACGCGCTGCTGCTGGCGGCCGTGGCCGCCCACCGCGCGCCTGGAGAGCCCCTTGGACGGCCGAGGCCTTCGCCGAGCACGAGGGCCGCTTCGAGCAGCAGGTGAACGACGTGTTCTGCCACGCCAAGGGGCTGCAGGTGTGCCAGCTGGGCAGCGTGGCCGAGGCCAAGCAGCTCTTCCCGCTGCGCGATTGGCCCGTGGACTCTGTGCGCGCTCCCGGTCGCTGCGTGGCCACGAGCTGCGAGGGCTTCAAGGACTCGGTGCGGCTCTGGGGCTACCAGGACAAGATGCAGCTGTGCCGGCTCTGCGCCGACGTCTCGCGCGAGGAGCAGCAGATCCAGAGCCGCCTCGGCGCGCAGCACGCGGCGCAGGTGCTGGCGGCTGTGACCGGCCTGAGCTTCGGCGAGCTGCAGTGGTGCGGCGAGTACCTGGCGGTGCGCAGACCCGAGCACGACGTGGGCCACTCGCCCTACTGGAAGCACCGCAGGGAGTTCCAGGCCCTGCTGGTCTACGACACGCCGCCCTGCAGCCTCGTGCTGGCCGTGAAAGCCCTGCAGCTGCTGGAGATCGTGGCCGCCCTGTGCTGCGTCGCGCTGCTGCGCTGGGCGTGGGCGCTCAGGGCCATGGACACGGCGGGAGGGAAAACGGGCAAGATTGATGTCGTCACGTACCGGAATGACGCGCCCCTTGGAGGCTGACGGATTGGAGGGATGGAAAGAGTGGATATAAGCTGCGGACCTCCTCCCCCCGCTAGCTCTAAAGTGAATGTAATTTATCGAGGGTTGGACGCTGACTTTGGAGGACAATTGGTGCTGACGAACGACAACGTCGACGTGGCGACGGAACTGGTGTTGAGTGGATTGGTTGTCACCATGAGGGAGACCATGTTGAAGTGGCTGGGAGCGTTGAATTCCAGACGCCATCCCCACTTTCGCTGGGTGGAATGGAGAAGGCGACTACGTTCGAGGCCCGGGTGGTTCTCGACAGCGGCGCGTATTTTGCCTACCAAAGTCTGTCGAAGACCGTGTGTATTCAGCTTTCCGACTGCGCGCACTGGCAGGCTGCGAAGGCCGTGGAGTGGCGAAACCTCCCCGCACACTGGTACATCAACTTCTTCCAGAGCGACAGATGCATCGGCAGCGTCGAGGATGTGTACTCGGCTTCTCGCGACAGAGCTACGAACGGCCAGCACACGTTCGCTACACCGCGCGGCATCAAGTCCATCTACGCCCGCCCAATCCAGGGAAAACTCTCGTGGAGCGTGGCCCGCAAGTGCGTTCAGCTTCGCCAGCCCGTCAAGCATGCCGAGTCTACACTAGTCTATGGTAGCAAGACCAACAGCTCCGACATCGTTGAAGACTTTTCGTCGAACTGGTTTCAACCGATCGAGGATGGAGATGCAATCGCTGGGAAATAAAGTGCTGGATGTCTCTGACCTAAAAGGAATGGGCTCGAAGACAACAAATTATTCGTCACCGTATACTCCAGGATGTAACCAGTCAAGAATCGTCACTTGAGAAGATAGTGCATCAGCGGGGAGGGATGTCTATTCGTCACTTTTCATTTTGCTTTGGCTGGCAAATCATGCCAAACCGGCCGGTGTTCGAGCTTAACTTCCGCAATGGCTGCGCTTGCGCTATGACAACCCCTCCGAACGCTTCTGCTTACGCTTCGACACTTGCCACGACTGGGCACCTTCAACATGGGTTTCGTGGTGGGAGGTCCCGACGCACCAAGTCGGCATCTTCTTCGAGACCATCGACTGCAAGTTCCGGGACGACAAGTACAACTTCAAGACGACGCGAGGTCATGTCGACGGGTGGAAGACCTTTGAACAGGCAAAGTCCTTCAGGTCCTTCATGTTCGGGGACTACGAGGACGCGCTGCTGGAGCTGAATCTCACGGAGGCGTCGTCGACTCAAACCTGCAACATCGCCAAGGCTCGAGCGACATTTGAAGGCCTCGACGTCAACGGCACGCTTACCAACGCCACGTCCAACATTGAGTGGAGCAGTGCCGGAGATCTGTCGTCGAATTGGACCGACCCTCTTCCTGCTGAATAGGAGAAAAACCTAGCAGTACGGCGTTGGTATCGAACACTCTACACCTACATGTACTCAACACGCTCTCTTGATAGCCCTACCAGTGCAGGTGGTGCAGTGATGGTGGTTGAGACGTTTTTTTTACAAGATCATGGAATGAATTGCTGTTGTTCGGATGATTCGGGGCAGCGGTCATCAACCCAAAAATTGAAACTGGCTCAAGCACACCGATACCCTCGATTATACCATAGCTGTTCCACGAGATTCATTGACTTTTGAGGCATGTTACCACTCTTGCTTTTGCTAGCAACCGAGAACACCTCCCACCCACCTCAACAACACGGAGAAAGCCAACACCGTCGAGCTGCTCGTGGTGCTGGAAAACGGCGACTATTTCTCGTACCAGAACCCCTCCGAGTCGGTCTGCATCGAGTTTGCCGGTTGCCCTGGTTGGAACAAGGCCCAGTCCGTCTCGTGGAGAAACCTCCCCGCTCACTGGAGCGTCGACTTCTACCAGCAAGATGGCTGCGGCGGTGTGACTGACGGCGACGTCTACTCCTGGACGGAAAACGAGGCCGGTGACGGGATGCAAACCTTCAAAACGCCGAAGGCCATCCGCTCGATCTACGCCCGGCCGTTGTGGGGGAGTATCCCGTGGAGTGTCGCCCACAAGTGCGTTAAGCCTCGGAAGAAAGCCAAACGGGCCGAGGCTACGTCGCTGAACGGCAGCGACGGTGGTGATGATGATGTGAACTCGACCGAGTTGACTGTCGTTGGGTCTGTGGACGAAGACACCTCGTCCAACTGGGGTGGACTGATCGAGACTAAACCTTACACGATCTTGAACTACGCACTGCAGTAAAAACACAATCCAGCGGAAGGGGTTTGATGACACCTTGTGGAATTTCATTGCAGGAGGAAACTGAATAACTACACAATTTGTTCATCAATGTGGTTTGTTTCTTGTCAAGAAATTTGGCTTAACTGTACTGAGCAACCAAACGGTACGGTACATGTATCACTGCATAGTACACCGTGGATATACTTCAATAGAAGGGGTACTAATCGGTGGAATCGAGGTGAATAGGGATGAATTCGATGCAGTGGTAGATTTCGAATTCAATCCTGTAACAGTACTTCTGAACTATTCAGTTTTACCATCCACAATGCTTCGCCTGTAAAATTGCCAACGACTGCACCATTCACTTGAAAGTTCTGGATAGTATACCCACTTTTCACGAGTGCTGCTCGAAGTGTTTGCATATAAAATGGGAAGTGTCCTTGCCTGCTAATCATTTCTCAATTTACATACAAACACCTCGAGGGGTACGTTTGAAGACGTCAAGAGAAATGACTTTACCGCAGATAGAAGTTTTACTTCGAAGTATTTCTTGAAGGCCGCCACATCATCTACGAGAATCCGTCTGACTATGTGTACCGCTCATTCGACTGCCCCCACTTACCCCATGCATCGCTCCTGATGTGGGCGGATCTGCCGTTGCACAAAGTTGCCGCGTTTTACGAGACTCCCGACTGCACCTATCGCCGTGGTTACTTCACATTCAACACTGGATCGTCCCGAACGCAGGTCACGGGTGCTTCTCTGCTGCCGGAGGGGCAGATGATCCGGTCGATGATGCTCGGTCGCAATGAAGACGCCGTGCTCGAGGAGAAGCTCACGGCCACTTCAGTATCTCGCACCTGTGAATTAAACGTGCAGTTGTTGTCGTGGCCCGCTTGCCGTTGTTTGACAGCATGATCTCGACACGAACGCGACGGGACCAACGAGATTGAGTGGCTGAACGAAGCCAATGCTACTGGCGGGTTGTCATAAAACTGGGGTGACGAACTTGCTGATTCGGCGAGCGGTGCTATTGGTGGCACTTAAGAGGGTGAAGTCGTTCCCACAGTCATCGGAATGCAGATTGTCGCGGTGCGTTTTGGATTTTTTTTTCTCTCGTGAGACTGAATTTGAGCAGCCGAAAAACGAAATAAGCAGAATGAATTTGTCAAGCTTACTTCAGTTAAAGAAGTATTCATTTTTTCAGAGGCGATACACTCTTTGTCTTGGTACGCGAAACTCGTGCGATCTAGTGCACAACTAGTGCTTAAGTTCGCTCGGAGCGAGTTATGAATTCAAGCAGCAACAAGATAAAGAGAACATTCGGAAGGGGAAAACCACATGAATTTGGGAACGTTCCTTTTATTCTTGTTTCTCCTTCAGAGCACGGTGCATATTTGTATATACCGTGCAGATGTGTGGACGCATACTCGTCAGTATCCTCGAACAGTTGTGAGTGGAACGCGGAATCACGATGAATCTAGGCAGATGTATCGAATATGAACGTAAAATATGTATTTTACCATCCATAGTTCAGCGTTGTGATCCCTGTGATTCACTGGAAACGACACTCCATACTTCCACACTTCCCGATCGCCAGCACCACTTGCCATTTCACCAACACTCAGACACTTGCCTTGCCCCAACAGGAATGGAAACTCCGGTCCCGGGCAGTCGCCCGTACCTTGAAGTACTCTTTCCTGGCGATCTCTACATCAGATACGATAATCCATCCGAATACGTATGCCGCTCGTTCGACTGCCCCGGCTTGCCTCGAGCTGTGCTTGTACAGTGGGCGAATCTCCCGCTACACAAAGTCGCCGCTTTTTATGAGACTCCTGACTGCACATACCGCGAGGGATACTCAACCTACAACTCTGGATCGGCCCGACAGCACGTCACAGGTAGTATTCCGCTGGAGGGGGTCAAGATGGTTCGGTCCATGATGTTGGGTCGCAACGAAGATGCCGTGCTCGAGGAGAAGCTCACCGCCACTTCGGTGTCACGCTCCTGTGCCTTCTTCCACTTTTCACCAGTATTTGACAGCGCTACTCTCGATGGGAACGCGACGGACGGCAACGTTTCCTACGAGGTTGAGTGGGTGCACGAAGGCGATGCCACTGGTGGATTATCGGCAAACTGGAGTGAGGAACTTCCAGGTTCATCGAGCACGGCGGGCAGCGGTTCTGATGAAGGTGAAGTCACTGTCGCTGGAGTCAACTAATCACTAGACTGCCGGTGTGTTGCATGTGCATCAAAGTTGAGGAAACGTTTGCTGTTCTTTTTGCTAAAAGAAATTAATAGATAAGAAGAATGCACTTTGTTCAACTCGACCTCGATCATTTTCATTTGTATGATACGTCATGCCTGCTGAGTACTTATGTTGCAATAATACTGCTGGTACATGTATTATACAACGAATTTATTTTCAAAGGAGCGTACTATGTATCAACAGAAGTTTCTAGCTTGCTATATTCGGTGATTGCCAGTGAGATCGGGCTGCATCGAACCCATTGATTCAAGTTGATGCCGGGTGGTAGTCAAACAGCGCTGAAGCTGTTCGTTGCTATTCACTGAATCGGGAAAAGGAAGAGGTTACATTGGGCCGTCACCCACACACTGACGTGTACCCCAATAAGCGGTTCCGTAACTATGATGTTGCAAAGTAGAATCCATCCTTCCGCGGATCCTCTTATGGACCGACTCCATCGATTGATCAACTTGCCAACCAACCTACGCATTGTTCATTTTGCCAAGGTCGACGCCAACACCAGCGATGCACAAACTACGCGTACTGTACCAGAGCGGAGTCATCATGGAGTACCCGAACCCAGAAAGCCACACATGCTTCTCGATCGGGGAATGCGACGACTGGCACCCAGCGAAAATGATTTCGTGGTTTGCCCTCCCAACCAACCGCTTTGCCATGTTTTTCGAGACCGACAATTGCTACAGCGGCGAGGGCTATTTCGTGTACATCACGGAGCAAGGAGACGTCGATGGGTCGCACGCGTTCGAGAACGTCCAGCCGATCCGGTCAATGATGCTCGGGGTTACGCAAGATGCCCTAGACTCGCAGAAATTTGGCTCGGATACCATCGACCGTGGCTGCTGGAGTACCAAGATTATCAGTGGGGCCATCGTTCCGCACTTGTATGAAGGTACTCCTGTTGCTATGAACAAGACAACGCGTGATGCTGAGGTCGAGTGGGTCGTGGGCGGAGATTCTACTGGTGGGCTGTCGTCGAACTGGTCCGATGCTCTGCCAGAGGCAGCAGAGGGGTCAATCAACGGATAGCACAATAGCACGTCGACGACGAAATGGAGGTACCTGCTGCCACCGACACCAACTAAGCAATGAGCCGGGCAGCAAATACTTTGCGTCGTTGGGGCTGTTACTTGTAGCTATCCTGGATAGGGGTGTTGTTGTGCTGTGCATTACTAAATATTACTTCGGCGACAACTCCCTGTAGTTGTAGCCTTGGAGCCGTTTATTTTACACCGACAAGGTGTCATCTAAACTTATCGTGGTACAAACCGATTTCATAGCGTTGGTAGCGTTGAGACAACGTCGGACTATCATATAGTTAACGACCTTACAATAGCTATAGGACACTTCTCTATCACTATCAAGGGCATGCCATTTGGGCTGCACTGCACATGTGCGTAGCCTCGTATCGCTATAATACCACCACATTGTTTACCGTTCGTCTGCACCAGCCACCACCCACTAGTAGGTAAATACCTGTAACTTGTCCCCCAAGCACTGAAAGCACATCCACTCGTATGCTGGAAGAAGTGACACGGAATAATACGGTTTACATTCTGTTTTCCAATCTCGAATCGCGATGCAACTGCAGAATTTTTGCTCGAACAAAGCTGAGGCAACTCCGTGCAGACTCGAATGCGTTCCGTCGTTCTTACCAGTATGCGGTTGGAGTTGGCTACAGACTGACGGCTCGTACACAGTTGGAAATTTGCGTTCGAGGCGACAAGTTGTACCTTGTACCATGTCCCTGAACGTGACTTTCGTCAGCGGCGCAAGTCTGCAGTTCGTGCTTCGTTCAACGTGGAATTGCTGGACGTTTGAGAGCTGCGGCTACTGGGAGAAGACGGCTCAAGTGGCGTGGTCGAACGTCCCCACCGCTGTGTTTGTGGGTTTCTACGAATCGACTACGTGCCATGCAAGAGACGAGAATGGCATGGACGTCTTCGCAGTTAACGGGTCGTTTACATTTCCGGAGCCAAAGGCGATCCGATCGGTGATGATCGGAGACTTCAGCGACCTCGCACGTCGACCGTCAGTCATCTATTCCAAGTGTCCAGACGACGAAGAACACGCAGCTCTTAGATCTACCGATAACGACGCCAGTACATTCGTTGTGGGGGGAGCCAATGCATCGGGGGAAGCTAGTGGGCCGTCGTCGAACTGGAGCGATGCAATTCCAAGCACCCCAAGCCCAGTTGGTGGCGATGTTGCGAGTTCGAACGCCCAGCAGGGCGGTCCTTGAAATGGGGTTCGATTTGGAAACCTTCCGGTAGTGGCTTAGAATTGGTTTCGATATCTAATAACTATGAAATTTAAGTGGGTCTCACCCTAGGTTTGATAAGTTGCTAGAGACGACACGCGCGGTCCCAAAACTTGAAGTGGCTGGCCATTTGATTTGCGCCAGCAAGGAACGGAATCAATCGATTAGTTCTAAGCTTTCATTCTCCGTTGTACTCACTCCCAGGCGCCTCTTGCTGCAATTGAGTTAGAGCAATGACGAATTCGTTCCTACGTTTAACGTTCCCCAAAACGGACAACCTTAAGTACAACAACCCGGGCATGTGGCGCTGCCTGGATTTCAAGAACTGCGACTTCTGGCAGCCTGTGCACTCCGTTTCGTGGGTGAACCTCTCCATTAACCAGTTCGCCATGTTCTTCGAGTCGAAACGATGCCAGGCGGATGGCAAGTACGTCTTTGTATCACCTCAAGGCCTCACCTCCAGCATCAAGACATTTAAGAACCCCCAGTCCATTCAGTCCATGATGGTCGGCGAGAACCACAACTACACACACCACCCCTTGTCGACGACTCAGAAGTGCCCTGCTCACTACGAACACGCAAGCTACGACACCGGAGACAACGGATCGACCTTCGACAGCAGTCTGTCCTCAAATTGGTACGATGCCCTCTCTGACACATCAATGTCCGAGGAATACGATGTATTGACGAAGGATCAGCCGATACCACCGAATTGGAACGACGCCCTTGCGGACAACGCCGATATTGCTCACACCTACGCCAGTTCTTCAAGCAAACTGGCGTCAGGATCATAACTCTATGTTTAAAGTTGTTCATTCATCTCTGTCAGCGAGCGAATTATCTCACTTCCACTGCGAAGCATTTGCCTGAGACAATTGACTGTACGATTATTGTATGATTGCGATGATATTTGGTACAGGTACTTGGCATGTCTTCCGGCAGAGTTTACTTACACAAAGATTTCTGGGAGATGCAACGTTAACGACGGTGGTTGCAAAATGGCCAACAACTCAACGGGACCACTAGATTGAGTAGGAGCAGGCAGAAGCGTTCAATTGCGAACTCCTGCTCAGTTCATATATTGTACATGTAGTCTTTAACCCGCCACACATACTTGTTTTCCCTAGTAGTACGATGTACAAATGAGCGGAATAGAGCTCCATCTTTTTTTTTATTCAACGTGCTAGAAGAGCCCAAATAACTAGGACGCACTTGCCCCGATATAGTACAAATTAAACGTCTTACTTTGAGCTGAGCAAGTATTATAATTGTAGCGTGAGACTTCCGACGGTGCGTGGTGCCATTCCTCGAAACTTGGCGATCAATGTCGAAGGTCGAGGTGCTAGGACATGCTCCGGCACGCACAGCGCCAACGAAAACACATATCAAGCATGCATCGCCACGAGTTTTAGCCACAAAGTGGCTAAAGGAGAAATGGGACGGCATCCAGATTGAAAGTCAAGGCACGTACTCGATTGAACGTCTCGAGAGTCTCGATTTTTATCGTAAGACTACGTCACTTCGCCGAGCAACCTGTATCTGCATACTTGCTCCGATTCCAGCGTCAACGGTGGCGTTACTGCTCGAGTGTTTGCCTCTGCAATCGCCTTCAGAAGGATGGCGAGCGAATTGGGTTTTTTGGACCCGTCTACTGATCTCCCAGTTCGTCGTTGGCCTTGTTGTAAACTCTCAAATGATCCGATTTATACCAGATCTCCAGTTCACGCTGGTTCAGAGAACGACGATTGCTGTGGGAGTTGCGGGCCCTTTGATGGCGACTTATTTCCTGGCTGCAAACAATATCGGATTCCCAGTGCCGTTTATGATGCAGTTTTCGGCGATTCCAATCGGAATTTACTCGACAATCATGATGCGGGTGGTCCTGGGCTCAGCGCTCTTTGAAAAGGGCTCACCGTTGAAGGTTGATTTTGACAGATGTAATCGCTTCTTTTTAGCATTTCTGACGCTCGGCTCCGTCTTCCCGGTATACAAAGTCCTATACGAGCTCATCCCGATGGCTAATCGAGGTATCGCAGTTATCATTTTGCCGATCTGGAAGTTTGCATCGAAACGCTTCATGGTGAATGCCACGCGTGAACTGGAGGATGCCATGCTAGTGCTCGTGGCTCTTTGTGTTGATTTCCTAAGTACGCTATTTGTCTCGGTGTGCATGTCGACGTCAAGGTCTATTTTATTGATGGCCCTATTCGTCTTGGCAAGTACCGGACAATCATTGTTTGAGTTTCGTGCCATGCGTGCAAATAGCAAAGCTTTGACAGAACTGCTGAACGAACGAAGAGCTTCTCAAGCTAGTCTGTGCAGCAAGCACAACTTTGCAGACTCGACCAATTTATTGACGATCATTCTTGACGCAACCCAAGATTCAGCTTCATTCCCGCCGAAATCGCTGGAGAACGTGAGACTGTGGGCTTGTTTGCCGTATCCGCTAACGGCAGGAATAGTCGAACGACTTCAGGCTCTTGAAAAATTGGGTGTGTACAGCTACAAAGACGCAGATCTTCAAGTGAACTCGCAACGGCGGCTTTCACGACACCAAAGTGCTATGATTGCTCCAAGCGAGATGGTATCATCCAAAGTGCAATCAGGACCGACTGACTTCCGTTTAGCGAACGACCGATCGCAGAAAATTATAACCCAAGGTGTACGGCTTCTTTTCCACTGCGAATACGTGGCGCTTGTCCAGTACGTTGAGTGCATTGTACCGATCATTTTCTTGGTCTACAAGTCTGTGCTCGAGCATTTGCCGAATGTGGAGTACTACCCTGGTGGTGGTGGGAACTGGGAAATGGCATCTGAAGTGAGCGTCTCGTTGTTTGCGGTATTGGAAATCGGATTATTTATCTCATTCAACGGATTCGTACAACGGAAGCTTGCATTTTCACCGTTGCACCAGGTCGCATTTGTGCTGGAACGGGAATTTTATCCTGTGCAGGCAGTCCTGTTTTGCTTGATCCTAAACGTGTTGCAGTACGAGCTGAAACACTTCGGTAAGCACTTTCGCCCTGCAAAATACTCCGTGGAGTTGCTAAAACGTATGTATTTGATTCCTTCGGTAGGTGCTGATTTCACTTTTCGTTTTGAATGGCTTCGTGACCGGAATCCGTAAATCCCCCCTCACCTACGTCGAGAAACAAATTAACAATGAAATGCTGTTGCTATATGAGAGACCCATCAACACAATTTTTAAAATGACTTGTTTGTGTGCTATCGCGGGTGCTGATTTTACGCTGAAATTTGAGGGGTCTGCAATACAAATCCTAAAAGTGGCTGATCACGAAAAACAACAAGTTCTTGTCACACATGGCCACTTTTGGTCCCGAAATATTATGAAAATCCCGACCCAAAGTTGACATTCAGTGCGAGGAAACAGGAAACACGGCCAGCGACAAGAAGAAAGATGCATTCTCTGGCGACGACGCTTGCGTCTTCAGTAGACGGGTTCCGTTTCTCGCACGCATGCTACTCGCAATCGAATGCCAGCCCATCGTAGTGCGCATACCTTTCGGCAGGGTGGTGGCAACCTGAAGAATGAGGTTAGGAGCCGCAAGCGCAACACGGACGCGGACGAGCTGCGAATATTTCCTGTCATCAAGAATGGGCGCTGGCTGGCAAGTACCGACGGCATGAGGAAACTACAACACCGGGCCGAAAACAGCGCTGAACTCGAGATGTTGAACGAAGGCTTGGAGCTTAACGATGCCATACCGATTGATGCGTGGCTTACTTTGTTGGGGATGACCGGGAAGTTTGCTCCAAAACTGAGACAAATTCACGTGGTGGTGGAGCTTTCGGACCACGCGATTGATGCTCTTCATGATCGGTACAAAAGTCCTGAGTTGCATGAGCTGTGGCTCTGTCGGACTTCATCGACAGCCAGCAGTTATAACCGCCTCAAGGAGAATCTGGTGAAGACAACAAGGAAGACGGGATGTTGCGGTGTATGCTACCGAACACGGCCTCTCCGTCAAAATTGGTCTTGTCTGTCCTCTTGTTTCCTCGAACCGTGGCGCACCTAGCGGAGGATGTGGCCGGCTGCGACGACATTAACGACGTGAGAAATGGATTGCTGCTTTTCAAGCCTCTGAAGGATGCGTTTGAGCAGCGCCAGATCAGCTTCATCTACCACGAACATAGCGGCAGTTCCACCTGAAAGTATTCGACAAAACGCTGCTGGTAGAGCGGCTGTGAGGTGAATTGGACGGACAACAGCAGGAACTTCTGCACCAAGGCGAAGCTTTGTCCGAACAGCGGACTATCACAACGTCAAGTTTCACTTTTGAGACAACGATTGGTGACGTTGACGGCCAACCTCTTCACTCGATCGTCCCTACAATCGCTGTTTGAACTTGCAAGCCCATCTATCACGTACACAGGCGATCGAGAACAAGTTGATTCAGCGTGATGAAGACAAATTCGAAGACTTTTGGACGGAAGGAATGTCGGTGGCCGACAAGTTGAGCATGCTTTATGCAAGCAAGCCTAGTGTGTCTTCAGGATGCTACGGCAATAATTCTGGGTTACATGTAGATGGAAGGCAGAGTACGACCGGCGCTTCTTGCCGATACGATGACAATATGATAGTGACCTCAGTACATTATAGTTACCGCCATCTAGTATTATTCGCGCTCATGATCATCATCTAGATGTTTCAGGAACATCATCCACGAAAGAACGATACGAGCACGATTCGACGTACGTTGCCTGATGGCGATATTTCTCGTTGCTTGACATGCTTCACTTTTGTTCTTGCTCGACACCAACACCGGCATCTCACTCTCTTCGACCTATTCGTCCACTTCGTCGAGGCAATTGAAATGGCAGTCGCTGGAGTTCGAACGGTTAATGGCGTCGACCTGTGGTTCGACGCTGCGGCTCGAGTGTGCACGACGTTTTCGCACTGTAAAGCGTGGACCAACTCGGATCGCGTGAACTGGCGCGCTGCGCCGGGTGCGGTGAGCATCTGGTACTACTCGGACGACGACTGCACAGGCAAAATCGTGTTCGCGTCGCCAACGGGGCAAGCGTCGGGAACATCGGTGCTCACAAGCAGCTCAGCGGGAGTCGCCATCAGGTCGCTCATGGCAGTCGGCCAGTCGATGGATCCGTTGAATGGCGTCATCAGCGAATGCTACTACGACCTCACGGACTATCACGAACGTAGCGACGTGTTGAACCGGTCCACACCCGAAAACTTGTCTTCGATCGTCGCGGATACGGACGTTGGATCACAGTCGGCAATCTGGCTTGAGCCGCTACCACACAACTAGGATGGCAGTATTTTTCTTCGCCATTTACCGCAAAAAGAAGTAGCGTACTTGATAAACAGAGCGTTGGGAATTACTTCACATAGAAATTGACTTCTTTTGATATAACATGTCAACAACACGGATGCTTGCATCCATGTGTTTGCAAACCGAATTTTAATGAGTGATCCACGACTGGGTTTTATCAACAAGTCACGTGACGCTACCTCAGGTTTCGCTGCTGTTCGAGGCTCCCACCACTGTGTACAAGCAAAGGCTGGGGGCCTGCCAGTCGAGTCGTGTGGGAAAACCTTCCATCGACAACAGTGTGCGTGTTTTACCCCGACGGAAACTGCAAGATTCCAATTTTCGTCTCGCCACCTCTGGAAACAACAGGGTTCTTCCAGATGGAAACGGAGGCGACGCCCGATGGAGTCAGTATTGAGTCGTTCAAGGTGATTTCCTATGCAAAGTACTTACGATACCCTACCCGAACTCTGAATACTATGGACAAGAATGCGTCGGATCAGCAGCTTTCCCCGGGTTCAACTATTCGTTACAGCATTTGGTCTCAATCACTTCCTCGTGACACTCTAAAAACATAATTCTAGTAAAAACTGTGTAACATCTTTGGAGGAACCTTGATTGCAGTTGACGTTACTTCTTCAGAATGTTAAGGATATGCTCGGCGACCAAGCCACTTGCTCGAATTGGCCGTAACTTACCCGCTGTAGCTGGTTCACCACTACTTTCTTGCCATTTAGTCAACGTGCTCACAGCCATCGCTAGGTGCAGCTCATCGCGTTGCTCAAGTGGCTGCCGATGAAGCGTGCTATGAATCAACAGCGTTAGTATGTGAAGCCCTGGGTAGCAATGCATAACTGAACAACGTACCTTAGCGCATTAGCAATGTTCGACTGAGTACAATCACTAAAAGAACCTCCGGCAGAAGAGATCTACACACAGGAACAGTCTTCTTAATTCCTCGATCCCCACGATTATTTTGTAGTAGATACAAACACACCTCCCAAGCAGCAGGTTCGGGACGGATACGAATCGCACAGAAGCCAGTCTTTGGGCGATCCACTCGGTGAGTTTGTTGGCGCGGTAAATGACCACGGTCGGCAAGGTTGCCAGAGTGGTTTCAAGCACGATCGTCCCAGACACGGCAACCGCTAGATCAGAGCTCTGCACAAAGATATGGGGAACAGTAAGTTTTGCAACACCAATTGCCGTACCAAATGATGCTTGTATCACCTGAAATAGCCGAAGTCGTGCCACTGCATCTAAGTCAGCAAGGACACGACACTTGACTTCACAATCTCCTACGGAGATGTGTGCACTAACTTGTTCTTCCACTGCAGCGATGGTGGGGAACACAACATAGGTCTAGTACACAATCCAGTCCACAACGGTCAGCGAGTTGTTGCAGGGAGCAAGCTGATTGAGTAGAGTTTACCTTTTCCTTTTGCATTGAGGCATTTGTTCGTTTAAATTCGTCGATGGCGTCAAGCACCAATCGTGCCGACTTTTTCACTTCATTGGCGCGACTGCAACGACAAAAAGAGTAAGGACAGTGTCGTCACTTCAACCCAAAAATGAAAGCATGTTTACCTTCCAACAAGAGCGCAGATCACAAACGCGTTTGCAGGGATCCCGAACTCCTTTCTGGCTTGGGCTCTAGAGCCGGATTCACGTCCTCCGGAAGCCAATGCCCGGAAAAGCTGACCGCGCAACAACAAATTGCTCGCATCGAACTTTGACAGGTCCAGAAGGGCATCAGCTCCGATTTCCACTTCGTGGGGTGTTGCCTCCTCGGGCATCTCATCCGCATAACTAAGGAAGCGATCGTATGCTCCATGGCTTTCCAGGAAGTCTTCCACAGCTGGGTGGCCCACAAAGTGACACCAATGCTGTTCCTTCTCCTCACCCGCACGGAAGATGTCCTCTTCAAACGGCAGGATCACGAACATGGCATCCAAAAGTTGCTTCAGCTCCGTGAAGTCGCGCTTGCCTCGGTGCTTGTAGGCCCATACTGACGGTGCAACATAATGCGCCTTCTTGAGGCGTTTACCACCCGCCTGCCGCTCACTTGCTTGCAGCGCCTTCAGCACCCGAAACGTGAACCCCTTGGAGTCGATCGTCAGCACCAACTCCGGCTGGAAAGCCTCAATATCTCGCAGAGTGTCTTGAATCCGTCGCTACCGTCACCAACACACATCCATATCAGCAATTGACAGTCAACCTTTAACGGGGTCGCCCTAACTCTTAAGCCTCCGCCTACCCGGAATCGCCACAGATAGGGCACCACTTCCACGAGTCCCATGACGGACAACTCCTGCATGGGGAAGAGCGACTGAAAGCCACCGGCCCGACACATCTGAGGACTGCAACCACAAAACAGCAATTAATTGTCACGACGGTCGCTCTTTCATGGGACCACAAGTGACGCACCCTCCGATGCCTCGGAATTCCAGAGACTGGGGCGGTTGGTGGCGCTGCAACGCTCGAATGACTTTGGCGCCGATCGCATCGCCCGACGCCTCCCCGGCGACCACGTAGAGCTTCACGGGTGCACGAGCAGCAGTTGAGAGCCCACACACAGACAAGCACCGCTGCCTCCGAAGCGAACGCCACATCTTGGGATATCGGCCCTGCCCGATAAAAAAGTACTTTTTTGCTATCCGTGGCATCTGCCACTTTCTCCATAAATAATACTGCCACAATCAGGGGTAGCCACAAACTGGAGCATGAGACTCGAACGACACTTATCATTGTTTGTGGCAGGCGCAGCAAGCAGGATGCCGCTCTATTGACTGTCGACGGACTCGCTTTGGCCGTTGCATCCCCTGTCTCTACCTCGTCTCTAAGCGTGAGTGTCATCACCGCCGGTTCGACTGCACGAAGCCCACGCCCTCGAAACACTACCCCTCTCTAATTCTTCAGCTCAGCCTTCTTCTCGTTAATGATCTTCAGCACGACGGGGTTTGTGACCTGCTTCACCTCCTCCAGGAAGACTGCGCGGCGCGAGCTCAGCTCCTTTTGGGCCTTCGCTGACACATTCTCCAGCTTCTGAGCCTTCAGCAGAGCCTGCAGACACAGCAGGAATTTCTTCTTACGGAGGGCGATGTCGAACGCAGACAGGTGCGTCTTCACGTCCTCCGGGACGTACTTCTGCAGAATGGCCACAAAGCGCCATGCTTCCTCGAGAGCGGGCTTCTCCGCCAGCTTCTCGCCGAACGGATCGTCGTCCTTCGGACGCGTCGGGCCCGGGTTGGCCTTGGCCTTACCGTTCTTGGTCGCCTCACGCTCCTTCTCCTCAACCTCCTTGTGCAGCTTGGCATTGAGCTCTTCCTCCTCTTTCCTCTTGAACTCAGCCTTGCGGGCCTTAGCAAGAGCACGCTTCGCCTTCTTCTTCTCGGCAGCCGACATGTTAGCAGCGGCAGCAGCGATCTTAGCCTCCTCCTGCGCCTTGAGCTCCTCCTTGTCGGCCAGAGCCTCGTAACAAGCGATGGCACCGTGGGCAGCCTCCACGAAGAACGGGCGGTTGTAGATCTCATCGCACAGACGCAGCATCTGAATGTACGCGCGCAGCGTCATCTTGCGGATGCAATACGTGTGGAAGTCGAACTGGTCTTCCACAAAGTCGTTGAAGTGCTTCTCCACAGCGAAGAAGCGCTTGAGCGCGAGACCGTACTTCTTTTGACGCAGCTGGCTCTTGCCGCACTCGATCTCGTACCACATGCACTGCATGTCGAACAGGTTCTGCTGCGGGTCGCCCTCGTGGCGAGTGAAAAGAGCAATCGTCGCGTCGGCCTCCTCCACGCGGTCCGCGTGCAGCAGGTACTCCGTGGCCTTGTTGTTAATGTAACGATCCGCAAGGTCAAGCTTACGGCCCTCGACCATCACGTCAGCGGCCTTGTTCAGGTCGCCCATGTGCTTCAAAATACGCGCCTTACGCTGGAAAAAGTCTAGCAGGGTAGACTCTTGCTTAATGCACTTCTCAATGAACTCCATCGCCTTCGCATGGTTGCCCAGGCGGTCATAGTGCTGCGCCGCAAGGTAGTTCGTCCACAGCAGCACCTTCTCCGTCGAGGTCGCAACAATAGAGTTGTCGTCAGCATCAAGCGGCTTCTTGGCCTCCAGAGTCTTGAGATATCCAAGAATGAGCTCCTCGATCACCTTCACCTTGTCCTTGTTAGCGTACAGCGGCTTCAGGTCCGAGCCCAGCACAGGCACGCCCTTGTTCAGCTGCCTCTTGAGGTACACATCCGCATACTTCTTAAACTCCGCTCCGCGCGTGAAGTTCAGCGGGAAACGCAGCGAGACCAGCGACTTGGCGCCGATCGTCTCCTTCTTTTCCGCGTAGAACTCCGCCAAGGCCTTCTCCAGCTCAGCGCCGTTCTTCTCCTTCGCAAAGTCCAGCACCTCGGAGGGAAGAGGCGTCTTCTTCTGCTGGGTGGACTTGGCCACGAACAGTTCCTTGCGCTTCAAGATGGCGCACTGCACGCCGCGCTGGAACTCGTAGTTGTCGAAGTTGATCTCCAGCAGCTCCTCGAACACCGCGCGGGCCTCGTCGTAGCGCTCGAGCTGCAGCAGGAACTGGCCCTTCTTCTGGCGCCAGAAGAGCGTGTCAGTGATCTGGGACTTGGTGTCCTCCAGGTGCTTGAGGGCCTTCTCGACGTCGCCCGCCTCCTCCAGCAGCTGGTTCTGGTACAGGTGGATCTCGCTGTCCTCGTAGTTGGCGACCGGCTCGCTGTCCAGCGTGCTGAAGTACTTTTCGATGATGTCGATGGCCATCTGGTAGTTGCCCACGAGGTGGTGCGCGATGGCGAAGCCGATCCAGTTGTTGCGGTTGTTGGGCTTGAGCGTGAGCATGGTGCGACGCGTCTCCGCGAAGCCCTTGAGGTCGCGCATCTGCACCTGCAGCAGGTACAGGTCCCGCAGGATCTGCAGGTTCTCCGGGTCGATGCGGATGGCGTTGCGGTAGCACTTGATGGCCTCCGGGTAGTTGCGGTCCGAGCGGTAGAGCAGGCCGAACACGTGCCAGCACACGTGGCTGCGCAGGTCGTGGCGCAGGCCGCTCTTGACGAACTCGTAGGCCTCGTCCTTGCGGCCCATGCAGTTGAGCGTCAGGCCCTTCATGGCCAGCGTCTCGCCGTGCTCCGGGTACTTCTTCAGGATGGCGTCGGCGGCCTTCAGGCCCTTCTTGTACTGCTTGATCTCATAGTTTTTCTAGCGTAGGAAACAATAAAGTGTCAGCGTTAGTGGAGTTAGCTGTGTATTATCCATTTTTCCCAAGCTTCCAGGGGGCGGTGGAGGGCGAGCGGGGTATGGATAGACAGAGGAGAGCGAGGGGAACAAGGTGAGCCGCATGGAGGGGCTGGCACGCACCACGATGGAGCGGAAGAGCGCGCTCTCCTTCGCGGGCAACGGCTTGCTGACGGCCATCGCCTCCACTCGCTTGGTTCACAGGATTTCAACTGTGAGCGGGTTGGGTAAAAACGCAGAGCGGATCCACGCCGCATTTCGGCCAATTGCAGGTGTGAACGGTAAATTGTCGATGCGGATTCGTTGATATCGAGAAGGTGCTTTTCATCCAATTGACAGCCGCGGATGGGTAATTACGTGGTCTTGTAAAAACCATTTGACGACCGATCTTTCTCGTCCAGTTGGTCGGGTGCAACGTGTGATGGCTGCATGCGATGGGGCCATCCTTCGCTGCATTGCGTTGCGGTGGTGCGACTCGAGGCGGCAACAACGCGAGCGTGCACAGGGTAGAACAGTGTATTCTTCGCCATGTGCGAAATGGATTATCCGGGCACGGAAAATACAAAGACCTTGCTCGCGGGTTGCTCGCCGCTCCGTGCGGCGGAGCAGACTCGTCCGCTGCCGCCAACTGGAGCAAGGCGAGCAGTTGCCACGTCACTACTAGCTGGGGAGGGTGCCTGCTGCGCTGTCATCCAACTCGGAAGCTCGACCGACTGGAATCTCTTCCCTGCAAAGGCACCGCCGCCACCCAACGTCGCCGCCGCCTTACTGGGTCTTCTCCTGGATCTTGGCGGCCACGCTCTTGGCAGCCTCCTCGCCGCGCTTGAGCGCAGAGTCGATCTGGCCCACGTGCGGGGCCACGTACGGCTTGATGAGCGAGTTGTAGATGATAGAAGAGCCCTGCAGCAACAAAGAGAAACGGTGGGGAAACGACCGTTAGATCGCGCAGTTCCTGCAGCTGACTAGCTGGGAGATGTAGATATAGATGTAAAACGGGCAGCGCCGCACCTGGGTGGTCGGGTGGTAGCTCCAGACGAGGAAGGCGATCTTGAAGAAGAAGTAGAAGGGGATCCACGAGAGCACGAGGTCCGTGATGGACTCCGTGAGGTTGAAGAAGGCGTAGACGACCCAGTAGGTGAGCCACTGGGTGTCGTCGCCCGTGCCGGGCGTGTTGATGGCCTTGAACGACATGTAGGCCGGGTAGATGAAGCCCACGAGGCCCACCACCAGCTCCTCGCCGCCCACCACGAACAGCAGGATGCCAGCCAGCAGCGCGCCCACGCAGAAGATGTAGAACTTGTCCACGCCCGTCTGCTTCTCCAGCTCCACGATCTTCTCGTAGCGCTCCAGCTTGGCCGAGATCTTCTCCTTGTACTCCAGCAGCTTGTCCATGCTTGCGCTTCTTCTCAACGGCTCTGCGGCTCTCAGACGGTGGCTGCGCGCCTCGGGCTTCTTTCGAAAGTGATTCCTCCCCCTCCCGGCTGGTCGGAGGGAATGGGATTCCGCGGACCTTTTCGGCCAATCAGCGCCGGATCGCGCCCATGTTGAAGTCACCGCATTGGTCAAAAAGATCCTTCTCTCGGAGTGATGGTCGCCCCACAAATCAGGATTTTCGGCCAATGGCGAGGGCGCCCGTTTTGTAGCCAACCGCCGCGCCGACACGCTGGCCGCCCCTGATTCGCCCAGCACTGGCGCTGGATTTCTGGTACATCGAGCAAGGCCTGCTGCAGTTTCTTGCGGTGCTTCGAAGGCGTAGCTCGGAGATCACAAATGCTTTGAATGATTGAATCGCCTACATGTACAGTCGTAGCAGCACGGGTAGATAAAGAAAATCCAAGGGTATCAAAATGGATATTGAAGCTGCAGAAGCAGAATGTTTGCTGAGTGAAGGAGGCGATCACAGTGACTGCCATATCAAGCACGTTTTGAACCCCGTTTTGACAGATCCCGTGCCAATGCTTCAACATGCCACACACGCACACTGTGCTCCGTTCTGCGCCCAGCAAGTCTGTCGTAACCGGTTCACGCATGGCGTCCAGCCCAATGTATCCTCGGCAGTTCCAACCAGTGATCCTAGCGTGCACTCGCATTGCGGACGGATTCACAATATATACTGCAAACTATTACCCCGGGGTGACAGCGCGCTGAGAAGTTCGCTACAGACTTCGTAAGACCACAGTCAAGCTTCCTTGCGCCCGCCGGTTCTCAATACTTGAACAAACACGAGCGACCGGCGCTGAGGTGGTGCTTACCTCTAATAGTTCGATCCCAAACATTACCTCTTTTGCAATACTGTGATGCAAACACCGACTATTTCGATAAACTTCCTCACTGGACACCCCGTTGCGGCTGCCACGCTACTGCTCCTGCTGTCTCGTATCAAATCACGGGCTCTTGCTCGTGGGATCTCGCTCGTTGGATCCTCTCTCGTATCCCGCCCGTGGACTTGCCGGTAACGCTGAAAAATGTGTGCGTGGTCGCTAGGGCTCACTCTTCATCTATCTGGCCGACTCGGTACGATTCCTTCAAACATAAAAGCTTCCGACGTCGACCATGACGACCATCACGCATTCCTCGCTCGTCCTTTTCTTTGTGGTCTTGGCCGTGGTCTCAACCGTGTCGGTCGCTTCCAGCTACCTGCCCCCCCCCCCCTCCCCCCCCACACACACACACACACAACCTGCAATCGATCAAGCTGCCGGTCAAGCAGTCAGTCGAGCAATCGAGCACGGTGAGCGGCGACTACTACAAGCAAATACTTGACGCTGTGAACGCTGAACGCGCCAAGGCCGATCGTTCAGCGCTGTGTACTAACAGCAAACTGCAAGCGGAGACTAAGCGCCACCGGACGATATGGTAACCACATGGCCCATGACGCTCGACGATGTCACAGCAAGTCACCGACGCTGGTTACGATTGGAATGCGGTGGCGGAGGACGTCGCTGCCGGCAAGGAGAGGACGTGAAGTCCGTGATGAAGTCCTGGGTGAACTCACCGGGTCGCTGGTCCAGCATCCTTGGCGCCGACTACACCATGATGAGTACGTCTTACGCGTACAGCGAGAGCAGCACGTACAACGTACAAGCACTACTCGATCCAGGACTTTGACGCCGGCGACACCGAAACGTGCGAGGGCGGCAGCTCGCGAACGGCGGTCCAAACTGGTCAGACTGCTCAATCCGACCAAACTCAGCAGCATGACCAAGTCGCCGGCGATGCTTCGAACGAAAGTGACGACACCCCGTCGACGACGGCGCCCGCCACCAAGGCACTCCCCCCCCCCGGCAACGACGGCACCGTCCGCCAAGCCTGCAGTAAGCGGATGCCATGTTCGTCAGTGTCCAAACGTGAGACTTTTAGTGCTGCGTCCATCGTCCGTACCGTGCCAGATCCGTGCTTGAACCAAAACAAAGCTGCGGTAGGCAACAGCTATCGAGAGAAGTTAGTGCTCATGCGAAGATCATTCGCAGCAAAAGTAGTGTGCGTGTAATAAACTGTTTATATCTCGAACATGTCGATCATGCCTCTTCATCTCGGTCTCGTAGCATTTGACATTCAAGCACATCAAAATCTAAACTTTAGAGATACCACGTCAAAAAGCCGAATCGAGAGGTTGGCTCATGCCGCACCTTTATGCATTTGTTCGGCACGGTCGCTGATAGCTTCCTGTGCTAGCCTTCGTAAGGAATAGCCAGCGTTCAACACTCAGACCGTGCGACGCCACACCGGGTTCCTCACGTGCTTCTCTTCTACAAAACGTGGCGTGATCGCTGTCGGCTGGTGTCTTCCGTGCGATGCAGGACGCGTATCCGAGGGCGCTGCAGCAAACAACCGTTGAAGCCGAAGCTGTTGCCTGCTCGCACCGGCTCAGCGAGCACTTGTCGCACTGCCCGAGAGGCGTATGTCTTCGAGCTTGTCCTTCTAGCACGTTGGGCCTCCTTGTATTCGGCTGTACCTCGACCATTATTGCTTTCACCGTCATCAGTAGTAATACTCCGGCGCCAGTTTGTTTTCTTAACGGAATTTACCGACGAGCATATCCCTACACTATCCTGAGCTCCAACTGTTCATTGGAAAGGAAAAACTCAAGCCAATTATTACGCCGGAAGTTTTTTTTTTCTTACTGCAAAAAATAGTGCTTTGCTTAATTTCCGTTTAGGTACGATAGCGAATTCGGATATTTATTGAAATCGACCTGGTTGATTTCAATACATCGGGATGCAAACCCGGTCAATTTCAATAAACCCTCCCTTCTTCCTCATTCCAGTATTCGCCGCCTGGAGGAAAGATGGTGAAGCTCTTCTGTGCGATCGTTGGCGAGGCGGGCAGCTCGTTCTCGGTGCGAGTGGACGAGACCGACTCGGTGGATGACTTGAAGAAGGCGATCAAGGCTGAGAAGATGTACCAGTTTCCTGCCGATGAGCTGCAGCTCTTCCTGGCGAAGACGGAGGGTGGAGCGTGGCTGAAGTCGAAGGATCTGCTCCGGATGCGGAAGGGGGAGATCCCCGATGAAGTTGAGAGTCGCTACATGAAGGAGGAATTGGACGATCCGACGGACAAGATCTGCGCGAAGTTTCCCAGCACAATCCCTGACGGAACGATTCACGTGCTGGTGTTGGTTCCGCGTAAAAGTCAACTGGAATGGCAGTCAACTCAACTGCGACCTCACATCTACGACCCAAACTCGAAGTACTTCTTGCTGGAGAAGGAGGTTATGGATGATTCAGGGCTTCCTCCGAGCCGCGTGACGCTCTACTGCAGACCCGCCTTCCATATGCAGATAGAGTTCTTGCGTGAAAGGGTGCTGAGAGAAGGCCGGTTGGGGTGGATTCTCGGTCCTCCAGGAACGGGAAAGTCAACCACCGCCATGGCCTTCGCATTAACTGTCGACCGGCGCGAGTGGGTAGTGACGTGGATTCATGTTGACACACACCTGAAGTGGCGCTGCGTACGTCTGGTTGGTGGCGAACGACAGACTCGAGTCGTTGACATTACGGAATTGAAGGACGTACTCGAATTCGGAGGTGACACCAAACACCATCTGGTGCTGGTTGATGGCTGGACTGCTGCAGAGTCCTTCACTAACCTTTCAGTCATGTGCTCCGAGTGGTTCTTACAGAAGGACGCCGTCATGGCACGACGACTCGCATTTATTTGCTCTGTGGCCGCCCGTGGTAAAATCAGTGATAATGTAGACCTGTTGACTGGAGCGATGGAGTGTCAAGTCTGGTCATGGACTCTGGACGAGTACCTTGACGCGACTACCGACGGCGAGTTTTTCACAGAAGTGTCACCAAACCTGGATGCCACCGTAGGTGATGAATCAGCTATGGTGCGGACTAAGTATTACTACGCTGGTGGATCCTGTCGCTATATGTTCTGCTTTAACACGGAGCAGGTGATGGAAAAATTGAATCGCGCTGTGGATTCGTTGAACGATGTTGCGATTGTTGCTACAACTGGCCAACGTTCGTCTCTAAGCGTCAACCGTTTGTTCGCGATGTTCAAGAGAACTTCTGGAGTGGGTGAAGTGTCGCCTGTGGTGAGTGGTTATGCCTCCGCAACAATTGGCGTTAGATGTGGCCCGGAGGCGATCAAAATGTTCATGCTAACGCATCAAGGTGATTCGAACCCCGCGTTGAATGGGTGGATGCTGGAGATGTTGTTCTTCTCGAGCATTCGAAATGGCGGCCTCGATATGATTAACGCGGCAGGAAACAAGATTGGCAATTGGGATGAAGCTACTGTTGTGGTTTCGGATGGCATACCTGCGCTTCCTCCTAGCAGTCGCGTTTGGATCAAGCCAGAAAAATGGAACCAAGGGGGATATGACGCTATCATGGTGGATAAGAAAAAGCGCCACGTGCAGATGATACAAATAACCAGTGCTCACACGCACGCACTTCACCTCAACTACTTTTATTTGTGGTTGGATGCGCTTGTCAAGTCGAGAGAAACTTTCGAGATCAAACTTTTGGAGATCATCTTCGTTGTCGAGAGCGACAAATTAAATGATTTTTCAATATCGAAGGTGACTGGGCAGGGATTACTGAAGCCGTTCGGATGGAAGCCATCCAAAGAGTTAGATCACGTGAAGTTTGTAGGGATTCGCGGCGTATTTAATCTCTGAAAGGCTTAGCACGATACTGAAATTACATCTCGAAACTAATTCGCGTTCGTTTGTACCCCGGGGTCCACCTGGTACCCCGTTGTTTCATCATGTACCGGTACCTTTTTGTAGCCCTTATCTTAGAAAACTATCGGATACATGATCTCTTCTCTGAAAGGTATCACTCGAAATGGCGGGTTCGTAGGGGGAGCATCTAATTAGCGCTCAAACTATGGAGAGCATCTCATTAATTTTTAAATTATGAGTTCCCCTGTTTTTCTTGTGGGGGCGCAGACTTTTGGAATGCGGAGGCGGAGGACGTCGCTGCCGGCCAGGAGGACGTGAAGTCCGTGATGAAGTCCTGGATGAACTTACCGGGTCACCGTGCCAACATCCTTGGTGCCGACTACACCATGATGAGTACGTCTTACGCGTACAGCGAGAGCAGTACGTACAACGTACAAGCACTACTCGACCCAGGACTTTGACGCCGGCGACACCGAAACGTGCGAGGGCGGCAGCTCGCGAATGGCGGTCCAAACTGGTCAGACTGCTCAATCCGACCAAACCCAGCAGCATGACCAAGTCGCCGGCGAGACTTCGAACGAAAGTGACGACACCCCGTCGACGACGGCGCCCGCCACCAAGGCACTCCCCCCCCCCCCGGCAACGACGGCGCCGTCCACCAAGCCTGCAGTAAGCGGATGCCATGTTCGTCAGTGTCCAAACGTGAGACTTTTAGTGCTGCGTCCATCGTCCGTACCGTACCAGACCCGTGCGTGAACCAAAACAAAGCCGCGGTAGGCAACAGCTATCGAGAGAAGTTAGTGCTCATGCGAAGATCATTCGCAGCAATAAGTAGCGTGCGTGTAATAAACTGTTTATATCTCGAACATCAATTTGCAAGTCACCCCTCCTCGATCGATGCCCGTAAAAAGGTGATCCATCGAGAAATCCGCTGGTCGAACGTGATCAAGCGACGTGATGCATGGTTCTTGGTCGATTTCGCTGATGCAGCCACAAGCCCGCAGCACTTCCCGAACGGCAAGCACCTAATATTTTTGTGAGCGGTGGCATTCATACAACTGCTATTGAGATCTGGGCTTGATTGAGACGAAGTGGTGTGGAATCTCTCGCCAGGAGAACGGCATTTGCAAAGCGGTTGATACTGGGAAGACCCGACCAGGAGACCAACGCAGAAGAAGCTCTGCACGGTCTGGTGTCGCCCCAAGAGGAGCCGACGCAAAACTTACGAAAGACTCAACTACAGACACGCAGGCGAAAGCAAAAGGAACTCGAAAGAGATACGAGATAATACACGGCAACAAAACAATCGGTCAAAACTGTCACCCTGGATAAAATCTGGCCTCTGGATAACATCCAGAGAATAGGTACCTCACCAAAATAAATGAGACCCTTTCCAACCCGCTACCACCTTCCCCAGGGTTCACAACGAGAAAAGCTCAAAAGTCAACAAAGTCAAGCTCACCTGGACGAGTCCTCGGCCGGCGTCACCTTCCACCTCTAAATCCGTCGTAACGGGCGGCGCCAAGCCCCGCGTCTTACCTGAAGTCCGCCACACCCCACGCACGCACACGCACACGCACACGCCCTCGCTCCGTCGCGCGTCCGCCGCCTGCACGCGCCATGTACAGCCAGGACGCGTCTCCGTCGGCCGTGGACCTGTCCTTCTCGCAGATCCTGGAGGCGCGCAGCAGCCTCCAGCAGCAGCAGAAGCGCCGCCGCCAGCCCCCGGCGTCCACCGGCCGCGCGCCGCAGCCTGTGCGGCGCTTCCCGCCTCCCACCACTCCCTCCTCCTTCCTGGACGGCGCAGAGGACGCCGGCCCGCCCGCCTACGGCGGCGGCATGCTGGACTCGGTCTACGAGGGCAGCGAGGACATGTTGGAGGAGAGCGAGGACGACGCACGACGCTCCGTCCACATGGACAGCAGCGCAGAGGACGAGGACTGGGCCACGGGCGACGACGGCCAGCTCGGCCAGGACATGTACCGCTTCGTGCAGCCGCGCCGGCTGTCCTCGTGGGTGCAGGACGACGCCGTGTTCGCCTGCTTCAGGTGCCACACGGTCTTCTCGCTGCTGGTACGCAAGCACCACTGCCGCGCGTGCGGCCGCATCTTCTGCTCGGCGTGCTCGAGCCAGCGCGTGGTGATCCCCGGGGACTACGAGGCCACGCCCGTGTCGCCGGCGTACAACTCGCTCACGACCAATGCCAGCGACCTCATCGGCAACATCAGCTGGTACCTGACGTCCTACTCGAGTCCGAGCGCGTCTTCGGGCGCCGTGGACGGACTGGGGGCCAGGCACGCGCAGTCGTTCGCGGACTCGGGCTCGCTCCGCCTCTCGCCCGAGGAGCAGCAGGAGAAGTTCCTCAAGGACGTGCAGAGGCTGCAGGAGAACAACGTCATCAGCAGGTTCACGCCCAACAGGGCCAGGTCGGGCAGCGCCTCGTCCTCGCTGTCCAGCAGCGGCGCGTTGGCGACGCCGACCGCGCACGGCGCGATGCCTGTGCCCGATGGCAGCGTCATGCAGCGAGTTTGTGACGACTGCGCGTGCGCGCTGCAGCAGAGGCGGCATCATTATAATACGGTCAAGGTGTTCGAGCTGTGTGAGTTTGACCTGCAAGAGCTGCGCACGCTCGGGCAGGTGTGCCGAAAGTGGCACCGCGCGACCATCATGTGTCTGTCGATGTTCCGACAGATCCAGTATTATTTGCCTACGCACCGACTGTCGGAGAGAGAGAAGAAGATGCTGATTATCAACCGCAAGTTTCTTGGTGGGCATACCAAGTGGCTGCTGCAGCTCGTCAAGGCTGTCGATTTTTCGGAAGAGGACGAAACGGAGTATCTCGGCACGGATATGACTGCGAGCGACGTTGAAAGTCCTCAAGGAGCTAGAAGGCGGCGAGAGAGGAACTCCCAACTCGTCGACGATGTTATGGAGCTGCTGCAGCAACAGCGCAAGCACAAGTGCATGCTGACTATGTGCTCGCGGCTCTGCAAGCCGCAGATTGGTAGTGTGGACGCTCTGGAAATCTTGGCGGACGAAACCATTTGCAACCATCGTCTGCGCGCAATGGCGGTGGATGCACTGCTGAAGAATGCGACGGAGAACGAGTGGTGGAGCTACTTGCAGGTACTCCTACACAGTCTGAGCGTCGAGTCTAACGCAGCTGGGAGCAAGCTCGGGGAGTCATTGATACGACAAGCGCAATGTGACATCCGCTTCTGCTACGATTTATACTGGGGCCTCACTGTAATGGCTGAAGACCCGAGCTGCCGCCGTAAATTTGACGGGATGAAGCAGCGACTACTGCTTACGCTAGCGCAGTTCAAAGACAAGTCCTCGGGCGGACGTCTGGTAGAATCAAGGAAATTTGCCAATGACGATATCGCGGAGCAGCTTCTTCGGGGCCAAGAGTTGGTGGACATAATGTGGAAGATTCCGCCTCGTATTCCTGTCGAAGACGTTCGGCGTATCTTGCAAACATCGATCAAGAAGTCGTCTCTTGGGACGTCTACAGATGATAGAAAGCCAGGTGAATCTGCCCAAGAAGTTGCGAACGGCGAACAAAAATGGCCACTTCTGCGTCTGCCGGTGGATCCGCAGGTGAAGGTCAGCGGGGTTAACTACAAGAAAATTGAGGTGAAGCGAAGCGCGGAGGCGCCCATGATCATCACGTGCACGGGCGTCGATCGCGAGGAGGAAGGAGAATACTCGACTGATGGTACTCTGGAGTCTCAACGGAATACGTGGAGTCGTCGTACACATAAGCTTCCCCACTATCGCCTCATGTACAAACGGGATGATCTGCGGAAAGACTCGATCGTTCAGAACATTATCAACGTCATGTATCTCATCTTGAAGCAAGAAACCCGACTAGACATCCCATTGGTGACCTACCGCGTGCTCCCGACAAGCAGCTTCGACGGGCTCATTGAGATTGTGGAGAATGCCCACACACTGTACTCGATCATCCGCGATCACGGCACAATTATGAACTTCCTACACCACTACAACGGACACCGCACTCTTAGCGACATCTCCTCGTCGTTCCGGGAGAGTCTAGCAGCTTACACCGTGATCACATTCCTGCTGGGCGTTGGAGATCGTCACGCAGACAATGTGATGCTTACGAAAGACGGTATTTTGTTCCACATCGACTACGGTTTCATCCTCGGTAAAGATCCGAAGCCGCTGCAGCCTCCCATGCGGCTTGATCACTACATGATTGAGGCACTTGGAGGCACGCAGACGCAGCAATTCGAGCAGTTCAAGCAGCTTTGTGTGATCGCATTCAACTGTTTGAGGCGGCACGTCAGTCTGTTCATGATCATGCTGACGCTGGTGGTGAAGGCACTGCCTGAGATCACGGATTTCGGAGTTAACTACACCCAAAGTGACCTTGAAGCCTTTGTGATCGAACGCTTCCTGCCAGGTCAGTCAGACGATGAGGCAGCTACGGCGCTGATGCTGCGGATGGAAGGCAAGCTGAACGAACGTATCGGTATGAAGCTCAGCGATTTTGTTCACGCCCATTCCAACGAGAAAACGGTATCGAAGGGCATGACATCTGTGGGTTCGTCCGTCAAAATCGGTGTGGAGGCAGTCGAGGCTACTGTTTCAACCGTCGCAAGCTCACTCACCAGCGGTGCTTCTTCCATCTACAAGTACATGTGGGGTAGTGGCCCTCAGCGGTGAAAAGGTGCCCGGCGAGTACATATTAGCAAGCGTACAGAGGGGTGTGGTGGAAGTTGAAGCTGAAGCTTTACGCTGTTTTTGGGATGTGGTGAGTTTGTGGTAACATAAATACATACTTTATTGCCCACTGTGTTGAACTTCTAGCATAGGCTCTCATTCTGGAGAACCACTGTGCATGGCATACACTGCATGATTCAGGTGGCTGCGTTAGTTAAGCATCGTTCAGGTAGAGGTGACATGGAGAACCTTATGAAGTGAGTGAAAATCCACGGTCGGTTTACCTAGCTTTATGGTCTTCAGCGCATCGTCATTCACTGCTGGTTTCATGAAGCCACTGGAAACGGAGGGTACACGTCCAGGTGTGCCTGTGCAAGCATGCATAAGTCTTGGCGCACCGCGGTCTTCAGAGTGGGGAGGCGGTGGCGAATTGTCAGCTTCGTGGGACCGAAGTTGCATGTTGAAGTCGACACGTCGAATGCTTCCTGCTTGATACAAATTCCCTCGAAATGGCGCGATACGATGGGCGTACACATCGACTGCATCAAGAGCATGGAGTTGGTCGAGCTTTTATCTCGTCAGTGGGTATGGTACACACGCCCACAACCTTACGTTCTCAAGCAACTTCGGCGGGAACGAAACTGAAGTTTGGATCACGTCGAGTAAGATCTGCTCTCTCAAACGGAATAATTTAATGATGATGTTAGCGCTGGGATTTTTCCCGTTCGCCAAGGGCTCATTCCATTCGCTTTCATGGGTCGGAATTGGAGAAGGAATTCGCCGGTGCTTGTAACAAGAAAATTTCTGGTTTTGATTTTGTCACCACAACATCAGAACCTACTTTACGCGAAGCAAATCTGTATTCACTTTATTCAAATAGCTACCGCACCTATGATGCGTAAGGAGTATTACTTCGAAGTATTTAAAACGCAACTAGAGTGAGCTCGAGCTCGAGACTCCATCGGAGAGGGGGTCCATCCAGTTAGAGGAAAAATTTCCTTCGAGCATGGGCAGGATCGTCACGGTAGGGATTCCTTCCGCGTAGCTGGAGTTGCTGTCCGAGCTGTTAGTCGAATTCGCGCTCTCGAGCAGTTTATCCAGAGCAGGGAAACACTCGTTTACTAAGCCTCCGACAGGATGCTCCGAGTACTCCAAAACCATGAGGGACTTGATGACCTTACCAATCGGTCCGATGTTGAACGGGTGCGAACCAGCGGATCGAGAGGGATCCGTCGTAAAAATGACCTCGCCAGCGCAGTCGTTGTCCTTGAAGAATGCCACAACAGCAAGTTGAGGGATGCGTGACCACACGACGTTGGTGGCTGTGCCCCTGTAGTGTATCCCGGGTCAGGAAGATTCAAAAGGTCGAACACGATAGTGCGGGGGCTTAACCCGCAGGAACTTGTAGCTTAGTGTATTTGTCTCCTAGACAGGAAAATGAAGAGTGAGGTCCGGGACTGATGCTGACCAGCCCTTCTCTCTGTCTCGTCGATTAACCGTGTCCAGAGGCGTCCCCCCAGCACGGGTTGAAGTGAGAGACGGATCGTCCTATTGACGATCCTTTAACAAACAGACATGCATCATATACAAAGTTCCATATGCAGCCCAGGTCAGGCACGGACATCCAGACCTGGAGAACATGCAGACCCCATGTGAATGGCTAGGAGCCGTTGGACACATCTGGGGCATCAAGGGGCGGTCTGTGATCACCACGTCCCTTCAGGATCGACAGCTGAGCCAAGCTGGTTAACTTCAAGGTCCGGTGTAACCGTCAGCCACTACACAGCCCCCGAAGCTTGGTCTCAGTGCGAGTCCACCATGGGCACTGTTGATGGTCCGACAACAGGCCAGTAGTTGGTGTTGTAGTTCCATACTTGCGCTCGACTACCACTTCTTGCTCATCCTGCGTGGAACCTCGGGGAGACCCAGCTAAGCACGGTTCTTGCGAGGCTTTCTGGACCGAGTCGATCTCCGTAGCTGGTGAGCACGCCCTGACGTCGAAGCAGACGTAGTAGACCCTGCTGTCGAAGTCGGTGCTACCAGAGTCATTGATCGCGATCGTCGCTGCCGGCGGGCACGCTTTGACGCTGGCTCAAGCGATGGCGCTCCTGTTGCCGAGGTCGGTGCGGCCGAAGTCGTCGATCTGGTACGGCTGCCTAGAGGAGGCTGAGAGTCATGACCCTCGGCATTGATGTGCTTCTGGCCGTCCTCATCCTGGGCCCGTCGCGGTTGCCGTACTTGTGCTGAGGGTAGGACCCTAGCAGAGGCAGTAGTGCTTAAGTCGCTGGTGGCAGCTCCTCTTGCGGGTTGACGTCGTCGTCGTTTCCTGCTGGTCATGCGACGCTGCGGTTGGTGCACGGCATCCTGTGACGCGCGCGGTTGTTGGTCTGCTGGTGGCTGGGACCTGGTTGGTGGAAGTGAGAGCGTCGGCTCCATCACAACACCTTGCAGCTTGTTCCAGTACTCAGTGAACTTGGAGTCGTTGGCTTTAGTGGCATAGTTGTCAACGAGAACACGGATTTCCTTGGCGAGACTCTTGACAGGCTCATATGAGTCTTCAATCTGCTGAAGTCCTTTCCAGCTGACACATATCTCGTAGTCCTTGATGTTGTCGTTCCACCGATGTTCGTTAAGCTTATCCACGGCCAAGATAATCCCTTGCGAAGCAACATGTTCCAGGAGTTCATCACGTCCAAACTGCTGTCAGCGTACATCTTCAACCGCGAAGCATGCACGTCCAGCTCGTCACCAGTCACCAAGTGCTGGACTCTGAATGAGTGTGCATCTGCACGCACCACACGGTAGGGACCTACCCAGGTCACCTGGAGTTTATTCCTGTGCTTCGCATCCACTCGAGATCGCAACACGTAGTCGCCCACAGCGAAATTCACGAGGTTCTCTCCTCGCTCACGTTTCTTGTTTAGCAGGCGTTGTTGTAGCCGTCGATCTTCCACCTTGCAGTGCATCGCATGCAAGTGCTACGCAGTTCATCGAGGTATTCGTCGATCTGCTCACTGGCTGGAACTTCTTGCAGTCCACCTTTGTCAGGCAGGTAGAATTCCCGCAGCGGCGTAGGGCACTGAAGCCCAGTAAAATGCTCCACAGGCGCCTTGTTGCCCAGCGAAGGCACGGGCGTGTGATTGAGATTCGCTTGGATCATGGGCACGAGGTACACCCAGTCCTTGTAGCTGATCTTGTACGTCAAGATCATTATTCTCACCACTTGGAGTATGTCCCTATTGACGCGCTCGATGGATCCATTGACCCATGGGCTATAGGCTGGCGTGAACGTCTGCTGTGTGCGGAGACGTCTGCTCAGCTCTGCCACCACTTCGTTCTTGAAGTGGGTGCCATTATCCGAGATCCAATCCGGCGGGATTCCAAATCGTGAGTGCCACGCCAGCAGCGCTTCCACCACCACAGTGCTATCTGGTGTGTCTGCTACTACTAACTCGCAGTAATGCGTGGCGTGGTCTTTGAGAACAAGCAGGTACTTGCTGTCACCATAGCTTTCGCCCATGTAGAGGTAGTCGAAATGCAAGACACCATTACGCGTGCTGCACTCGATCGTCTCGCTCCATGGACGAGGTATAATCTTTCCCCCCTTCGAATGCAGACACAGCAGGCAGTCCTTGACGAACTTGGCCACTACTGCCGCAACATGGTCGATGGCGAAAAGGCGTTGGAGGTGGGCGACCATTGCGTGCTGGCCGCGATGGCCCTGGGCACCACAATGGGCCACAATGCAGAGACGCTGTAGGAGTTCCTTGGCATCGGGAGGAATCCACAAGCGGTCGTGGAGTGTGAGTAGGCCGTTCTCGGTCCGAACAGCTCCAGCGGGAGGCGAGTTCATGGCCTGCACCTCGCGAAGCTCTTGGAGAGTAGGCCATACAAAATGTTCATCGTCCAGCGGGCGCAGGGTCGAAACTGACTCGGTAGCAGTCTGCGGCGAGGCACGGACGGTCTTGAGGCGCGTCACAGTTGGATTGTGGTTCCCGGCCCAACGGGAGATCATGTCTGCCCACACGTTATCAGGCCCGGGAACGTGCTCCACTACGTAGCGATAGTTCATCAACTTCATTGCCCACCGTAGCAGTTTGCCTCTTACGTGCTTCTTCACGGATTCGTGAGGCGCGAAAACGTGGATTAAATTCCGATGATCGCAGTACATGCGAAATGGCTTGGGGCGCAGTAGCAGATAATCGAGTTTATCGCAGGCTACTACGATCGGGTAGGCCTCCTTTTCAATGACAGTCCAATTGCACTGACTGCCAGTGAAAGTGCCACTCGTGCAGTGGATCAAGCGATGCTGCTGTTCCGTCGCCGGCTTCTTGGGATCGAAGTCCGCTACTTGCGTAACAATCACTGCGTATCCCACATCAGAGGCGTCGGTAAACAAACACGTCGTCGCACTGTCATCGGGAAAGTCGAGGGTGGCTGCTGTCGCCAGAGCCTCCTTGACATCATCAAACGCTCGACGTTCGTCGTCGGTAAGCTCAATCTCAATGCTAGCAGCTGCACGTCGAGTCCGCTTTGTACTAGCCAGCGCTGCGTCGAGACGTCGTTGGAGTGGATCCACTTGCCGGGCGAAATCAATAATGCTCTCGCGCATCCAGTTGATGGCACACACGAATTGCTGAAGCTCGCCAGCGGTTCGTGGATAGGGCAGTGAACGCAGCGAGTCAATTCGTTCTCCATCATGCCGGATGCCGTGGCCATCGATAACCTTTCCACACCACTTCACTTGAGTCTGGTAGAGGCTTGACTTCTTCGCACTCAGTTTTAAGCCAAACTGATTCAGCAAAGAGAATAGCTCAGCGAGCTTGTCAAGGTAGACGTCGATGTCGTTTGCGTAGAGTAGAAGGTCATCGATCCAGATAAGGAGGTGATCATAGAGTAACGTAGCGAAACACTTCTCCATAGTTTGCTGGAAAAATATGACGGCATCACTGCTGCCTTGAGGAACACGTCGAGGAGTGAAAAAATTTTCATCTGTCATATAGGATAGGAACTCCTGGCAAAGTTCAGCCAGAGGGAGTTGCCAAAAGTCTTTGAGAAAATCGAAAAGTCCAAAATGGTTCATTCCACGTGCATGTTCCACTGCTAATGATAAAATAGGCATCACTGCAGCGCGGACGTCCGTCAATTCGTTCACCGCTCGGTAGTCCGTCGTCTGGCGGAGGTCCATGAGGTCGGCAGATTTCTTGACTGGCAAAACGGGGCTCGCCCATCGACTGTCCGGGTTCTCGTAGACCAGTCCTAACGTAACCAACCGAGAGTTAAATTCACGGAGAAAATGACGAATGTGTGGAGGGTATTTGCGAGGCTTACACTTCACGGGTCGAGCCCCGTCGCGTAGTCGCACCTCCATTGGCGGCACATTCGCTGGTGGGTCATCACGCAGCTCCAAGCGCCACACGTCGTAAGCATGGACAATTGTCCTGAGAGTCTCCAGTCGATCCACAGGAAACCCATTCTCCAAGGCACGATTCAGCAGTCGCTCCACAGCCGCGAAAATGTCTTCATCACTCGAGCTAGTGGCAGCAACCGGCGGTTCATCAGCTTCCAGTTTGATATTGTCCCCGCTAGTTTCATCATTTCCGCGGTCGGCCAACATTTCCAGCTGTCTGTCCACGTCGATGCCAAGAGAAAGAAGTAAATCGTTGCCCACTATGAACTCGTCGTCATCGACATCGGCGATCAATACATCTACCGCGCTCATCGGCTCCACCGGTCCCGCAGCAGTGTGGATCAGCAGATATAGTCTGACCTTTCTTGTCGGCCGTCACCCAGGTAGAACCGTATGCCTGATTCCGTACCGGGTTGACGAGTCTTCAGCTTCCACACTTGGGTCCTTGGTCTTCAAGAGTTCCCAGTGTGAATGGCCAATAACAGTGTAGTCAGAGCCACTGTCAGGGCAGTAAGGCAGGCGCAGCACTCCGTTCACGGTCACCTCGCGACCACAAATAGGAAGGAGTTCGCCTAGTCGTTTGAGTCGAGAACGCTTGGCCTTGGCCCGCTCACGCAGAGTCTTGTGTAGCTCGTCCTTCTCGGCCTCTGTGGTGGCTTTCGGGCAATCACGGATCCAATGCATCTCTTTGCATTTCGGGCACGGACTGGGTGGCAGCTTAGCCGCCTTGGCCGGAGGCTTGGTTTCCGTCGCAGTCCGAGTAGTTTCCACGGCTAGGGGGTTCCGCGACTTCGATCCGCGCGACTTCCTTTTGTCTTTGCGAAGGCGATCCTTATCCGGCTGGGGCTCATCGCGTCCACTTCGGTCGCGCTTCTCAAACTTGCCGCGCTTCTCCGACTTCAGTCGTCGGAACTGCCGCTCGTGCTCAGTCGCTTTCTCCACAATGAGCTCGTACAGCAGTCGTGGGTCAGTGGCGGCTGGCTTATGCGAGTAGCGAATGCACAGCTTCACGTCAGCTTTCAGCGTCGCAGGATGAAGCGAGGCCACCAATCGCTTGCACCGTTCACGCCTCCCAGCTTCTCCTTCGAAGCACTCCGACAGGCCATTAGAACGCGTGACCTGGCCGAAGCAGTTGAAATAGTCGAGCACCCTAGCCTCGACATCGTCCTCGGTCATGTTCAGGCGAAGCTTGCTCTTAAACAAGGCCTTTATGTCGGGCAAAGTGTCGTTCATCACGCTCCCAGCGATGTGGTCGATCTCGGCGATCAGCATCCCCTCAGTTACATCAGCAGTCGGTGTAACGGGGTTACACGTACAAGTGGCTGCAAGCCACTTGTGAATTTAACAGATAGGTTATCTGTTAAACGTTTTGGATACTTCCTCACATTGGTGTAAGACACACCGATGGATACATTGAAGTGGACCACCACAGTGAGTGGTCCACACATACCCAAAAGATCCTATTGGTAGAAAGCAGCATCTTTCTACCAATCAGAGACATGCATATTAGCGGGGCTCTGACAGCCAGCCGCTGCCAACCCTTTCATAGATGATAAACAGTTTTTAGCAGATTTTAGAGGAAGATCAATTTACAAACAATACAGTTCTCATTTTACCTTAAACTACCTATTTGGTGTTTTATTTGATTTATATTATACTTGTGGACTCAAGTATAATTAATTCAAATTATTAATAAACTCCTACGCTTCCCTCACACACGTAGCGCGACGTAAGCTAAAGTAGTGAGCCAAAGTAGGCCCACTACACCTGGTAGCACTTTGTAGTCCGTCCAACGACCGACTACTTGACGTTCGTACGAGGTGTACGAACGCGGAGCTGAGAACCACATGAGCACGGAGGTGCCCATGGAGAGCTCCAATACGCCTGCAACTCATGTTGCACGCGCGGACTGCCCCCACCTGTCGGATCCAGAGTGGAGGCCTCCAAACGACTGTCAACAGTCATTGGGGAGGCGGCGATAGCTACAATGTTGCGTACGCTATCGCCGACAGAGCAACATGGTGTTGCTCTGGGATTCATCATGAAGGAGCGTGAGCAATTATGTAGGAAGAGAGGGCGAGCCTCTCCTCCGATGGCTTGTCGAACTCGACACAGCCATTGCGGCTCGACGTATCGTCGACCCGTTGTCAAAGGTTGCGTTCGCCATGTCATGTCTTGGCGGACGAGCGAGGAGTTGGGCGTACGGACGCCGACTTCAGATCCTACGTGCTTTAGCACGTACGAGATATTCGAAGAGGAGCTCAAACAAGCGTTTGAGCCCCCGCAATGAATTCCGGTCGAGGACGGAATTCCTCGACCTGCAGCAGGGTAAGCATGACGTCCATGCTTACGCGCAGCGTGCACGGTACTTGGTCTCGAACATCGTGACCAACCCGATAGACGCGGCGACTAAAGTCGTCACGTTCATGAAGGACTGAGAGATGGGCCTGTGAAGACCTATCTCTTCCGAGAGTACCCGAGTACTCGAAGCTGCGATTACTCTCGCAATGCAAGAAGAGTTTAGCCTGCGGCAGGCTAAACTGCATGCGAGCGTGCCGAGGTCGCAACCGCGCCCGGTAGTGAGCACGGGAGGTCCGGAACCAATGGACCTCTCGATGCAACGGCTGCTGGTCACCAGCAGCACGGAAATAATGTGCGATGCTTCCGTTGCGGAAGGATCGGTCACTTTGCCAGAGAGTGCACGGCCCCGTGCACTACAATAGTAGCCGTCGTGGCGATGCTGGGCATCGCCGCGAACAAACAAAAACGCGAATATCCAGTAGGCGCGGGGCGCCCTACTGGTATTGCAGTCGCGCGTGCCGACATCGGGCACGCGACACTGAGGACTGCAGCCCCAGTGAGACCAGCTCTCACTGTAAGAAACAAGATGACAGGCCAAACCTAGTCATCTTGATAGGTTTACTCGAAGAGAGCGAGTGACTCTCTTCGAGCATTGGTAGACTAAGGCGCGTCGAGCAACTTTGTTCGACTACGAAGCCTGTCAAGACTTGACTTCGAGGAGGTAGACACACCTCGAAGTCTTCTGGAGGTACGACTGGCAACAGGTGCCATCGTGAAGACCGAGAAGCGCGTCGTGAACGTGCGCTTCTCGTACAAGCAACGAGTGTTTGTCGAACACTTTATCGTCCTGGACCTGGACGATAAATTCGACGTAGTAATGGGCATGCCGTGGCTTGCACGGCATGATCCGGTAATAGACTGGAAGAAGCGCACGCTCGTGCGCTTCGGACGCGACAGCGGAACAGAGAGCGATGGCCCTGTTACCGCAGCGCGCGCACCAGCAGGTGCGCGCGGTTTCATCAGTCGAGACAGCGCTTATGCTGCTGTCCCGAGTGCTCAAGAAGTGCGCGAGGGCGCGCACAGTAGACCCACGTCGGCAATGCTGCCGACGTCGAAGATAAAGATGTGTTGGTTCCGGGAACCAACACCCACGTTCAAGCGTGTAGGACAGTCCCCGACCCGAAGCGGTCAGGTCGATAACGACGCGTCGGCTCCGGGAGCCGACGCACCCTCGGTCATGAGGGGCTCCGCCAATGAATGGCGTCGAGGTGACGAAGGCGTGTCAACTCCGGAGTTGACGCTGCAAACAGTGCGGACGGTTGCAAACGTACCGCACTGACGCATTTCATGCTGTCGTGCAGCCGGGCTGCACGACGAAGCGCCATGCGATCAAGCCGGGCTTGATATCGCGCGCCCGCAGACAGGGTCTGCCGGCGAAGGGATATTACCGTGCAGCCGGGCTGCACGAAGGAAAATGCGGTCAAGCCGGGCTTGATACCGCGCGCCCGCGGACAGGGTCCGCCGGCGAACGACTGTCCACGGCCAGGCCTGGACAAGAAGAACAACTGTGCGGAGCCGGGCCTGGACAAGAAGAAAACGGCGCAAGCGGAAAACGCTGCGCAAGTCTCGGTCCGGGACCGAGACGCAACAAGAGCAGTCTGCTGGGCAGACTGCGGCGGTGACGCCGAATGTCAAGACGCTAAGCGTCTTGACGCGCACCGATACCGGATTCCAGTATCGTGACACGGAACTGCTAGTCCTCCGACGACGGCGTCGGATGTTGACTTCGCTTCCAGCCATGAGCTGGAAGTGCTTTCACGCGCGACTTGCACGATGGACGCATCGAATAAGTCTGCGTTCTTCGGACAGCGAAAGAACGGCGAGCGAGAGCGAAGAGCTGAGGCAGCTCTTCATAGAGTACCACTGAGAGTGAAGACACTCAGTGCGAAGACGAAGCGAGAGCGCTTCGAGGAATAAGGTTGGGACTCGCTGAAGTCGAGTCCCTATTACGAATTGTTGAGGGAGTACAAAGACGTACTCCCGGAAGACATTTCTGCGGAGCTTCCGCAGGATAAGGGCATTCAGCACGAGATTGATCTCGTGCCGGGCACGAAGTACAGTGTCACGCGGCAGTGGCCACCGCCGCGAGAGCAAGTGAAAGCGATCGACGACTTCTTTGAAAGTCGTCGTAGCAGGACAAGTGCGGGAATCAAAGTCCCCGCACAGTGCTCCGACGTTCTGTGTCAAGAAGCCATAGGTGGATGGCGCATCGTTCATGCCTACAACAAGCTGAATGATGCGACGGTACCGGCGCAGACGCCGATACCGCGAAAAGATGTTATCATCGATTCGATGGCCGGGAGCACCGTTTACAGTGCTCTCGACTTGCGAGATGGATTTTATCAAATTCTAATGCGTGAGAGCGATATCCCTCTCACGGCAGTGAGCACGCCAAGCGGCATGCTCTGGGAATGGCTAGTAATGCCACAGGGGCTTAAGAACGCCCCTGCGACCTTCAACAGGTGCGTGACGCATTTTGTTGCGCTCGGTGCGCGACTTCGCACCGAGCTACTTCGATGATGTATTCATCCACAGCCGGGCTGTGGACGGAAGACTGACGTAGAGATGCACAGGGTGCATCTCCGGAGTTACTTGAGCTTATGCGAAAGCATAAGCTCTACGCGAACCTGAAGAAGTGTATCTTCGGGGCGAGCGAGATACCCGTCCTCGGGTGTCTCGTAGGGAAGAATGGTGTTCGCCCTGACCCGGAAAAGGTCAGAGTGATAAATGAATGGCCAACGCCTTCAAGTGTCAAGGAACTGAGGCAGTTCCTTATTTGGCCACGTACTTGTGCAAGTACGTGGAGGATTATGCGGGCAAGATCCGCTCGCTGTCACAGCTTCTTAAGAAAGAAGCTGTGTGGAATTGGACACCCGATTGCCAAAAGGTATTTCGATGCAGTCAAGCGGGCTTGATTGAGGCGCCGATCTTGGCAGTGGCTGACCAAGATCGCCCATTTCACGTAGTGTGTGACGCATCCGATTTCGCGATCGGATGCGCAGCACGCAGCACGATCACGAGGGCCGTGATCGTGTCGTCTACTACCAATCGCGTCAGCTGAAGCCAGCTGAGCGCAACTATCCGGTGCATGACAAGGAACTCCTTGCCATGAAGTATGCACTCGCAAAGTTCCGAGTGTATTTGCTTGGGAGTAGACCATTTGTGGTCTACACTGACTATGCTTCACCGCGCACCGCAGTGAAGTCGCCACATTTCACAAAGAATGGCGAGATGGCTCTCATTCTTTGCGGAGGTATAACTTCCGGGTCGAATACAAACCCGGAAGATTGAATGTGGTGGCCGACGCGTTATCACGTCGGCCGGACTATGCAGAAGCTGTTGACGTCAATGCCATTGACGCCATGCGATCGAGCAAACCCACATCATCTCTGTTGGATGATGTGAAGGCCGCGTACGCGCACGACGCGGACGCGAAGCTCTTGCTGGCCTATGGCACAGCGCCTTCTGACAAGTCCCGTCAGAAGCTGCCCAAGCACTCTTCGAGCGCGTGCACACCGCTTTCGTGCACGAAGGACTGCTACTCTACAATGTAGTCGACGACAACGCGGATCGCGTTGTCGTGCCAAATGACCATGACCTGCGACTCAGGATCATGTACGAGTATCATGATGCCCCGACTGCGGGATATCTCGGACGTGAGAAGACTTACGTCCTTCACGCGCGACTTCTACCGGCACCACCAGTATAGTGGGTGCGCAAGTACATCCGTGCTTGCGAGGTATGCCACGCGTAAAGCCTGCGCCATTCGCGCAGGCTCCACTGCATCACTACCGACTCCGTCGGAGTGCTGGAAGTCCATGTCTTTGACTTCATCTTTGGTCTTCCCCGGACAGCGGAGGGAACACCGGTGTTGTGGTCTTTGTAGACCGTTTCAGCAAGATGGTACATCTTGCTGCGGTGCCAGCAGAGGTGACCGCGAAGCAGACGGCCCGTCTGCTCGTCGACATGGTGTTCAAACACCATGGCATGCCGTCCGACATTGTGTCGGACAGAGACCCGCGCTTCACAGCGCACCTGTGGCAAGAAGTGTTTACACTTCTTGGGAGCCAGCTTTCCATGTCGACTGCGGATCATCCGCAGACGGACGGTCAAACCGAGAGCGTGAATCGCGTGCTCGTCGATATGTTGAAGAGTTACGCTCACTCGTTCCAATACTGGAGCGAGTGTTTATCGATGGCAGAGTTTGCCATCAATAACTCAGTGCATGCCTCGACCGGGCATACACCGTTCTACGTGAATGCCATGCGGCATCCACGCCTCCCGAGTTTACTCGGAGTGATGGCTCCCACTTTAAGTGGGGAGGATCTACGACTGCAATACAGCAGTCAGAAAACCGCTGACACTTGCACAGTGTCAGCTGCAACAATGGACAACATATGAGTTGCGCAGGGCGCAGACTCCCCAACAACAAGGACAGGTTACGGTTCGCGCAGGGCGCAGACACCGCAAGAACCACGCAGAGGCCGGGCCTCTATGGAGAGCGAGCTGAATGACTTCAGCTCGGATGCAATCAGTTTCATCACCAAAAGACAAGCCGTGATTCGGTTTGTCCAAGATTATAGCAGCTTCTGTTGATCAACAGAAGCTGAACGCAGACAATGCGGGCAGAGGCAACACAAATGAATTTAAAGTTGGTTCATTAGTTTTGTTAGCTACACAAAACCTGCCTAGACATGAAGTTTTTGGATTTCGGAGCAAGCAAGCTTGCTCCGCGCTTCATCGGGCCGTTCACTGTGTTGGCACGGCACGGCAACGCATACACACTAGACATACCGTCTAGCATGCGCCTCCATCCGACCTTTACGTCGGACGGCTGAAGCCATACCGGCAGCACGAGCCATCTAGCTCGGTTGACCCGAAGCCTCGGCAGGAGCCGAGGCAGAAGCGGAGGACTTGGCCTCGGCGACGAGCAACCTCTCCTCCAGCGCGCGGACGCGCTGGAGCAACCCCTTCATCTGGGTCCCCAGCTCGACCTGGATATTCGAGGCGGTCTGCGAGACCGCCGCGACTTGGGCCTTCTGGTTCGCCAGCTCCTGTTTTAGGGCGGCGAACTCAGCGCTCCTGTAGACGCTCCACGACGGTCACCCGGTCGTGGAGAGGCGTATACCGATCAGCCCGGGGCTGATCATACCCGGGCGTGTTCCCACCCCCGCCACCGCCGATCCGTGACGCCCACGGCCCAACCCGCAGGATTGTTGAGCGGATTGTTGACTATAGTATCCCGAAAACGAACCCTCAAGGGGCTCGTTTTCGTATTCGTTGAGAGGATTTCCTCCCATCGAGATACATAGAGCCGCGGAACGTCTTGCTGGAGGACGTTCCGGAAATGGTGAGGGCGTACGAGGAGCAGTACGCACTGGCGCAGCGGAAGTAACACGAGCGCTGCGATCATCGCTAGCGCCCGAACCCTCACGTGCTAAGAACTTAGCACGGAGCTCTTTGAGACTCTCGGGCACACGGAACGACGTGTACCCGTTCAGGTCGCGGTCGCTCAAGCGGACCGCGCCTGAAAGCACTTCGTGCACTGAAAGCCCTCGGGCACAGTGCACGGCACATTTGTTCTCCTCAGCAGCAACATGAAGTTGCTCCAGCTTTCCACGCTTCGAGTACGTCTCGAAGCGATCACGCGCTTGCTTAATCCGATCACGGTAAGCACTCGGCCTCTTGTTGAAGTTCTCAACAAAGGCGTTCCAGCTTTGACAAAGTGCCTGCCATTCGGGCACTTTGCTGCGAGAAGAGGTCTTCTTGTTTTGAAACCATCGGAGCTCATGAAAGAGTCCGATGTAGTATCGCGCCTTGATGCGGAAACGCATCAAAGTGCAGCTTCAGCAGCCACAGCGTCATCTTTGATGGCGCTGCATACGTACAGCGGCACCTCATTCGGAGGTACCGAGTTCCCAAACCGGTCCGCGATCTCGGACGCGGACGGCATGGATCGCGCGCTGCAGGCGCAGCGCGCGGAGAGCCTTGAGTTTTAATATCACGCGCTGCAGCAGCAGCGCGCGGAGTACTGAGAGCCCCAGCTGAAGCGAGTGGGGTATCACTTCAGTACGCGAACGCTTCGAACTCGAAGCGTCCGATTCGTCCCCTTCACGCGGGCGAACGTTCTGGCGTGAGGGTCGAGCGATTCGCTCGACACTGAGTCTTTACGCTTTGAGGGCGAGTCCTCCTCGCCCTCCATGTCTTCATCGTCGTCGTCGAAGTCGACGACGTCACCGTACTTCGCCTTCTGGCGTTCGATGGTAGTCGTCGATGGAGAGATGACTCCCCATCGACTTAGCGGACTTTCGAGGCGCGCTCATCGTTGAATGAGCGCGGATTTCTTCTCCAAACGCGGAGAATTGACGAATGGTCAATTCCAAAGATTGACGTGCGGGGACCCCGCGCGTCTAACCTTATGGGGGGATGGTGTAACGGTTACACGTACAAGTGGCTGCAAGCCACTTGTGAATTTAACAGATAGGTTATCTGTTAAACGTTTTGGATACTTCCTCACATTGGTGTAAGACACACCGATGGATACATTGAAGTGGACCACCACAGTGAGTGGTCCACACATACCCAAAGATCCTATTGGTAGAAAGCAGCATCTTTCACCAATCAGAGACATGCATATTAGCGGGGCTCTGACAGCCAGCCGCCGCCAACCCCTTCATAGATGATAAACAGTTTTTAGCAGATTTTAGAGGAAGATCAATTTACAAACAATACAGTTCTCATTTTACCTTAAACTACCTATTTGGTGTTTTATTTGATTTATATTATACTTGTGACCCAAGTATAATTAATTCAAATTATTAATAAACTCCTACGCTTCCTCATACACGTAGCGCGACGTAAGCTAAAGTAGTGAGCCAAAGTAGGCCCACTACAGTCGGCGTACGCAGCCGTAGGTCGCAGAATGTATCCAGCAGCTCAGCGTCGAATGTCTCGATAATAGGGTCAAAACAGCATCGAAGTCTTCACCGGAAACACGGCAGCGAGCGCGCAGCTCAGCCTCGTACTCACGGCGCTTGACTTTCCACTTTGCCAAGAAGTCGTGCGAGATGCTCGTAATCCGGGGCGGCACGGTTGGAGTGAAGAGTGGGACCGAACCCATACAAACGGCGTTGTCCACTTGGTGCTTCATGTTGAATCAGCACTTGTCTTGATCTTCGCAGAAGTCCACTGGGTGATGCAGGCGTTGGCCAAGCAGCACACAGTAGAAATTCTACTAAAGAATTCTTTGTAGTGTATCCCGGGTCAGGAAGATTCAAAAGGTCGAACACGATAGTGCGGGGGCTTAACCCGCAGGAACTTGTAGCTTAGTGTATTTGTCTCCTAGACAGAAAAATGAAGAGTGAGGTCCGGGACTGATGCTGACCAGCCCTTCTCTGTCTCGTCGATCAACCGTGTCCAGAGGCGTCCCCCCAGCACGGGTTGAGGGTGGAGAGACGGATCGTCCTATTGACGATCCTTTAACAAACAGACATGCATCATATACAAAGTTCCATATGCAGCCCAGGTCAGGCACGGACAGCCAGACCTGGAGAACATGCAGACCCCATGTGAATGGCTAGGAGCCGTCGGACACATCTGGGGCATCAAGGGGCGGTCTGTGATCACCACGTCCCTTCAGGATCGACAGCTGAGCCAAGCTGGTTAACTTCAAGGTCCGGTGTAACCGTCAGCCACTACAGCCCCAGCCTTCACACCCCGAGATCGTTACACACAATTGGCTCGGAGTGTCGTACATGTAGGTGTCCCGATGCACCGTCACGATACCAGCACGAGGGTGGAATGAATCGAGCATTGCAGCTTAGTGGTGGGTAAGTTTGATAATGACTTTAGCGCAGAGATGCTCGAATCTTTACTGCTTACGGGAGACCACAACCTGAGGATCGGCTTTGCCGGATGTTTGTTGAAACCAGCTCTTGGAAGTGGATGGTAAACATCCGTACTTCTGTAGTTGTACACTTCTGTCTACATTATGGCCACAGAAATCATGAATAATGCATTCAGTCGCCTGCAAGAGGTGGACACAGAGCTGCCGAATGGGTGAGGACACGGCTAGTATCCTAAAGGTAATCCGAAGTTTCAAAGAATACAAACGATCAAGCGATCCAATTTCGAGTTCATGTGCTAACACCCATTGCCCGAACCGATTGCCAGTCTACAGCAACGATTCAAACCAGTTCTGCGATAGAGTTCCGTTGCTGCTGCTGTTCAACATCGAGGTCCACTCGGTGGCTTTGGTCTCTAAGGTTGCATTGACCAACTTCGCGCTCTCACACTTGCTGAGTGGACAGGATAGCGCGAGTCCTTGGTAACCAGCAACGAGCGACCGTGTCCCCTTCCTAGCCATTCCGATTTAGCTTGTGCGAGTTAGATCGATCGTCTAGCTCGCTGCTGCATACGATGCGGGCTTGGCAATCTTCCTCCTCGTAGAAATTGACGATGCTTCTGTCAGGAATTCTCCCCCACATCCTTACTTGCTTTGCCTCCCTCCACCCACTGCACTACGAAATCGTGATGCATTGTTGCGCCGGTGCATAGTACATCATGGATTCGTCGAGCGTTCAACAGGACACGGTCAGAATACCGGCAACATTTGGAAGTAGTTTGGCAAAACGAGAAGTGGCGAGAATCGAATTTGAAGCTGCAAAGGAGACGATCGATGGTCGCTGTGTAAGACTAGGTTGTAGGCACCATCTCGTTTTCAGTCAGGATACTAGCAAACAACCAAGCTAGGTGGTAACAACATTTTTATCCCAAAAAAAAGAGTAATATCTCTAACTTGTCCTTCTCACCTCAAGCATCGCCAATTTCGACATCTCCTCCGTCCGGCAGAGTGTCAAACCAGTTCGCAGATAGATTGCCACCACGGCTGGCACTCGAAATTGACAACCATTCCGCGTTGTCGTCATTTCCCTCCGTCGCATTCAACAGCGACGCACTCTCATCTCGACACATGCTGATGATCCCCTTTACCGGATAGAGCGTGTACTTCGCCAGAATAAACGAGCGCACCACCGCCCTATCGTCCTTCACGATCTCGTTGCCGAACGTTTTCCCCACGTCACTATTGAACACCAACTTGCCCGCGCAGTCTTCCTCAAGGAAGAACGCGATGCTCTGACCGACCGGGACGCGCGCGTACAAGCAACTTACTGGCTGCCCCCCAACCACCACACGACGAAAACGTCACGCACGTCCGACTCGGAGCATTGAACTTCATCACCTTGCCCGACGTCGTCAATATCCCCGCTCGAGTCGGCGCCATCTTCCCGTGAATCGGTGAAACTCGAAATGAACGCCTCTCACAGTGCGTGAAATGTGTATTTCCGAACCGTAGAACTGTACTACATTAGGGCCCGTCTCGAGGTTGAATACACCACCCTATTCCTTGGAGTAGCTGGCGATGTCGGACGCCTCGAAAGACGCCTCCCAGTTCTGGCCGTCGAAGGTTTCGGTGGTGACGCTGGTGATGGTGGCCGGATCCACGCAAGCGACCGTGACGGCGTATCCGTCCGGATTGCTGCGCGGGATGTAAAACGCCTGCACGCCGCATCTCTTGCAGAAGAGGTGCTGGGCCTGGTGCGTGTTGAACGTGTAGAGCGTGAGCATGTCCTGACCGCGCATCAGGCGGAAGCGCGCCTTGGGCACGATGGCGTGGGCATTGCGCTTCATGCTGCAAATGGAGCAGTTGCACTCGGTCTGCACCAAGTCGCTCGGCGCGTCGAACTCGAACTGCACCGCCTTGCAGTGGCAGGAGCCGCGGTGCACTACGAATTGCGGGGTCTCGGCCATGGTAGAGTAGGTAGATACTAATAGATGGTAGACTCGAGGGGGTAAATTGAAGACTGACGTGGCCGGCGTAACGGATACCGTGTCAAGCGGCGGAATTTTACGTGAGTGAAGGTTAGTTTTAGGTTTTAGCCAATGAGGGAGCTGCACGCGAAGCGACACGCAAGTTGAAGCTGTTGCACTCATGTGAGTAGAACGAAGCATGTTTGGGCGGCGTAAGGCTCGGAACGGGGGGGAAGAGACAGGAAACAAGCCGTTGACGGTGCAGGAGAGGCTGGAATTGCTGGAGAGCACAGAAGTGTTGTTGAAGTATCCCGCTGGACTGGTACAGCCGTGTACGTATGTGGATGTAGTTGGGGTGGAGGCAGGTTCGTTCTGCTTATTTGGTGGTGGCATGCTGCAGTCTCACGACAGGAGCTGGGGCGACTGAAGAAAAGATTCGTGCATCTTATACCGGTGGACGATGTTGGCCGAGAGCTGCGACTGCCGCTGAATGTGGTGCTGCTGATGCCGGAGCTGCGAGCGCAGCCGTTTGTGCCGCTCGTGGCTCGGCTGTTTCTGCATCGGCAGGGGGAAGCAGGGGCTGCGTTGCAAGAACCGAAGGATGGAGATGCAGCCGATGAGCTCGTCACTTTCACCGCGTTTATGACGATCCTAGCGGTGTTTAGCGTCAAGCAACCACTCGAAATTAAGCGACAAGGTTCGTGTCTCCCGCGATCATCGCTTACTGAGGAGATCAGTCTTTCGCGCTGATCGTGTGCATTGTGTTTGTTCATATAGTGCTGTTCGACGTCTATGACCGCGAGAGTAAAGGATGCGCCACTGTCGATGACTTTTTGAGGGTGATTTCGACGATATCACGGTCGAATGCCGCTAGACGTAAGGCGGTTCGTCGAATTTTGGAGCAACAGCTAGCACCATTTTTCAAGCAAACGAAGTCGGGTGTGACTGGTGTGTTGGTTAGTGATTTCAGCCAGGTAGGTATCGACCTAGTTTTATTGGACCTCTATTTTGCATTAACCTCCACTCACTGTGTGAAAAATGCCCAGGTTATTGTCGACGCCGAAGTTCACATTGCTCTAACGATAGCTTACTAGTGTTCGCATTATCCAGGCTAAGCTCTCCCTGCGGCATTCTAGATAAAGCACACAAAACTAAAATTACCCCTCAATTTGATGCTCAATCGTGTCTCAACTTAACTTGAAAACGACCTGGGCTGTATTGGTGTCTTCCGATCAAGTCGCCTTGAAGCCGATGGTGAAGTGGCACATTGGCACCTACGCACGTCTGCGCCCTCCACGGCGTGGACATGATTGTGCCAAGTTCGATCTCGGTTCGTATTTCTCTCTTTTGCTACGTCTCGTGTGCTATGTGTACTCAAACGCACTTGATGGTTTGTGGCTGTCGTCAGAAAGAGTCGACGACGGTCGATTCAGTAGGACAGTCATAGCGTTCCCACCTCCAGACGACGATGACTCCCGAATGCACCTTAAGCAGCGCGACGGACTCGACTTCCACTTCAACGACGTATTTGACCCAAGCATCTCGCAAGAGCAAGTATTCAACGAAGTCTGTATGGACATCGTCTACAGTGCACTGGATGGCTACAATGGAACTATCCTCGCTTATGGGCAGACTGGCTCGGGCAAAACCTACACAATTACGGGAGGCGAGCATTATGCAGACCGAGGAATAATCCCTCGCGTGCTCTCGACAATCTTTGAGGAGTTCGAGAAAAGACCAAACATGCGCTATTCGTGCTACATTTCATATCTCGAGATCTACAACGAAAACGTCTACGACCTGCTCGATCGGTAAGCACACCTGTCAATTTTGGGAAGCTTGCTTTTACTGATATTGCAGCTTGGCCCTGCACGTAGATCTCACACCGACCGACCAATCGAAGAGTGGACGAAGGTTCTTCTCATGGACGATGACGAAGGCGACATGCACTTTAGAAACTTGGGGTAAGTCAGCCTGCACTCATGGTTAAACTTTCGTGAAGCGGTGTATTAAATTGTGTGTGCGTGCACAGAGTTTTGAAGCGGTATCAGAGGAAGAGGCACTAAATCTTCTCTTCCTTGGTAACATGAACCGTGTGACGAGTGATACACCTATGAACCAGGTACGCTGACATAACAATATGTCTATTGCCGCTGTACAAACAATCTTGTAAATGCTATAGGCTTCGTCCCGTTCCCATTCAATCTTCAGTGTGATGATCGAGTCACGGCCCATTGATTCGGATATGATTGTGACATCCAAGCTTCATCTGGTCGATCTTGCGGGTTCCGAGCGAGTTTACAAGCGTGACGGCACCCAGCGTATGCGCTCGGAAGGAAAACACATCAACCTCTCACTCTCATCACCCTCGAACAGGTACACTGTTTGCGACAAATTAATTTGTGATATGAAATTCATATTATAGGTTTGCAACTCTTGTAGGTCATCCTGTCGCTACGGAGCAAACGCAACGCAGTTTCGAGGACGTATCATATTCCGTACCGCAATTCCATGCTCACATCGGTTTTGCGTGGCAGTCTGGGCGGCAATTGCAAGTCCGTTTTCATCGCTACACTCAATCCTGAGAACGACTTCATTGATGAATCCATTTCGACTTGCCGCTTCATGCAGCGCTGCTCAGAGGTGGCAGTCGATATTGCAGTAAACACTGAAGTGGACACTGAGAAGCGCCTGGAAGCAGTCGAAAAGCTCAACGCAGAGCTGGAAGCCACAAATGCCGAGTTGCAAGCTCGCGCTGTTCAATTGGAAAACGAAATGAAAGCGCAAGCTATTCATTTCGCGAAGCAGGAGCAGCATTGGCACCGGCGTCTTACGTTAGCTCAAGAAGAAACTCAGGCGGCAATAGCTGCTGCGAAAAGCGCGCGTGATCGGTCCGACCAAATGGGCAAAAAAGTAGACTGGATGCAGTGCGAGGAGATCGTGGAGAGATTGCTACTCACTGGGGATCTACCGCGTGAAGAGCTAGACAAACCACAAAGCAAAGGTGGATTTGAAAAGCCCGACTGCTTTACGAGGCCGTCGCACAAGGAATCCGAGAACTGGGTATGGCTACGGCTCTTGGATGTCTGGTAGTTCTCAAAGAAAATACCTTTTTCGCGTCGAACACTGCTGCGGAGTTACAGGAACTCATGAGCAAACAAACACGAACTGTTGAGGCCCTTGAACAGCGTTTGCTTGACCAAAACGCGAGGCCGAACTACTGAAGGAACAAATTCAGAGCGTAGCGGAAGCTCAAAAGCTCGAGGGTGAGCCGAAGACTTCGATTCCGCGATCGAAATCTCATACTGGTGCACTTCGTAAGCGTCAATCATCGCACCGCCGATCTTCAGCTAGTGGGAGAGATGGTAGCGTGGGAGATCGTGACCCGTCCAACAGCGGAAGCGATAGTGAGAATGACAGTGAGGCTTCGGAAACACACGAATATGATCGACCGTCAGCTGCGCGACTGCAGCCCCAGCGGTCAAGATCGAAGCTCAATCGCGTAGTGGCAAGACTTCGAAGCGGTCAGAGTACAGTCACGCAAGTATTTCCGAAGAAGAGCAGTCGAACGATAAGATGACTACGCTTCGAGGAGCTGCTTTGACGACTGAAAGAGTCGAAAATCCTGCTGCTGGGAGTCCTCGAAAATCCGGCAGCGATTTGATCCGGAAACGCATGGAGGTCTTACGCAATGGGAGCTTATTCGTGAAGTACGGTCGCTACGGGAAACCCCACGTGCGCTTCGTGTGGTGCTCTGCCGACCTTGAATATTTAAATTACCGGAAGGTGAATAGCACAGTTCCAAAAGCGACTATCCCGACGCGTTCCATCGTACGCGTGTGCGTCGGGCAAGACACACGAGTCTTTGACCGTGCAAAACAACCAGCACGAGCTCCTCACTGCTTCTCTGTTGAATACGAAGAGAACCGAACCTTGGATCTCGAGGTAGGTGCTGACAATGAGATATGCTACGGAGTTTGGGGACTAATACCTGTTTTTGATTCAGATTGCCGATGGAGAGAGCCCGGAGGTAAAAAAGATCAAACGAAGCGACTGGGTGGAAGCACTGCAGTTCCTCATCAAGCTGAAAGCAGCCCCTCGCCGAAAGACTTCCCCACCGCGCTACGATTCAGCGGAATCCCTGGCCTCCTAGAAGTGGATGCGTTGCTTTCTTGAATTCTGCAAAGTAGAATCTATGACTGCAAACAACGCTTTTGCCATAACTAAGTCCTATGGTAGACAACTTCTAATTTCACCCTCAAAAAATGGTGTGTGAGATGATTCTGGTATGGTCACTCAAATTCAACGTTCAAACAAAATGGTTTGTTCGATTCAGGTGATTAGGATAAAACACATGCATCGAGTGACTTCAATCTCTGTAGGAAGTGCACCCAAAGCACCACAGTGTCCGACGGCAACCGGTGAATGGTTGAATTCCTACTTACGACGACGGTGAGTTACCCGCAGCAGAGCCCATCGCGGTACTAGACATGGGAATCTGCCGCATCGTCGGCCTGTTCACGTTGAATCGAGTCGCCACTGGGGTAGGCGGCGCCATGACCGCAGGAATCGCCGCAGTGGCAGCACCAACCGCGTAGCCTGTTGCCGCCGCGGGATTGCGTCGAACGGCCGATAGGATGGAATTGATAACGTTGGAGATCACCGCCGGGTTCGTCGCGACATTCGCCGTCGTGCCGCTGGTGTTGCCGTTGTCCGGCTCGAGTTGCTCGAGTTGCTCGAGCACGAAGTTAGCCGCGGCCGGGTCCACCTCCTCCGGGTGTGTAGCCAGCTTCTCCTTGATGATCTTGACGAGCTGCACGCGGTCGCTCTTCGACAAGAGGACGTTGCTCTTGTTCAAGAACACCTTGTTGTTCGTGGCATCGACGGTGTTGGTGATGGCCCCGACAGGCACGTCCAGCGACGTGCCACGAAGACCGGGGTTCGTGGCTGGGTCTGAGGTCATGCCAACGTCCATGGTGGCGTGTTCCTCAGCCGCCGTCACGAACGACACGAGACAGACCAGCGCAGCAGCGATCGCAGCAATCTTCATGATAGCTTGGTAGTTGAAGCGCTGGGTGGAAGGCCGACTTGAGTGCTGGGAGTCCAATTGAACAGTGACAGCAGGAGTGAGTTTTCACTTACTGGGTTTTGTTTATCGAGGAAAACACCCAGGAAGAAGTCGAGAATCGGGGCTGTACGCACCGAGTAAAAATTCTTCAACTCGCGCGCACAGAGATTTCCACGCTAAATGTTTCTCGGTGTTTTCCTCGATTCCAAGTCCACTCCACGGCGCACGAGGCATCTGGCATTGTTCATTTGGACTCCAACCACTCCAGTGCTCCAGCGTCTCACACTTCCCCAATCGCCACCATGAAGATGTCCATTGCTGCGATCGCTCTTGCGCTGGTCTACTTCGTCGCATTCGTGACGGCCGACCCGCCGACGACGGTCTCAAGCTCGCCGATGTCCAGCGACGAACGCATGCAGCTCGCCAAGGATATCAAGGAGCTGTTCTCCAAGAACCCAAGCGCGGTGGATCCGGCTATCGCCGCCATGTCGACCGAGAGCCTCTTTGGTCTGCTGTCTAGCCTTGGCTCGAACCCGGCGGTACTCACCAACGCTGCGGGTCTCATCTCGGCGGTGACGAGTCGCAACCCGACTGCATTGGCGAGTCATGCAACTGGTCTGTTGAATGCGGCACTTCCTGCGTTGATGTCGGCCGTTGGCCCTGCTGCTGCTGCTCCTACTCCGGCTGCTGCTCCAGCTGTCTCGATCGCGCCGATTTACGTGACGTCGGCCCGCGTCGCTCCTGCTGCCGCCCCATGTCGACGTAGCATGTTAACGTCACAACTTGATGTCAAAGGCTGGTCACGGATGCCCAAGTAGTACTTGGCAGCGATTCATGAATTTCGTGACGACAAACGAAGTCGTAGCCGAAATGCGTTTTACCTAAAACTTTCAACAATCAACACGTCGCGTTCCGCATCAACCAACGTGAAATGCTGCTACACGCATAGGTGGATTAGTAGGTTATGCACATTTGGGATGGAATACGAAAGCTACTCATACCGAGCGCACCCGAAGCTCGGGTCGGTCGGTGGTAGGTGCCACTTGAAGTCAGTGGCTTGCAGTCATACTGCACTCCTTGTCCTTGTAGTTTAGACGTGGACGTTCTTGCCGTTAAGCGAATTGAGGATAGTGAGGACGTCACGCAGGACACCAGTAGCGCTAGCGGCGGCACCGGTGCCGGAGCCTTTGAGGACCAACGGATTGGGGTACTGCACGGAAGAGAAGCCGAAGGCGATTTCGTTGTCCTTGGTGTAGTAGGCCGGGTGGTCCTCGTTGACGAGCACGGGCTGGATCTTGGCCTGGATCGACGGGAATTTGGCCAGGTCGATCGAAGCAACGTAGTGCAGACGCTTGCCCTCCGCCACAGCCGGCACATAGTACTTCTCACGGAAGGCTTCGTCGTACGCCTCGAGTCCGGAGACGATGTCTTCCACCTCCATTTCGCTCGACCACGAAATCGTATCCAGAACACTCTGCGGGATCAGCGGCTCCAGCTGAACAGCGTTCGGGTTGAGATGAACGCCGAGAGCACGCGCCAGTACCACAATCTTGGAGACCATGTCCGTGCCAGTGAAGTCTTCACGCGGGTCGCGCTCGCAGTAGCCCTTGCGGAGCACCTCGCCGACGGCCTCCGAGAGCTTCTTGCCCTTCATGACTTCGTTGGCGACAAAGTTCATCGAGCCGCTGAGCGAGGTCTCGATGCTTAGTACGCGGTCGCCCGTGCGCAGGATGTTGCCGAGCGTGTCGACCACCGGCAGACTGGCGCCGATAGTAGATGTGTACATGAAGAACGTACGGCCAGTCTTAGCGCGGGTGGTGGCCACACTCTCACGCGAGGACGTGGGCGGCAGGCTGCTCACCGATCGTGCGTTGGAAGCCACGACGTGGATACCGCGCTCAATGCAGGCCGAGTAGAGGTCCTTGGTGTTCGCCTGGCCGGAGCAGTCGACGAGGATCGGAATGGCCAAGTCCTGCAATTGATCCAGTTGCTCGAGCGACGGCGCACCGGCGTACTGAGCTGACGCACTGGTTGAAGTTGACGCAGAAATCACAGCGTTGGTGCTCTTGCAGCCTTCCAGCCGCGCGATAAGCTCCTCAAACGTGAAGCCCTTGGGGTTGTACATGAAGTCGCAGCAGTTCGAGCCGAAGCCAACGATGTTGACGCGCGCCTTGTGCTGGAAGCGGTACAGCTCCTGCTGCTTCTGGAGCTGGCGCACCACGCCCAGCGTGATGTGGTTGCAGCCCAACAGAACGACGTTGGTGACGAGGTAGTCCACGTTGAAGGCGTCGTGTACACGACGCACCGCCACCTTCGTGTCGGCACCCCGAATGACACAACTCAACGATCGTGAGCTAGTGCCCTGACCGACGGCGAGTACTTCAATGCCGGCGTCGGCGAGGGCCCCGAAGAACTTGGTCTGGTTGTAAGGGATCTTGGACAAGTCTTCGGCCACGACGGAAAGCATAGTCACGGGGACTCGGCATTCAGAGGGTCAACTTCGTGAGACTCGATCTCAGCGCTCAGCTCAGTGTTGGATGGCTGCGCAGGCCTGTTCTTCGGCACTGCGAGGCACCACGACGCTGATCGCCTGGCCATGAGCTCCGCGGATCGACAGCCAGACGGGAATCTTGAGCTCCTCCAGCACCTTGGTCACGCGAGCTCCGATGTTTTCTTGCTGGTGAGGGTCGTTGCTGCCGTCCTGAAGGATGCGCGTGCGGGCCTCGATGATCGCAAGGTTCTCCAGCGAGGTGGTGCACGTCTCGCGCGGGGTGCTCGAGCGGCCAACGCCACTGATGTAAGTGCCGTGGCCGTTGGGGTCCATGGTGTTACGGATGAGCATGGTCACGTCGCCCTTGATCAGCGGCACCATGGTGCGCGCGTGGAACATGCGCGTGCCGTACACAGCCAGCTCCAGAGCTTCGTGGTGGTTCAGGTGCGAGAGCGCCACTGCGCGGTCCACGATCCTCGGGTCCGCAGTCATAACGCCCGAGATGTCGGTGTTGATCAGCACGTAGTCGGCGCCGAGCGAGGCACCCACCAGCGTGGCCGTGTAGTCCGATCCGTTGCGTCCCAGCGTCGTGGTGCGGCCACCGCGCGTACGAGCAATAAAGCCTGTGATCACCGGCAGCGTGTTGGGCTTCCATTGCGCCGCGAGCTGCTGCAGCTTCTCCTTGGACTCGTCAAAGAAGACCTTGGCGCAGCCGTGCGTGTCGTCCGTGATGAGCCAGTCCCTGGCGTCCAGGTAGAAGGCCTCGACGCCTGCCTTGGTCAGCAGCTTGGCGACGATCGTGGCGCTGATGCGCTCACCGAAGGACAGCACCGTGTCCGTGGCCGCGGCCGTCTGCTCCTGCAGCAGGCAGATGCCGAAGAGCAGCTCCCGCAGCGGCTTGAAGTGGTCGACTATGAGCTCCGTCATGTCCTCCAGGGGCCCCACCTGCAGCTCCGTCTGCGTGTCGTGAGCGTTCGTGAGCGTCAACGCCTGCAGCTTGTCCACGACCTCGAGCGCGCTGTCGGCGTCCCCCTTGGCCGCGAACGCCACAGCTTCCAGCAGGTAGTCGGTCGAGTGGCCCATGGCGGACACCACGACGGCCAGCACGCGCTCGCGCTCGCTGCGCACGATGCGCACGAGGCCGCAGAGCCGCGCCGGGCTGCCCACGGACGTGCCGCCGAACTTGTACACGTTGCGCGCGCCATTGCGGTGGTCCAGGTGGCTGAACTCGGCGCTGTCGGCTGCTCCGTCCAGCGACAGCGCGTCTCCGTCCAGCGACAGTGGGTTCTCCAGGATCTCCTTGGGCCAATTGGCCCCGATGAGCATCGACGGCGACGTGCAGTCCATGTTGCTACAGTACAGTGTACCGGTACAGTCGTCCTTGAGGAGCTCCGTTCACGAATGGCTGGCGTGGGGATCTGATGGGGATAACGAAGGGGATGGGCCTGCGAAATCATTGGATTAAAAACGAAATAGTGATTACTGATTGGCTGTAAGAGGGAGTGGGACATGGCGACTGAACTTTTGACAGGCACTGTACATCTCGTGGCGTGTCAAACGTGACATCCATGTATTAATACACCGAAGTGGTCCATGAAGGTACCTCGGCGCTGGACGATCGCCATGACCACTTGACAAGTTGCTGCCATGGGCGCAGTAGCGGCAGACGCTCCGACGGTATCAATTGCTGCGGAATCGGCGGAGAAGGAGGAGAAGTTGCAGCTGCCAGCAGCTCGGGATGACGGCGATCGACGACGGCGAGTGCGGTCGTGGTACGCGCACATGGCGCTGATCCACTTGTCTGAGTTCGGCGCGGAGGCGGCGCGCGGCCTGGTGCTGCCGACGCTGTTCACGTACGTGCAGGAACTTGGCGGCGGGCTGGAGGACATCGCGCTGCTCACGGCACTCTTCAGCGTGGGGCGGTTCTTCTCGTCGCTGCTGTTCGGTTGGTTTGCGACCGCACGTCGTTCCGCGTGCTGTACAATGTGGCGGGGGCCTGCGCCGTGGTGGGCAACTTGATGTACGTGCTGCCCTACAGCGCGTCGGTGCACAGTAGGACGCTGCTCGCGCTGAGCCGCTTTGTCATCGGGTTTGGCGCTGGCAACCGCAGCGTCTGTCGAGCGAATATCGCCATGCTTACGAGGGTGGATCAGAGACTACAGTACTTCACGCTGTTCGCAACGGTCGTGTTTCTAGCGTACGCGCTCACGCCCGGTCTTGGCAGCGTGGTCGGAGACACGCAGATCGAGATTGGTGGAGACCTGCTCCAGTTCAACCGCTTCACAGCCCCGGGATTCCTCTTGGTCGCGTTGAACCTGATCACGATCGTCTTCAACAACATAATTTATGACGACTCAGTCTCGCGCGAAGATGCCCCACAGTCCCCCACTGCAAGCTCCGCTCCATCGCCTGAAACTACCAAGCCGGCCGAGAAGGTGCTCGCAATTGCTGTGGATGAGGCAGAAGATGGAAATGCTGCTAAAGCGAAGCCTGCACAGGGTTCATCTGGACCCGAACTGTCCGATCGCGCGGTGACGGTGGGCATGCTGGTCTTCATCTTCCTAAATTTCAACGCCAGAGGCATCCTCTCCATCTTCGAGACGGTGAACGTGCCACTTTTTCTGGAGATGACGAATCGCAACACAACGGCGGAGCAGGACTCGGTTCAGGCGACGCAGGACGCGTCCACGTTTTATCTCATTGTCGGCCTCCTCGGATTAATTTCGTACGGCTCAGTGCAGATTCTACGCAAGAAAGTCTCCGACGTCGGTTTCCTGCTCTTCGGCTTCGCGATGCTGCTCGTAGGCAACGCTGTTTTGTTGACGCTGTGCGCGGATATGCACGTCAACAACGAGCGAAGTGATGACATCGACGAAGCCCATTCCCAGCAACAGTTCAACATCTTCGTAGCTGCTGAAATATTCGTGTGGAGCATCGGCTGTCCACTAACGTCAGCCGTGGTCGTATCAGCTTTCTCTAAAGTACTGGGATCGAGGCCTCAGGGTCTGCTCATGGGAGTCTTCGGCGCCTCTGCGTCTATCGCGCGCATGGTGCTTCCGTTCCTGCCCAGTTTGTTAGCGTCGTGGCCGCTCCTCTTCTTGGTCAATATGGTGCTCTGCGCGATCTGCATCCTGGTGCTATCAGTGTATCTAGGTTTTGTATCTCGACAGAGCAAGGCCGCCGCTTATGACAGCGTTCAACTCCACTCGGATGGCCGGGAACTAGAAGGTTGATCCCAATCCCATGTCGCCCCGCATAAATAACTAACTTTATCAATTAGCAAGAGCGAGGCATTCTCTGTGTTTGCTTGGTTTGGGAATGGAGTTGAAGGTAACACCAATCTGTGGTCGAGACTACAGAACTCTGGAACAGGGTGGCGTCGTCGTGAAGAAGACGCTGTTTGGCGGGACCGAGTGCAGCGTGCCATTATCGCGAGGAATTTGCTGGAACCCGTTGACCAGGTGCTTGTTAGTGTGTGATATTTCTAAATGCTGCATCCGTGGTTTCGGCGCCGCGTTTAACCCCGATGACAAAGGGCAACTTCAAATGGCTTTGAACAGTGAAGTGAACGGCAATACGGCGCTCGTTGGCAGTCACGGCTCAGCGCCAGGACAGTTCCTTAGCCCCATTGCAGTGGCCGTGAACTTGCGAGGAGAACTCGCCGTGGCGGACGGAAAACTCAACCGCATCCAGATTTTCTCCGGGAGTGGTGACTTGGAGCACGTGATCGGGCGTTCGGGCACCGCGCGTGGCGAGTTTCGAGGCATCACCGACGCGAAGTTTACACCTCGAGGGTATATCGCCATTGTGGACTCTGGAAACCACCGCATCCAGATCATGACATTCACTGGGATCGTTGTTCAGGTTGTGGGCCGATACGGATGGAAGCTGGGAGATTTCGTGGGTCCATGCGCTCTCGCTGTCAATGGGGTTGGTGATCTCTTTGTGTGCGATGAAGGCAACAAACGTATCCAGCGGTTCTCACCTACAGGTAAACCTCTGCTGGAATGGGGTAGTCGTCGTGGACCCACGCCTGACCTCAGCACATTATCCGACGGAACGGATTTCACGGAGCTGAGACCTGTAGTTTACTCGATCTTCGACAAGCCATCTGACATTACAATAGGAATTCACGGCGAAGTCATCGTCTGCGACGCTGGGAGGCGACAACTTTTAGTTTTCTCGGACGTTGGTGCATGCCTTCATGTCGTCAACACAGCTCAAATGTTCCAGTCCAGCAGCCCAACTGCAATGACTGTCTGCTCAAACATGTTGGTCGTGGTTGGTACGTCGACAGCATCCAAAACACGCAAGGACGGTCGAGCCTCCATCACTGGCATTTGTAGACAGGACGGATTATCGAACGGTGTGGCAAGTTGCCTGGTGGCAGCGTTTCCTCCAGAGAAGCGAGTGCGTGTAGGTCAGTTCGAAGCGATCCCTGCTCATTGTGCTGTGGCAATAGCTTGTTACCTGACGTACGCCGATGCACTACTCGTGCGCTTGGTCAGTCACTACTTCCACAACTTGTGCCGACAACTACGAAATGAGTGGAAAATCTTCCCGCTCGTAGCTGGGCAAGCGACTGTGATGAAGTATAACCGAGTCGTGTTACCAGCGACGGGGCTTATGGCCGTAGAGGAAGCGTTTCAGAAGTGGGGGCTACGGATCTACAAGCCGTCGAACCGCATTCGCAAGCACGTTATGGATTTTGAAGCTGGGTTTTGCAGCGCTCTCAGCACGCTGTACGGCCCTTTATTTTGCTACCAACACGAGGAGATTCTACGATCGTTTTCAGATTCTACTCAAGCACAACCAGAATATCAGTGCAACCCATGCGTGATAAAGAAGAAATCGACAAGGCGGCATTTATCGAGATCGTTACACAAATCGAGGAAGTGCGCTATGGATTCCGGACGTGGGAACAGTGTACCCATTTTCTCGAAACTCAGAGAAGGCTGTACCTCTGCCAGCTATCCGGTGTGCGAGTAATGTGCCAAGGGTGACGGGTGGAACACCAATACCAAACTCGCTCCGGCTCGTCGAGAATGCCCAGCAGCAGCAACTGTCCAAGCTACTGCAAAAGTTCCTAACACTTTAAATCTGCGAGCGACCAGACCATTGAGTCGGACGTAGGACTCGTCTCGTGACTCTGTCTGGCCCGCCTAGACTTGAGGCGTTTGCCAACGCCCAGAAGTCAGTTGCAAGCCTCCGATCCGTTGAATAAGGTGAGTATTCGACTAAAGCAAGCATTAAACTTTATAGGTTACTTGTCCATGCGCGATGTTCACTTCGTTTCCGAAAATGGACTGCGTAGTGGAGAATGCTAGTCGCGTGAAACCCTCACTGATAAGACGTATCGTCCCCGCCACATGAGCCGCATACTTGCGAAGTGGAAGGCTAACCTTGAGCGTTTGGTTGCCTTATCTCCGTCACCGCTATTCTTGAAAGCAGCTAGGCACTTTGGGGGCTATTATACTGAATGGTGTTTCCACGCAGGTCAGGCATGCGATGTGAATTGTTACTAGAAACGCGTAGTTGCTATTTGAGGAGGTATTCATCGATGGAGTTTGCGTCGAGCCCTCATTGTCGGGTTTCTTCAGAAGCAGACACACCAGAGCATCAAGCTCCGAAAACCCAAACACCGAGAAACCGAGAAACTACTATGGGCTGCACGCAGTCGTCCGAAGCGATCCGTCCGAATATGTTCCAGACGAAGCTCTGCATGCACCACAAGACTCCGTGGATGGATGTGTACCGCAACCTGGGCGAGTTGGGCCGAGGTGCCTTCGGCGTCGTTGAGAAGGTGGAGCACCTCAAGACCCACAAGCACTACGCGATGAAGACTGTGAGGTTCGAGACGGGAAGCAAGCGTCACGAGTTCGAGCGCGAGATGAACATCCTCCGCGTGCTGCATCACCCCAACATCGTGCGCATGCTCGAGACGTTCGAGGATGAACACCACTTCTACATCGTCATGGAGCTCAGTCCTGGTGGCACGGTACGCTTAGCTTTAAGACTTTGTAGCGAGTCGAGCTAACCGTAACTCTGGTTTGATTTGCAGCTGCTTGACCGCGTCAAGGCTCGCGAAAAAGAATTCCCGGAGGATGAAGTAAAAGACATCATGCGAAGCCTGGCGTCGGTCATCCAGTACTTGCACTCGCGCAACATTTGCGTACGCTTTTCAATACCCTATCGACGATAATTTGTGAGCGCACAGCCCGCTAACTTCCTTTACTCGTTGCAGCACCGCGACCTGAAGCTTGAAAACATTCTGATTGACACCTTGGACAACGGCGGTGATATCAAGCTTTGCGAGTACGATGCTTACGTCGTTCCTTTCGGCGGCAAGATAACACTTCTTCATGCTCATAATTTTCTCTGCTTGTGCGTACAGCTTTGGTGCTAGCACTCTTTACAAGATGGGGCTAGTATGCGGAAGGTCCTGGGCTCTGTCGTATATGGCTGTATGTATTACTCTCCTGCTACTTCACCATGTGCATCAGACCTGCTGATTCGAATTGTCGTTAATGCGCCATCCAGCCGGAAGTGCTCGAGGGCAACTACAAGGAGACGTGCGATATGTGGAGCTTGGGTGTCATCATGGTAAGCTGCAGCTACTTCTCGCCGCAGTAGTGAACATAATGCTAAAGTTGATGTGTTTCACTCTTCAGTACATGCTTCTAAGCAACAAGGCCCCGTTCTACGGAGATACCGAGGACGAACTTGTCGAGAGTATCTTCGCGGGTGAAGTCTCGTATGCTGGCAAGGAATGGGACGCAATCTCCCCGGAAGCCAAGGCACTGCTTCAAAGGCTCCTTCACGTGCGTGTAAACCGAGTGCTCTGCCTTCACATTCGGTTGGTACGCTGACACGAATGTCCGTCCCTCTTGTTTAGTTGACTTACGGATCGTTTCACAGCGGCCGAGGTGCTTGCCCACCCTTGATCAAGTCCAACGAGCATGCGATATCGCCCGACGTACGACGAGTTTGTTCCTCGAGTGAAAGCGTTCTGCAACTACACGCCATTCCAGCGGGCGGCTCTGGTGGCTGTGGCGTTTTGCATGTCGTCCAAGCGCGTAGCTCTGCACGCAGCAGTGTACAATGAGCTCAACGTGGCTCACAACGGCGAATTGACACTTCAGGAGCTGTACATGGCGCCAGCTCTTATGCGCTTCCAGCTGGACATGGAAAGATTGCCACTTCGTACGTCATCACGCATTGTGATCTTCACAAAACTCCTTGCTATTTGCTCACATTTGCTGCTGTTACAGACTCGATCAGCAGAATGAGAATGGTATTAACCTCCTCGAGTTTGTTGCCGCCACGTTGAGCCCCGAAGACGCGGCAGATGAGGAGCTTCTGCTTTCTGCCTTCCACATACTTGACCGTTCCACCGCGGTGCCATCACAAAAGATCTGAAGGCTCTTCTGGGACAGCACTTCGATGTTGCGGCTTGCCAAGAGATGATCCGGAAGGCCGACGCCGACAAGGATGGCAAGATCACCTTCGACGATTTCGTCAAGATGATGAAGCTGCCCGCCAGTCTCAGTGGTAAGGCCAGCAAAGCTGCATTCGCGCTAAGACGCACCTCCGATGTGGGGCTCGTCGTCTGTCGAGGGCCTCCGACGCTGAGCCTGTCGTCCCTCGACGTAGTGTGTCCAGTGCTGGAGCGAATACGGGTGACCCTGGCACCAAGGAGGAGGCACTGCAGAAAATCGAGACCCTGCGGAACGATTTGGCCAAAGAGCCCATTGCGGATCCGGTGGCGCCCGAGACGGTCGAGGTGCAGCTTCCCGAAACTACAGCCTAAAAAAAAGCACCCAAACGCTGCCATACCGATGGTCTGCGACTAAAAACATTATTAACTGCCTCCTCCATCCGTGAGGCTTCATATTAATCTAGACTCCATTGCAAAACTTGCCGAATTTCTCGAATCCAGATCTCCTGTGAATACCCCATTCTCTCGTGACCCAAAACGACTTCAATTTTTTATACTCAGAACCCAAACTAACACTGAATCTTAAAATTTTAGTCAAATTTGTCTTAATACTTGATACACCTGTTATAAAAAACTTAACGGAATACTCGAGCCCAA